>NC_136791.1:29376274-29838774 GCF_951216825.1 Electrona antarctica
TCCAGGAGCCAGTAAAAGTAAAAGTGTTTTTTGCTATATTGGCTCCCTTAGGACTGATCCTGATCCTATTCAGATGTAATTCAGTCAGTATAGGCCTATTAGAACTGTGATTGATTGATCATGCGTCCGTTGTGCGTCTAATTAGCAACTTTGTACAGCCGTCAGACTCTGCCTTTGAAGCGCAAACATTATCCACAAACGACCCCCCCCCCTCAATGCTGCATAGAGAGAGAGAGAGAGAGAGAGAGAGAGAGACGCTCTACTCCTTACAAGTGACTGCGCACGTCTGTAGGAACCGATAGTTAGATCCGAAATTGAATTATGCCTACTGTAATGGGTGCCACGGAAAGTACAGACAACTCACCCCGCAATGTCAGAAAGTGAAGACAGCTCACCCCGGAAAGTAAAGACATCTCACCGGGGTGAGATGTCTTCACTTTCCGGGGTGAGCTGTCTTCACTTTCCGGGGTGAGCTGTCCGGGGTGAGCTGTCCGGACAACTCACCCCGACATGTCAAAAAGTGAAGACAACTCACCGGGGTGAGATGTCTCGTATTCAAAAATATTGTTTAAAAAAAAATCTGCCTAAAGATGATGTCACTGGTGGACGAGTTTCTGAACTGCCCACAGCCCTCCTATGAGACACAGACAGAGTAGAAAATATTTTATCATGATTATTAGTGATGGCGACTGTGGCTCAAGAGGTAGAGCAGGTCTTCCAATGATCCATGGGTCGGCGGTTTGAATCCCGGCTCCTCCTGGCTACATGTCAAAGTGTCCTTGGGCAAGACACTGAACCCCAAATTGCTCCCGATGTGCTGGTTGGTACCTTGCATGGCTTCCGCCGCAATCGGTGTATGAATGTGTGTGTGAATGGGTGAATGTAATGCACAATCTATGTAAAGCACCTTGGATAAAGGCTCTATATAAATGCACCATTTACCATTTTTTTTAAATGTTTTTTGTTTTTAAAACATGCCCTAACCATTCAAGTGTCACGGGCAATACTACATATCCCAGAAAGCAAAAGCGGTCGCATGAATTCAATTTTTTTCTCTCTTTTTTGTTTATATTGTATTGTTTTGTTCTTTGCTTCTTTGAACCTGTACAGCACTTTGTTTGACCTGGTCATGTAAAATATGCTATATAAATAGTTGAGTGAGGACCTAATTCTAATATATTGAAGATAGGTTGGAAAGTGGTGAAGTGGTCCTTTAAAGAATATTCCACATTTCCCAAATTTTCTTCAAGATTATTTTTTGAAAACAGCTGCTGTTTTCATAAATAGCCTATCTGCCTATGACATACACATGTTTAAAGGGCGAAGTGCTTGCTTCTTCTGGGCCTTCATGTTTTCATAGTTGCTTGTTTCTCTCGCAAAATCTGGCAACACTGGCCTACAGGGGCAAATATAGCTACGTGATTTCCACCACCATTGTTCACAACATCTGCTAAGTAGCTAGCTGATGCTACCTCCTCTTGACTTTTACGGTGTACTAGTAGAAGTAGTGCCCGGGCTAGTGGCACACATGAAGCTATAGAGACCGAGAGCCGAGGGTTTTTTCCGGGTAGTTTGTCTTTTTTTGTTCTTCTTTGTAACACGCCCGGCATATTCTCGACATTCTATTCTATCAACAGTGGATGATCAGCCCCCCAAGCAGGCAGACAGGCACACCCTAATCTGGTCTGGGGTGATCTAAAACTATGTCTGTAAAGCAACATATGAAGTAATTTTAGGCTGATGTGTGTAGCGCGTTATATGCTTCACTTCTTGAACCCATATATAGCTCTGAATTGGAGCGTAACTAAAACACTCGTGTTCGTGGGGAGGTGTTACTGGATATGACTGCCTCATCATCATCATCATCATGCTACAGATACAGAAGATAACGGTCCAGTGGAACACCAATGTGATGCAGGCAGCGTAACTAAAGAACGAAGCTGCCATAGTTTATTCATCCACCTTCCCAGTCTGTCTGTCAATATTGTGGTTGTGTGGCTGGAATCATCATGAATGCTCCGACATATACCTTTGTCTCTCGCGACGAGAACAGCACCGTTTATGCAGAAGTTGCCAAAATACTTGTGTCAACTGGACACTGGAAGAGGCTGAAAAGAGACAATCCAAGATTCAACTTGATGCTGGGCGAACGGAACAGATTGCCATTTGGACGTCTGGGTAAATATGATTTTTTTAAATCACATTTTCTGATTTTATTTATTTAAATAGCCTACTAACCGTGGCTGTAGCAGCACCGATGATAGACATCACAACAGTGATGCACATTGCAAATGTTTTATATTCTGTCCCACCCAAGTTGGATCATAAACTGTGACTAGGCAGAAATGGACTGAGGAGGGCGACCCCTTTAAACAATTCGTTCTTCTGATCCTGGGGGGGAAATGTTTACATCCCTGTGGCTGCAATAGTGACCACAGTTGCAGTTACTGTCCGTACTCTGTAGCCCCAGGCTTTGCTATCCACTCCTTTGAATCATGCATCTTTATGTAAACTTTATTCTCTTGCAGGTCATGAACCAGGACTGGTGCAACTGGTGAATTACTACAGAGGAGCAGACAGGCTTTGCAGAAAGGCATCGTTAGTTAAGTACGTCTCTATATGCTCAAAATGATGTCAGAATGCCCAGAACTCTTTAGGTTTATAATAACCACATGAACCCCCCCTAAATTGTGCTGTGTTGTGAGCTTCCTTGAAAGTAGACTACATGCTGTAAATGGTGCATTTATATAGCGCCTTTATCCAAGGCGCTTTTCAGAGATTGTGCATTACATTCACCCATTCAAACACACATTCACACACTGATGGCAGCGGAAACAATGCAAGGCACCAACCAGCACATCAGTAGCAATTAGGGGTTCAGTGTCTTGCTCAAGGACACTTCGACACTAACTCTGGGGGAGCCCGTGTTCAAACTGGCGACCTTGCGGTTACAATCCGGCCACTCTACCCCTAAGCCACTGCCGCCTTAAGTGGTTAATTCATGCTATTGTTGTGTGCTTTTTGTGTTTGTAAATTATTCAACATTGGTCGAGTATAATTTCCATCCATGACGTCACACAGGCTCATAAAGACGAGCCCAGAGATGTCTGACTCCTGCAGCTGGTTCCCAGAGTCCTATATCATCTATCCCACAAACCTCAACACCCCAGTGGCTCCGGCTGCCAATGGCTTAAGCCACCTGAAGAGCAACCCCAAGACGGACGAACGTGAGGTTTTCCTAGCGTCATACCACTCCAAAAAAGAAACCGAGGAGGGGACAGTGTGGATAGCAAAGTCGTCTGCTGGAGCTAAAGGTTAGATCATCACCTACCTATTAACTACATACAGTTGGAGATTTTCGTGTTTCAGAGTTAAACTATGCCACAAAGGGAGTCTACCAACACGCCTCAAAGCCTGGAACGGCTGGTCCGGTGCATCACAGGAACAAGGACACTTAATACAGGAGGAGGAGAGGACACTGGAGCAGCATGGACATTTTATCAATATATCAGATGTATTCAGTCAGTAAGTAGGCCTATTAGCAACTTTGTACAGCTGTGAGACTCTGCCTTTGAAGCGCAAACATTATCCCCAAACGATCCCCCACGTCCCCCTCAATGCTGCATAGAGAGAGTGAGAGAGAGACGCTCTACTCCTTACTTACAACAGTGTTTCACTGGATTTTACTGTTAAATAAATAAATAATTAGCGCGTGGCTGCGCACGTCTGTAGGAACCGATAGTTAGATCCGAAATTGAATTACTGTAATGGGTGCCACGAAAAGTACAGACAACTCACCCCGCAATGTCAGAAAGTGAAGACAACTCACCGGGGTGAGTTGTCCGGACTTTCGGGGTGAGCTGTCCGTCCTTTCCCTTTACCAACTCGCCCAACTTGCCCCAGCGGAACGTACAGACAACTCACCCCGCCATGTCAGAAAGTGAAGACAACTCACTGGGGTGAGTTGTCCAGTATTCATGTTAAACTATGGCACATTTGCCCTTATATTTCAGAATAGAAAAACCCAAGAGTTCAAAGTCAGAACTGGTTTTGGGTCTTACAGCCAAAACAAAACTATTGACAGCTATTTATGAACTGTAACGAGTTAAAATGTATATACCGGTAGTTAGTTTAGTAGCAACATGCCAACATCACCTTCAACAGTGTTATTGAGTTGATATACCTGCAGTGTTATATGCATTATTGTGTGGGGGGCCTCCACACAATCATGACCAGTCCCCACAGAATGTTTTTTTTAGTAGGTGGTCGCGAATAGGTCAAAAAAGGCAAATAACCGCAAAAGACCACAAAAACATGAAAAAAAAGTAGTAAAATAATTAAATAACAAAAATGACGCCCACACGTGTGCACAGCCTGACGCATGCGTGAAATCTCCCCCCACACTATCAGCTTCTGGCTAGGGGAAACACTGACATGATAAGATACAGTACATACTGTTGTGCTCTTTATAAAACTTTGAAGGACCAAAACATTTTTATTGTCAGGGGTCTGTGGGTTCCTCATTGGGCTGCACAAATTTACTACATAGGTTTTTAGTTGTACTTGAACTTGATGATTTTGTGGTTGCATTCTAAACTTTGTTAAATTATGGTCTTTGCTCTCATTGTTCCAGGTGCTGGAATTTTGATATCCCACGATGCAAATGAGCTGCTGGAGTACATCGATAATCAAGGACAGGTTCATGTTATTCAGAAGTATCTAGAAAAACCTCTTCTTCTGGAGCCGGGCCATCGGAAGTTTGATATTAGGTGAGTCTTAATGCAAATCAGTGGGAACAGTGTATTTGTTGGGCTCATTTGGAAATGAACTGGTGCTTTGCTTATTATAAACCTAGGCATACAAATCGTTAATTATTGCAAAACTATATTAATCATAATTTGTGTACCATAGCGTTTCTGCACAGTAATATACAGTACATTGTGTTATTTTGATTTCAACCCTGAGACTGTTCAAATGGAACTCATTCAGAGTTAAATTAACAACAAGGATATTTTGCTGTACGTTTTTCTTTAGGAGCTGGGTGCTGGTGGATCATCAGTATAACATCTACTTGTATCGGGAGGGTGTTCTGCGGACGGCATCGGAACCCTACAACAGCTCTGACTTGCAGGACATGACGAGCCACCTGACCAACCACTGCATCCAGGAGGAGCACTCGCAGAACTTCGGACGATATGAGGAGGGCAACGAGATGTTCTTCAATGAGTTCAGGCAGTACCTTCTGACCACCCACAACGTTACATTGGAGACCTCCATATTACCTCAAATCAAGCAAATCATTAAGTAGGTCCTTGTCTTTTTCCCTTTTTAAAAAAAATCATTTTTCAGTTGCCAATTTTGTGAAAATAAATGGTGCATTTATATAGTGCTTTTTATCCAAGGCGCATTACATTCACCCATTCACACACACATTCATACACCATTATATGCTCTATTGCCCTATGCACCTGTCACCAGCCTTTTGAGGTGTGTATCGGCCTTTTGCTATAAAGCCCCTGAAAACACGACTTCTTAAAATGCCTCTGATGAAATCAACTAGCATTCATTTATTTCTTAATCACAGAACAGTAACTTTACAGAATTATTGTTTATACATTTGTGCGAGTGTACTTAAGTTGGTGACATAGTCTACACCAGGGGTGCCCAAAACGTAGATTGTGATCTACCAGTAGATCACAAAGGCTTTGCAGGTAGATCACATGACATGGCCCTAAAAATATATATAATAAAATAATAAAAAGGGCATCTGTTACTTGAATTAAGGTGACTTCATTGATTGAAATATAGGGCGTGTCAGCTCAAACCCACAATGCAATACTTTGTTTTCAAGAGTGTAGCAGTAGCATTACAAAGTTATACAAAACAAAACGGTACCAATTCCATTTTCCCCCTCTATTTCCCATTCCAAGTGTGTTTGTCTTATATGACACCAGTGCCGCTATTAAAATGTACCTGAATGGGCTTTGGAATCCAAAGCCCATTCCGGTACATTGTTTTAAAACTATTTTCTTGAGACATGGCCAAAAACGTTGAGAACCCCTGGTCTACACAATACATTAAAGTCACAGACGGTAACAACAAGGACTCGCACATAGTAATCAAAAGTTGTATTTGTCACTCATACAGGTACAAGCAGCAAAATGTTGGTGCTTATAGGTTAGTTAAGTACAAATTGGCGCAGTAGGACAGTGCAGCACCAAACAATATCATATGATCATTGTTCACCCTTCATGATGGCAACTGTATTGTCTAAACACAAAGGTCCCGATTCACTAACGAAGTTTACACCCAGGTGTAAATATTGTGACTAAAGGAGTGTGTATTTTTGGTACTCCCAATCTCACGTGCCAGTCATCAAACGTGGCGTACTGCCTTAATTTGTGCATATCGCGACTGTAGCTCATTTTTGCCTGACAGTCCCGACATAAATACATATTTTATTTGAGTTTTGGGACTATTAATTGATTTAGCATGAAGACTAAAGCATTCTACATACATGTATGCAAGCTTTGATCCCTGTAAGTCACTCGGAGTTGACGTGAGAATGGGCGTAGTGTGCGCCCAAAGTCACTGTCAAAAAAAAGAATCATCTGATGAATCCCACACCTAACGTAGGAATGGCAGGAAATCCCGGTACACCCAAAATATGAGCGTAAATTGCTTAGTGAATCGGGCCCAAAGACACTCTAGTCTACAGTACATTCTGAACAATTGCAATGCTGTGTCTTCTCTCCCAGGAGCTGTCTGAGTTGCACCGAGCCATTGATTAGCACTAAGCACCTGTCCTACCAGAGCTTTCAGCTCTTTGGGTTTGACTTCATGGTGGACGCGAACTTCAAGGTGTGGCTGATTGAGATCAACGGAGCTCCAGCCTGTGCACAGTCAGTAATGGATCCATTTCTCCATCCATTGTTTTGTTTTTAATTCCTTATCTTTCAGTGAGTCACTACATGTGACTTACATGTGACTAATTTTGAGGCCAAAGGCAGTTTTATGAAAGACACCCTAAAACCTGAGAAACTTCTCAAATTTCTATGTCAGCTAACACAGCTTGAAAATCATTTTATTATTATTAAATTGATTGGATCAATGAACTGTTCCACCGATAGTATTATGACACAAACTAAACTACCTTCAAATTCGTTATTCTCCCCAATTATCCTACCTAAAATTATCCTACCTAAAACACAGGATATTCTTCACTGTGAATCTCATTCAAATAGATTTGGGTATCTTTCTTTTCTTTTGGTCCTTACGTTGTCTATTTGACTATCTCGTCCCTACCTCCTCCAGGAAACTGTATTCAGAACTGTGCCAAGGTATTGTGGACGTGGCCATCTCCAGTGTGTTCACCCTGAACAGTGGTAGTGACCCATCGTCCGCCTCCTCCTCCACATCCTCCTATTCCTCCTCACCCTCCTTTTCCACAATGATGATCACCAACTCCTGCTCTTCTCCCAAGCTCAGAGGACCCCTTCACGTGGGCCCGTTTACCCGACTGTAAGTGCACAACTGCCCCAACTGATCCCTTATCTTTGTTCGCCATTCCTAAACTAGCACTCGGCCTAGCGTCTACGCATCCTTTGCTTGCCGAGCTTGAAGGGGAATGAGTGTGACCCTCAGTGTGAGGCCAGTGATGATGCTTCAACCGGAAGATCGGCGATGGTTTTAGGAGTTCCAGAATGACGATAGATGCCCTTCCAATTTAGTGCTGCCCGTTACCAAAGCTCCCCCAGGTGGATGGTTGATTATGTATGTCTGAAGATGGAGGGATGCTCTTAGTGCCTTACATCTCCACCCATGCTCCCTTAAAAAAAAGAAGAAAAAAAGATGCAAACTGTCAATGTAGCTTGCTGCGTTACCATGAGTGTGTTTTCTATTATGTTACTGTATTTGTATTGCTAGGAGGTCTGTGTGCCTGTGCGTCGTTTTGGGATTGCAGATCAATCATAGTGATACACAAAGGCAAACATAAAAAACACTAAAGCGCAATATACTTCGTCATACAACGAATAGCGAAAATAGCTGACCTACAAGGTCACAACGTGTCGAAAGCTTGAAGATCTGCAATTTTTTGCTGTTTTTAAAATGTACAAAAACATTTTAAATTTTTTATTTACCCAAAATGGGGATGCCAGGGTTAACGTGGTTATGCATTTTCAATTGCAGTTCTCATTATCTTGGTCAGTGTTCTCTTACAAGATACTCATATGTGCAGTGCATCTTACATGGGGCCTTTGGCTTCAATGCTGTATGCTACTGTACCGGGTTTCACTTATGGGATATTATACCATCTTAAAAATGCTAAGACGTTTTAGGAAAGGGGAAAGGATGAAATTGAAAAACTCCCGATATTATAAATATCTGAGGTAGAATTTCAAATGTCAAGGTATCTCATTAAGAAAAACATTCCTCTTAAAGTTCTATGTTGTGGCTCACACATACACCATTAGCCTACATTATTCTGTTTTAAATGAAACAAAATGCAATATCTTAAGATATGACAGTCAGACATACAGATACATTGACCTTTTCATTTTGACTTTTGAAGACGGAGCATGTTGGTGGGAACGCATGTAGTAACTTATGTCTTATGCATCATATTACCTTTTGCCCCGAACTGTATGAAACCAGATACTTAAAAAAAAGAAGAAAAAAAAGAGACTGATAAATGTTTATTGTTCTTGTTGAATGTGGCTTGTATTGTTTTCTTTTCTTGCCATAAGTTATTGAAAGACACCATTCAATAAATAAAAGAGGGAAATACTGCAGTTAACGATATTACTCTAATTCTAAGGAGTTGATCCAGGATAAAGAAAATCAATTATGCTTTGTCAAAATTAGCACATCAATATAAGCATTGTTTGTTTTTTATTTCTAGCATGTGGTGTAATACTGAATCGGATTGACCCCTGTTCACTACGTAATGTAGATTGGGTTGCAGCACTAGGAACTCACCCAGTGTTGGCAAATTTATAAAACAAAATATTTTAAAGCTTGCAATTTAGAGCTTCTCAAGTATGTTATCAAGTCAATGCAACTCGATCATATTCCATCACTGCCGTCATTTTTATTTATTGCCAGTAGTCTTAAGTTAGTCATTTTTAAAACCGTACTGCCTATTGGGCAATTTACCTGTTATGCCTTTTTCTTTAGAATTGCACACTGATTCTGATTTTGTTTATTTCATGAGGTCTTGTAATATGTTTTGATGATGATTATGTTTCTACATGGTCTAGACGAGAGTTGTGACCACTCAAACTACTGTGTCAAATCCCACTTGAATTATTATAAGAAGTTAACCATTGCGTATTTGTAAAAGGGTTATTATTCCTACAGTAGAGACTTTCCCTTACATTGATGATGCCTGCATGCTGGGTTAGTAATCATTGGTATTATTTTTCACTGTGGAATTCAGCATGGACAATGACCTGTTGTCTTCAGGCTCTTGGCTAGTTGTCATTCTTATAGGATGTAAGTCCTAGTAGGCCTATGTAGTGTTCTTTGGCCCATGTCTGGCTTTCATTTTGTGTGTCCCTTGTTTTCTTTTTCTTTAAACAACAGATTTTCTCAATTCATATGAGGTAATTTGTTTCAATTTTTTTGAGTCAATTAAGTTAAGGGACACTTCGAACATTTCATTGTTTTTAATAGTCCTGTTTGTGTTTACAATAATCTGAGGAATGAAGGACAAGCAAGGATGACAGGCATAGACCTGTTTTTAATGTGTGCATGGTCAAGAAGTGAGCCTAGTTTGACAGGAATAGACTGTAATAGCATGGAGCACTTGAATGTTTGGTTAGATGAAAACATTCAGAGAAGGCATATAAAATGGGTTGCAGAAAAGTTTGATTCTGCTAGTCAATTGATACAAAAAAGAAATTGTATGGATTTTTCTTTCCATTGAAGGGAAGGGTGCCTTAGAGGGAATTGCCTAAATATGTTAAAACAAGCAATGGACCTCCTACATTTAAACGCACCTTCATTTGTTTCATTGATTGTAATTGAGTAAATCTGCCCGTTTTCATCAGACTGTTAAATATAAATTCTTCAACATTACTTTCTCTTATTCAGAATGGATTTGCACATTTAATCATGGCAAATTGTTTATTTAAAATTGAATTCCTTACCAAAGATGTAATTCCTGCAGTTTTTCTTCACAAGTTAAATTAAGTTGCTCTTTTTAAAGACATTTGTCAAGATGCTCTACAAGCAAGTATCTGTAGTCAATGAAATGTGTTTCTGTTAAACTGTTTTATCAAATTCCTGTATGAAAAGTCTGTCAATATGCTGTGTAGAATAAAAAAGGTCATCTAACATTGATTTCTCTCCGTATTTATACATTTTATGTTAGGACAAAATGTATAGGAGTAATATATGAAAAAAATTATATCTGTTCTTTCGTGTGATATATCACACAAAAAAAACAGAAACAGTACAAAGACTTGATATCACTGATATCATTGAGATGTACCCATTCTGCATAGGCTACTGTGAAATCAATTAAATCAATCAAAACAAATTCAATCAATGTTTTTTTTTTAATTCAATCTGTGGTATTTTACAAAAAGGACATGAATAGGTGAAAGTGATCAAGCAATTAGATAAGCAACAACATTAAGCAAGACTTTCACAAAGACAAAGCAAAATACTGTAGAGTGAAATGATTTTTTTTCTTCTTTTTTTAAAGACAAAAATTACAGGAAACAATCTGATGAATGGGATAAAAATTAGAATAAAATAATAATAATTTAAAAAAAAATCTGTTGTGATGTAAACAAACTATTACATTTATAACACTGTATTAGTTCAGTGGATAGTTAGTCATTTTAAGTCAGTCAGTCAGTCAGGCGTGATTTTCAGTCATCACTGACATAATGCGTAGATTCAAGCAGTCGTCTACATGCCACGCGCACGCAACACAGACCGCAAACACGACGACTCCACCGACCGCCAGAGGTGTCCCGACCACACACGCGAGTGGAAGCGCCATAGCCAAACACAGCCCGACGCTTACCACCGAGACGGCCCCCACCGAGCACAGCAACCTCAGAATCTTCTCCTTTCTGCTCCGTCGTGGCTTCTTCTTCTTCTTCTTGCTATCGAGGGTTAGTGCCAGGGCGCGCCCGCCAGGTGACGGTGACACGCAGAGGAAGCTCTCGCCGCAGATGGCGCAGGTCGCGCTAGCGGGTAGGGCTGCGATGTGGGCCGATCTATCGCGCGACGTGTCGGTGAAACCGCTGCCTGCGGTGACGCAGGGTCTGAAGTCCTCCGTGTGGAACCTGTGAGGACACCACCTGACGTCATCGCTGCTGAGGTCAGCATCTGATGACCTCTGCTGCTGCTGTTGTGTCATGTTATCCATGGCCATGTACTATAGGTTTATGACTCTCTAGTCTCTACCTCTCTCTGTCTCTGTAATGACGCTGTTCAGTGTGTTCAGTCTCAGTGAAGCTACTTGTAATAGAAGTTCATCAACAGGTGTGAAGACTTTATTGAGCCGGGGGCTCTGACGTCCAAGGGACACAATCCAATTCTGATTGGTCAATGAACCGAGGCACGCTGAGTGACGTGTCACGTCAACAAAGAAGAGGACCGCAGCGATTGGACGTTGCCATGGTGACGCTGTGCCTGCCGCGCTGTTTAAATTGCGTTGCCATGGCAACCCGTTTGTTGACGATTGTTTTGTTTACACTCAGAGCAGTCTCGCTACCAGACTGTTGCCTCCGCGATCTCCAAACGCTTCATCATATCATTCGGAGATATATCTCCGAATAAAACTATTCCACTATAGTGGAATAGTTTTCTGGCTACGCAAGACTACACTCAGAGTGGTTATTGTTAGCCGCCGTTAGCATCGCTAGCGCGTAGCGCTACAATGTTGCCAGACTGGCATTCTGTGCAGCGTAGCAATATGATAGTATCACCACCAGGCTCCGCCAAACTACACTACACTTCACCTCTGAGGTTGATATTTGTTTAAATAAAGAACAGACTCACACCAACCATAGTACCTTTGTACATTTATTAAATAATAAATGCAAATATCTATTTATGTATTAGATTTTTCAACAATATTTACTAATTTTAAAAAATAAATCAGTGGACAGAATAAATACAGGTGTCGACACAAACACCTTTAGACAGAGAAGATGTACATGAACACAAAACAAGCTTTATGTCTGTTGAAGAAATTATCTATATTATTAAGTGATCATTTAATTTACCTGAAAACATCAAGACACATTTTAAACTCACCACAGCCGTATTATTTTATATAACGACAGCTGATCACATTAATCAGGGGCCGCATGTGGCCCACGGGCCGCGGGTTGAGTAGCACTGCTCTATCCTTCCTTATCCTGCTACAAAAGAAAGCCATAAGAATTGTTAATAAAGGCCCACCATGATCTACTTCCACCCTATACTCACTACTGTAGGTATTGTAATTGTTTGTTCCAAGAGAATTGAGTATTAAACACTTTTCTTATTTATTCATATTTATCAGTGATACTCTGTTCATTATATGTTCTCTTCACATTTTGTGAATGAAGACTCATTTTGTAACTTCATCATTAATCAGCATGTTTTTGTTCATTGAGGTTTTGCCTTAGATATGTAAATGTGGCTTTTTACTGTGGGTGTCCTTCATTTTTAGACTAGTCGTGTAGTCTCTGTTACATGTTGTAAACATTTAAAAACAATACTGGCATTTTTAGCACAAGGCCCTTGGACTTTTGGAATTTTGCTGAGTGGCCTCTGAGCCATCTTAAGTTAAGTAGCCCTGCTATAGTTGCTGAGTGGCCCCTGAGCCATCTTAAGTTAAGTAGCCCTGCTATAGAATCAATGTGGTTAAAAACCAAAGTGTAATATGTCTTTCCTCTGGACCTGGAGTTCCCTACTGACAGTGGAGCTGCTGGTTGACTTTGTCTCCCAGCCTGGTTCCTGTCAGGTGTTGGTTGAAGAGCCGCTCCATCTCAGCACTCTGTTCTGCTGTGAAGTGTCTCCTCCTCCAGTCTCCTAGCTCACCTGCAGCACAGAGACATGGACAGACAGCAAGCTGAGAGGGACACAGTGTAGGACACAGTGTAGGAGAGACAGCTGAGAGACGAGCAACCAACAACAACATTAGGGCCCTTCATAGGTAAGGCACAACATGAGGGCCCTTCATAGGTAAGGCACTGACAACATTAGGGCCCTTCATAGGCTGAGCGAGTGACTATACTCACAGGGCTCAAGCATGCTTCTGAATCTGATGGTGTTCATGTACAGGCCTTCTTTTCAAATTAACTTGTTTTTAGCACGAACACACGCACATGGTTTACCTTGAGTGAGTGGAGGCATCTTGGACAGTGCATCAGCACCTGTAGCTGCAGCTACCTTCTTCCCCACAACACCAAAGATCCAGTTGACACCACCTGACCCACACACGCACGCTCACTCGGACTGAGAGAGAGAGAGAGAGAGAGAATTGCTGAATCCTTTCATCTCCATATTAACGTCCTGCTTGATCACACCACAGCGTCAAACAAAAGCATCAAAAGTAGCAGATCTACAAGTTAATCTATTATGCTACCAGGCAAAGTAAATGTAAATACATGCCCAAAATAAGACGTTGAAAGTGCATGGTTCAGTGTGCCTGTGTGTTTTATAAATGTTTAATAAAAGAAAAGTATCAGCAAGAGCTTGTGACTAAATTATAACTATTACTACTGTACGATAATTACAAAACAAATGAAGGTTTTTGGACAGACACGCAGTGTTTCCACTTGACAATATCACAGCTGTCTGTGCCCCCCCCTTTCATGTGTGCCTCGGCCACATAAATCTACTTATTGAATGTTATATTAGATTAGACTTTAACATCCCAGCTTAAATATTAGTTTCCACATGATATGATATAGTACTTTATTGTCAGTTTGCACTGAAATTTGTCTTGCGACCCAGTGGCCTTGTATAACACAAAACAGAAAATAAAATAAAACATCAGGCCATTCTACACAAAAACGCACAATAAACACAGTAGTAACACAACATATACAGCCTGGTATAGGCAATACTCCATTAATGCATCCACACTTCATAGCATACAAACATTAATGTCAACAAGGCTTTGGTTTAAGACTACTAAACTACTAAACTACTAAATCGAGTCCCCCACATCTGATCAAGCATCCCAATTTTGGGCATAGTCATTAGCTGTTGAGTGTGTGGTGAAAATTGTGCTTAAAGTCTTGTACAGTAGGGTGGCAGTAGCAGCCTACTGTGAAGTGTGGGGGTGTGGGAATGCCATCTTCTGGCTCAATCTAACCCCATGTAATAATGTACTATTTATCTTTGGGGAATAAAATAGATGTTGAAAAATAATAATATGTAATATTAGCTCTGGTCCATAGCCTTCTACTGCTTCTACGATTCTGCCCTGCAGTATACAATTCTGCCCTGCAGTATACTGCAGGGCAGAATCGTAGAAGCAGTAGAAGGCTATGGACCAGAGCTAATGTAATATATGGTTGTCTGTTGCTTAGGTAGTAGGAACCTTTGTAACAGGTAATGTGTGACACAGGAACCTGTCAATGGTTGCACCTCTGTTCACATGAGCTGCAGACCATGTTTCAAACTCATTTAATAAACTATTGCCCGGTTGAATTAATTCATCATGGGGAAAGGGAAGGCACTTTCTCCCAAATATAGGTAAGACATACATTATTGTTTATCACTGCTGCTGCTGCTGCTTCTGCCACCGTGCAGAAATGGGCTGTTAAAATGTGTGTCATTGACCGTCTAGCCTCTGCTCTGTGATTTGCATAATACAACAGGCTCTTTAATTTACAATACAAGTAACTGTAAAATCCAACACAGACTGTTGATGGCATAGAACACTGTGTTTGTAGTATGTGTGTGTCGCCTGTAAAGTAAAACATACAACAGACAATGCTTTTCAATGTGTTTATTGACAGGATGGATATGAACATTATGGAGGCTTAACGTAATGCTTCTCAAACATGTTCATGTCAAGGACCCCAAAATGATCTATTTGTCTGTGGATCCCCGTCTGTGACAGCATAGACCCCATGAGAGAACATTTGTATTGTTACAATGTTTCAACACAATTTAAACTTTCATAATTATTTCAGATTATTTTCAAAGCATATTGAAAATAGTAGATGAAAAGCTGACAACGCTGTGAAGCTTGATGAAAGATAGAGATGACTGGCTAGCCCCTCTCGGGACCCCTCGGTCCCGTGGGAGAAAACGCATTAAGCGCAACCCTGCGCTTAATGCTATTTCTCCCACGTTTCCGTTGTCTCCTATAGCAGTTTTATGCATCTTTGAAACATCTCACCACCACTTAAGCGGAGTGCAGCACGGCATGAATGGAGGGTATGTACATCTGTCTACCATAGAGTGGAAGAAATACAAAGGGACCCTACGGGGAAGCGATGAAAAGAGCTTAACCGTGGGGGTCCCGAGAGGGGATAAGGACTGGCTAGCATATCGCTCTTTAAGAAACAAAGTGACCAAATTAAATACACAGGAAAAAAGCCTATACTACCAATCCAGAATTGAAGAAATAATACATGATGGTAAAAAACGCTGGAGTATTCTCAATCAAATCATGGGTAGAGAGAAAATGGGCAAAACACCATCATTTATTGAATCAGGTGAACGCTTCATCACCAAGCCCCAAGAATTTGCTGATTATTTCAACAATTATTTCATAAGTAAAATTGATACCATAAGAAATGGCATGCTGCCTGCAAACGGTCATCTATCTGAATCAATTATTAAAAATGATATCATGCAGAACAAAATATAATGCAAATTTGAATTTTCATTCACTAATGTATCTGAAACTAAAAACCCATTGTCTGAATTGAAATCTTAACAAAGCCTGTAGTCATGATAATCTAGACAGGACACTCTTAAAGCTGTCAGAGGGAATTATAGCTCATCCTATATACTGTAGAGCAGAACACTATAAAGTAATGGTACCAGTAGCAGTGTTACATAGAATAGACCAGAACACTCTATAACGTAATGGTACCAGTAGCAGTGTTACATAGAATAGACCATAACACTATATAAAGTAATGGTACCAGTAGCACTGTTACATAGAATAGACCAGAACACTATATAAAGTAATGGTACCAGTAGCACTGTTACATAGAATAGACCAGAACACTCTATAAAGTAATGGTACCAGTAGCACTGTTACATAGAATAGACCAGAACACTCTATAAAGTAATGGTACCAGTAGCAGTGTTACATAGAATAGACCAGAACACTCTATCAAATAATGGTACCAGTAGCACTGTTACATAGAATAGACCAGAACACCATTGAACACAGTGTAGTTGTATATGTCATCCCAGAGCCTGTCCCGTACACGTAAACGCATGTCAACAGTGTCTCCCTCCTCCAGCTCTACCATCATTCCATTAGATATCTGTCCATAAACGTCAACGTCACTATTGTATCCACAGTTAGATAAGAGCATCTGCTCATTCTTAAACATGTAGACACAGAAATACTCTGATGACCACCTGTTATGTGCAGCGAATGTGAAGTGATAGAGTCCTTTGACCGGCGCAGAGAAGACCCCTGAGAACACAGGATGAGAGAACACATTACATTAATATAAATTAAACTACAATTATAAAAATAAAAACCTTAATTAAAAAGTCAGATCTACAAGTTGTGTGAGTTAAGTGGTTACTTTCCTCATCTCCTCTGGACTGTTGCTTTCAATGTGAAACACAGTCGTGGAAAGTACATTTACTTAAGTACTGTGCTTAAGTAAAATGTTTTGGTATTTGTAGTTTACTTGAGTATTTCCAATTTCCAATACTTTTACTTCTATACTCGGATCCAAATATGGTACTTTTACTTGTACCTTTTCACTTTTACTCAATGAATTTTGAATTCCGGACTTTTACTTGTAACAGAGTAGTTCTATATTGCAGTATTGATACTTTTACTTAAGTAAAATCTTTGAGTACTTTTTGCACTACCTGTACAATATGGATTGTAGTTTAATCACCACCTACTGTACCTGTAGATGGATTGTAGGCGTTGCCGATGTTACTGAAGACCTTCTTGTAGACCAGAGTGGTGGTCGAACTATACGGTCCAACTTGTCCATCATTAGTCAAACCAGCAGAGAAGGCCACCTTCGGTTTGTCTGTCAACACAGTAGCATTATCAAACAGTTTCAATATTATAAAAGCATAATATTATATTAAGCCAATAGAGGGTATGCACGTGACATCATCATCATACCCGGAAGTTACAAAGGGACACTTACGGAGTGGCAGAAAAGTCCTATCTGATTGACAAGCCCATACATCCAAACAGAAAAGTCCTATCTGATTGACAGCCCATACATCCAAACAGAAAAGTCCTATATGATTGACAGCCCATACATCCAAACAGAAAAGCCCTATCTGATTGACAGCCCATACATCCAAACAGAAAAGTCCTATCTGATTGACAGCCCATATACATCCAAACAGAAAAGCCCTATCTGATTGACAGCCCATACATCCAAACAGAAAAGTCCTATCTGATTGACAGCCCATATACATCCAAACAGAAAAGTCCTATCTGATTGACAGCCCCATACATCCACACAGAAAAGTCCTATCTGATTGACAGCCCATACATCCACACAGAAAAGTCCCATCTGATTGCATTAAAGGACAACTTTAGTTTTTTTCAACCAAGGTCCATGTTTTAGGTTATTATTAAAGAAAGTAAAAGATGAGTGTTCATATATTTTTTTCATTTGCTGCTTTCTTTCGTTTTAGGGATTTTAGCTGTTTTTGACAGCGGGGCGGGGGCAATCGAGCATGGGACTAAATATGTATTCTTTTTTTTTACTATAGTCCTACTAGACCCCAATAAATTACATCTGGCCACAAAAGATCACAGCATCTACTGGGGGGAAGCCACACTGTGTGTCATAGGCTCAATATGTCAGTTTGACACATTCAGTAGATCCCGTGATCTTTTGTGGCCAGATGTGTTTTCTTGGGGTCTAGTAGGACTATAGTAAATAATAAAAAAGCTATAACATTTTGTAAACAAAATACATATTTAGCCCCATGCTCGAATGCCCCCACCCCCTGTGAAAAAAAACATCTAAAATCCCTAAAATGAAAGCAAGCAGCAAATGAAAAAAAATGTTAACACTCATCTTTTACTTTCTCTAATAACAACCTAACACATGAACCTTGGTTAAAAAAAACTAAAGTTGTCCTTTAAACGACCTTAAACGACATTCACCTGGGCCTCTAAACATCAATCTTGTTGTAAAGCAGCTTATCAGCTCCAACAAGACAATGAAGGCTATTAAAACTAAACGGTCACTAACAATACTCCATGGAATATTACTGTCTGTCAAATACAGAGAAAGGATTGATTATCATTTATCATTAATTTACTTGAACCCTATACCGCTGTTCTGGAGCAGAAATAACAGATCTCTTGCAATGTGTTGAACTGGGCCATGTTGTGCACTTGTAGATCTGCTATTTTCAGCAAAGATATATATATATAGTGTAGAACAAAAACAGGGTCCTTGGGGATCCAGAAAACTGTAAACCTAAATCTTTCATTCACCTTAATGGTCAGATCCTCACTGACATTTTAATAGTGGAAGACGGTAAAGTCATTACTTTGGTTAAATGTAACATGTTGTGAGTGTGACAGTACCATCAATATTTACACATAATTACTCATTAATAACCACTTAAACCTGAGTGGGGTCCCCCAGGGCTGTATAATAGGGATGCTAGTATTTCACTTTACACCAAATCTCTTTGACAAATATAGAAGATCTACAAGCTCACAACATGGCACACTTTGTTGTGAGTTTTTTTTTCTTTCTTTTTTTTCTTTTTCTTTTTTTAATATTTTTTATCCCACGATTTTGCAACCAATTTTTTCACCCAGTGTCAATTATCTAATGTAATCCTGGGCTCTCTACACTTCCTCTGCCAACCTGGGGGGCAGCGGACGGACCTCATGCTTCCTTCTAGTCCAAGCTGCTTCTTTTCACCTGACAGAGGGGAGTTTCCCCGGCCGGACGTAGCGCGTGGAAGGAACACGTTATTCCGACCAGTTCTTTTCCCCTCCATCAGGCGCCCCGGCTGGCCAGGGGGAGGTAGTTTAGAGACCAGGATTACTGCATGTTTTTTGTGAGGGTACCTACTCTCTTTCTTTTTTTTGGCCAAGTGTGTGCCAAAGACTAGTTATGCTACGGTTAATTTTAAACTGATCATAAATTCACAGAACTAGTTTCAGATATTTTTTTTTTCTATGCATATTTGAGGAATAATGCTCAGTATTCAGTCCTCATACATAATGAAGACTGAACATAATGTTTACTAAGCATATAGTATTTTATATTAGTATACTTACAGTATATTAGTATATAAATGTACTTAGTAAGCGTTTGTTTATTGGTGTGTGCCAATAAAAAGTGGAAAGTGAGTACTTTGTCCTCCATTTAATTTAATCTTTTGGGGATTTTTTCAATTCCTACTTTTGATATACATATACTTAATAATATGTTAGTAACTTAGTATACCGGTATATTATATTTATAAAACATACTTACTCCACAGTTGGTGCACTTGGCTTTCAGCAGCAGTCAGCCTGGTTTCTATGGTGGTCAGCTGAGCAAGATGAGCTGAAATCAGTACATTAGCATTAATTCATCAGTCATACCGTTTATACTCATGCACTTTCACTGTTGAGTGAGTAAACTTTCCATTATGGATTATATGGATCAACTGTACAGTCAAATATATGATCAAAAAAGGTATCTATTCTCTGAGATCAATTCAAGTAATTAAAGGAGTAGTTCACCCAAAATATGACTTAATTACACACCCCATGAAGCATTGAATTCATGGAGATTTTTGAGGGGCGCTAGCCCCTCCTATGCCCAGCTTTGTCTGTTTGTGTGAACAAAAACACGATGATTTGTTTGGCTGATCACCCCATAGTGATGATTTGATTGGCCAAAGATAAAATGTGAAGGCAGAAAAGTAAAGACGCCAAACGTGATTGGCCGGAATTACATTTGTGATAATTTGATTGGCTGAGCACGAAATGTGATGTATGATGATGTACAGTATGGTGAATGATAAGAGCGCCCCTCACTTCACACAGGTGTGATTTTTTATTTGTTTTTGTCGCATTCCAATAAGCATATAATTTGATGACCGGCTGAGTCGCGGTCAATTCAAGGCTTCGTGGGGTGTGTAACTAATAATAAGTCATTTTTGGGTGAACTACTATTTAACCCCTTGCATTCACTGAACACCATCTTGATCAAATTACCTTCGCTTTCTTCCTTCAAGTCTTCAACCTGGACCTCACTGGTGTTGAGTCTGATCTCAAAGCCTTCAACTTGACTCTCACTAGCATTAAGTCTGGTCTCAAAGCCCTCAATCTGACTCTCACTAGCACTAACTCTGGTATCAAAGCCCTCAATCTGACTCTCACTAGCACTAAGTCTGGTCTTAAAGCCCTCAATCTGACTCTCACTAGCACTAAGTCTGGTCTTAAAGCCTTCAACTTGACTCTCACTAGTACTAAGTCTGGTCTCAAAGCCCTCAATCTGACTCTCACTAGCACTAAGTCTGGTCTCAAAGCCTTCAACTTGACTCTCACTAGCACTAAGTCTGGTCTCAAAGCCTTCAACTTGACTCTCACTAGCACTAAGTCTGGTCTTAAAGCCTTCAACTTGACTCTCACTAGCACTAAGTCTAGTCTCAAAGCCTTCAACTAGACTCTCACTAGTACTAAGTCTGGTCTGGAGAATTTCAACTTGGCCTTCACTGGTGCTGAGTCTGGTTTGGAGGTCTTTCACAAGGCTCTCGCTAGCACTCAATTTGGCAGCCATTACTGAAAAATATCAGAGAAACATTATTTTAAACTATGAATCATTTTAAACACATTTCATCCATTACCTTCTTCCAGCTCCATTGTGACCATGCTAACCTGTCATGAACATCTTCTGCTCCTTGGCTTCTTCCTCGCTGGCTGCCACCCTGGTCTCCATGTTCCTCACATGGACCTCACTGGTACTGGTACTGGTTTGGAGGTATGCAACATGGACCTGGAGGTCTTTCACGTGGCTCTCGCTAGCACTCAATTTAGCAGCCATTACTGAAAAATATCATAGGCAAGAGCAACATTATGTTAAACTATGAAACATTTTAAACACATTTCAGACTGTATACCTTTCCAGCTCCATTGTGACCATGCTAACCTTTCATGAGCATCTTCTGCTCCTTGACTTCTTCCTCGCTGGCTGCCACCCTGCTCTCCATGTTCCTCATCTTTTCTTGTTGCACCACCACCATGTCTCTAAGCTCTTTCAGCTCCCCCCAGAGGTCATCGCTCCCTCTCTCGCTGACCGGTCCGTTCTTGTTGACCGGTCCGTTCTCTCCCGGAGCCCCAGCAGCCCCAGACAGACAGAACAGTAAAACAAGCAAAGCCACACAGCCCTTCATCCTGAAGCCGAGTCACTATTTGATATCGTGCACCTGCTTTTTATATCCTCTCCCTGCTCGTCCACCAACACTAGACACGTCACCTTGCCCAGTGGAAAGTTAGTGTACTGGACACTAAATGGTGTCAAGGACCACCTGAGAACTGTAACATGTGCTTTGATAAGATCTGGCAACGTTGCATATCCTGGTTTTGAAAAGAGTGGCTGTGAATATGTGTAATGTTGTCAGCTGTCGTTGTTTTAAAGTAATACAGTATGGTGTGATGTGCTCCATGAGGTGAAAATGTGCCTTGAGATATTATATAACTGAAATCAATTAAAAATAGATTATTTCTCCATCAGACATAAAGCACAATGTCTTTGTCTCTGTCTAAAAGTGTGTGTGTGTGTGTGTGTGTGTGTGTGTGTGTGTGTGTGTGTGTGTGTGTGTGTGTGTGTGTGTGTGTGTGTGTGTGTGTGTGTGTGTGTGTGTGTGTGTGTGTGTGTGTGTGTGTGTGTGTGTGTGTGTGTGTGTGTGTGTGTGTGTGTGTGTGTACTGTCGTTCTGTCATCATAAGAAATAAGTCATTTGTAATATACATAGTTGACCGGGGTCCCCCATGGCTCCTTACTAGATACGCTCCTTTTTTCTCTAAACACTACTAAACCCTCGTTGTCAGAAATAGTCAACCTACAAGTAGTACAGGCTTGTAGATCTGCTAATGTTTGTAATAGTACCAGCTTGTAGATCTGCTAATGTTTGTAGTAGTACCAGCTTGTAGATCTGCTAATGTTTGTACTAGTACCAGCTTGTAGATCTGCTAATGTTTGTAGTAGTACAAGCTTGTAGATCTGCTAATGTTTGCTGAATATCCGCCCCAGATAATGAAGCTATAGAGCAGTTCTGCTCAACCTGCGGCTTGTGGGCCGCATGAGGCCCCTCATGGTCATACCAATAAAAATATTATTAGTTATTTATTTACTTATTTATTCACCTGTGATAATCTGTTAATTATAATGTTCTCTTCACATGTTTTGAATGAAGACTCATTTTACAACTTCATCATTAATCATAATGTTTTTGTTTACTCTAATAGATGGAAATGTGTCTTTTTTACTGAGCGTTTCCTTAGTTTTTAGACTAGTCGTGCCTAGTGCCCACTGCCAAGGTGCCTGGACCGCTCGGCCGGCCCAGGCCACTAGTCGTGTAGTCTGTTACGAAATAAATGTAAACATTTCAAAATAATATAGGCCTACTGACATTTTTAACATAAGGCCCTTGGACTTTTGGAATTTTGCTGAGTGGCCCCTGAGCCATCTTAAGTTAAGTAGCCCTGCTATAGTTGCTGAGTGGCCCCTGAGCCATCTTAAGTTAAGTAGCCCTGCTATAGAGTCAATGTGGTTAAAAACCAAAGTGTAATATGTCTTTCCTCTGGACCTGGAGTTCCCTACTGACAGTGGAGCTGCTGGTTGACTTTGTCTCCCAGCCTGGTTCCTGTCAGGTGTTGGTTGAAGAGCCGCTCCATCTCAGCACTCTGTTCTGCTGTGAAGTGTCTCCTCCTCCAGTCTCCTAGCTCACCTCCTACTGTACTGTACTGTACTGTACTGTACTGTACTGTACTGTACTGTACTGTACTGTACTGTACTGTACTGTACTGTACTGTACTGTTCTTCGACATGATTAACATGGTTTAACATTTGAGTACTATACAGACGAAGTCCACACTAATTATCCATAATGTATAAATGATGGATAAGGGGTCAGGACAACGAGGCCTTTTCGTGGAGGGGTCAGAATAAATTTTTTTTTAACTTAAGCTGTATGAAATACTTGCCATTAATATAGTGGTTAGAACTGTATTAATTGATTGCCCGAGTCCTGTGGTGGGAGTTCTGCTCTGGTTTTGGTGAAATATTAAGTAGTTCCGGTCATTTTGTGAGGGGCACTGGGGCCACACATTAAAAGTAAATGAATTCACAAAACTAGCGTCATTTGTATTGTTGACCTATTTCTAAAATATTAGTGCAACTTTCATTAATTTTTGACCCCTCTTTTTTGTCCATATCACTACGCCCAAAAAATAGTTTCATGTGATAGAGGGGTCAAAGTTGAACGAAAGATATTTTAGAAATAGGTCAACAACACAAATGAAATGACGTTAGTTTTGTGAATTCACTTAATGTTGACCAAAACCAGAGCACAACTCCCACCACGGGACTCGGGCAATCAATGAATACAGTCGCAACCACTATATTAATGGCAAGTATTTCATGCAGCCTAAGTTAAACAAATCTGAACTATCTCTTTATGTTTTGTAGCCTGACACCCCGATTCAGGGTCTGGAGCTAGGCTATTGTTTGCACAATTGTACAGTTTGAACCTTGGCATTGAATGTACGCTAGCAGGCTATTTTTGGTTCTTGAAATATGCCTAATAAAGATGTTGAATTCAATAACCCATTTAGCCTATGCTCTTTTGCAGTGGTGGACAGTAACAATTAAGTACATTTACTTGAGTTCTGTACTTTGTACTGCAAATCTTTGTAGTATCTGTACTTTACTTGAATATTTGTATTTTATTTTTTAATACTTTTTAAACTCAAACAATATTGTACTTTTAACTCCACTACGTTTCCAGCAAGGGGAAAAGTGCATTATGTTTCAAATATAGTAAAAATAGCAGATCTACTAGTTCACAATGTGATGTGATGCGCATGTTGTGAGCTTGTAGTATATTTTCATTATTATCGATGTATTTTAAATGTGAGAAATATGTTTTATCTTTTATGGAAAATGTCTATAGCCTATGTTTATAAAGAAAAATGTACTTTGCAATTTGTACATCAAATATTTAAATGTAATAAATGTAGTTGTAGTTAAAAGTCGAAATTGGAAAGTACAGCAGTCACAGTGGTACAATACACATCGTCTGCTCAAAATGTAATTCCTGGAAACGTCACTGAAGTGCAGTAGACTACTTCACTACTTCACCAGACAGACACCACTGCTCTTTTCTTCAGGGAAAGCATAATGATCAGCATGCGTTCTGGGCATACAAGGTTTCTAATGATATACGAAAGATATGATCACATCTCCCATATGCAAGCCATTGGATCTCGACCCAAATATTTTTCAAATCGGTCAATGACCACTGTCAATTAATTATATGGGCCATAGCACGTGTTTGTACACTCTTACGGGTGTCCTTGAAAATGAAAAGGTTTGAGAAACACAGTAAAAGTGTGTTGATCCCTCCACTCCACCAGAGGGCGGTATGATCTTAATGTGTTAACTGACTCATGACAACAATGATGAATTTACATTTAAATACACCCACATTATTATTAAATGCAAGATATGGTTGGGAACTTTTAGGCTTCAATTTAATTGATTCCAGTCTTATTATTTCACTGCAGCGGTGTTGTGTTGTGTTGTGTTATGCAGACTGAGGCTGGGTCACTGTGGCTTAAACAAGAAGAACGTGTTTCTCATAGGGAAGCTTCAAGCACGACACAGGGCTCTAGCTGTCAGTGTGGAAAGCCAGAAACGGTGAAAGTGAAACGTATTTTCTTAGAGTGTATAATAACTACAGCGCAGAAAGACAATCCCTATTCTTAAGGATGGCAGAGGCAGGAGTGGAGTCCTTTTCAGTTTTTTCATTATTTGGTAGGAGGGCAGTAAATTGCCTCGCGGCGTCCACACTGCCGGAAATCAACAAGAAGAAGAAGAAGTTGTGTTGTGGTGGTCAGCTGATCAAGCGACGCGAGCAGCAACAGCTCTGGACCAAAACCAGATCCTTGAGGAGACTTTATTACTATAGTTCACCAGAAACAACACAAATACATACCAGATGCAAGATTCAACTATACAGTAAGAGCTGTTGTATGTCTACAGTTAAAATATATGTTGCCCTTAATTTTTGATTGTAGTAGATGATCTCTTCTTGGCACTTATAAGTGTCAGACGTGTGTATTAAAGTCACAATTGCAGAAGACAAATCACATGTACTGAAAACACCTTGAGACACACTGCATGCACTGCAGTAAGTAGCTCTGGTCCATAGCTCTAATGCGTTGTATTGGAGCTATGGACCAGAGCTATGCAGTAAGATAAGACAGCATATTGTGTTGATTGTCTAGGTATAGTTATACTAGCCTATGGACCACTGCTAATTGTCTACCAAGTGTCTACAAAGTAAAAGAAGCTGTCAGACATAATACATCGTGGGGGGAAAGAAGCTGGTAAATTCACAATGAGTGATTCTAAATTTATATTCCATATTTGGGATAGATAGATTGGCATTGGCTATAATGGTAAAACCAGAGACAACGCTTTCTGAGCTGTCGTTTATTCAGTATATGATCATGATTGAACCCCATGTGATCATGATGAGTGACAACACATGATGCCTGGCTGGCAGACAGTAGTGGCACTGCTAAGGATGCAGCATCAGCTCTTTACAAACCTACTACTATGCTGATTTAACTTCCTTGTGGAAATAAGAAAACCAGTGTGCAAAAAGAAAAAGGGTAGTGCTATTGAAATCCTATTTCTAAACCCATTTCTGTCCATGGCAATCTGAAACGCAACATAAGTTACATATCAGATTCACACCTTTGGAGTTGATTATTGTAGCCCAAAATTTGAACTTTCGTAGATGTATTTATCGATTCAATGTTCAAGGTTCTTTATTATTTGTCTCCCGAGGAAGAAATTTGTCTTAGACAAAGGGCCCGATTCTGACATAAAATGTCAGAATCGATAAATACATCTACGAGAGTGCAAAATTTGGGCTATATATATATATATATATATATATATATATATATAGGGCATTTTATGCATTGTTTCAGATAGTGTGTAGACTACAGAGACTAGTAAACCAAGTAGGCTACAGACAGAGAAGAGAGACAAGAGGGGAGTCAGCGTCAAACCCGGGTCCTCCGCAAACTCACTATCTCTCTAGGAGTCTAGGTCGTCCTCAGACGAGCCCTCCATTGTCATTTCCAGTCATCCCGGTTCTCCATACATCCGGCCAGCTCGTCGGTGCTTTGAGCTCCTGCATCTTTCTTGAGTACATCCACATATGTTAGTATGGGACATCCTCGTGACCGGTGCCCATGTGTTGGTTCCCACAGCACCAGTTTGCTGGCTGGGAGCTCTTGGTGTCTTTGGCAGTGTCCTGCGAGTCTCATTCTCCTGGCTGGCGGCTGCTATTTTGTCGCTCACCCTGAATATTCCGGCATACAGATTCTCATTGGTAACATGTGTACCGGTACTCTTGCTGATGTTGAGCACTACACGTAACATTCTGGTGTAGCACCCGTCTAGAGCCTTCTGCAGAGTTGGCTTCAGGGTCCAGCATTCACTGCCATATAGGAGAACAGATTGTACCGTCGCGTAGAAGAACTATGAATGATCAGCATTGCTGGGGGGCTTGTTTCTAAAGCTTAGTTGCTTATTTGGGCTGTTGTAGTAGGCCTGTTGTATTTGTCCGCAGACCCCCATCTGAAAATAAGTTGTGGCAAGCAAGGACCCCTATACAAGATTGGTGTATTTAAAATGTTTCAAAATGTATTTTAATTTTTTTTATTTGTATTGTTGAAAATAACAGATCTAGTTGCATCATGACACATTGTAAGCTTGTAGCAGTCTATTTTCTAATAGTAGTGTATACTCATACTGTAGGTTGTTTTCGTATAAGACGTGGTTGCTTATTTCTCTCACGAACTCTGGCAACAGTGACATGATCTGTGCACTGAACAGGAGCCGAGTACACTAATCAACATAAATGTATTATAGGCTTCATAATGTAGACAAAAGATGTCTAGGGCAGATATGTCTGTCCTGTCCTGTGCCATAACGCACTGCTGTTTGATACACACAAGGTTGATTGTGAGGTAGATTGTGTGTTCCCATTCCATGTCATTCAGAATCACAAGGTGCTTTTATTATTGGATAAATGTGTTTGGACTTTGGGTACATACACAACCTTCTGCGTCATCCCTCTCTTTCAAGCTGATCAAAAAGCCTGTGTGTGTGTGTGTGATGACTAGTATTTGCCTTGTATCCATTAGCCTAGCAGGACCTGGACGCCCCCACCACCACCACCACCACCACCACTACTGCAGAAACAACTCGGAGAACCACCACCACTAAGACTACCAGCCATGGATAATTATGCCTGTTTTTGACAGCTAAAAGTAAGTCTGTATGTGGCTCTGTGTTCAAATCTCCAATACAAACATGCTTTTTGACATTGACAGCTAAAAGTCTGTCTGTGTTCAAATCTCCAATACAAACATGCTTTTTGACATTGACAGCTAAAAGTAAGTCTGTCTGTGTTCCAGGCTCCAATACAAACTTTTTGGTGCTTTCCATTCTTTTCTTATTTCACCACCGCATCAAATTATTTCCTTCCATTCCAATTCCAACCCTTTCCGACCCCAGTACTGTTCCACTTCGCTTCCTCCCTCCCTCTGCCCTCCCTTCCCCCTGTACCTCCCCGCCCTCTTTCCTTGTCCCAGCACCTTGTTGCTGTGAGTGCTACGTGGGAGCATGGACGGCACAGAGCCCCTGCTGCCCAGCGTCAGTCACTCTCCCTCTGTGCCCGCTGCATCCATCAACTGTGACTTAGCGGAGGGAGAGGAGCACGACGACGATGACGAGATGTCTTCCAGCGACAGAGCCCCACTCGTGTCCAAGCACCACACGGCCCCGCTGCACACGCGCCAGGTCCCGCAGGACTCCCACTGTCTGGTGTACATCATCTTCTTCCTGATGGGCATCGGGTCGCTGCTGCCCTGGAACTTCTTCATCACGGCCAAAAGCTACTGGATGTACAAGTTGAACAACGCCACCGACCACAGCGACCAAGGAGACCTCATTGTGAGTGCAGGGTAGGGAAGTAGGATGGGTAGCATGTTGTATAGGGTTGCACAAATTGAAAGTCGTGATGGTTTTAGTTTAAAAAGAAAGATGGCAATTATTCCAACATTTTATTTGGCAGCTGCTGTTGCACCTTTGCCCTTGTCTCCTTACCATTGTTTTTTTTATTTTATTTTTAAGATTAATAACCAGAACATTGTAGGACACATTTCTCCAGCCATCAGGCTCTCTTGAGGAACAATAATAATATTACAGACACCATTGCATACAGTAATACAAAAAGAAGTAGTAAATAGGATCAAGGAGCATTCAAATATTAAGTCATTTTCCCCCACTGATAATCATTATAGATAATTGTGATTACAATATTCAGAAAAAATAAATGTATTATTATTACTATTATTATTATTATTACTTGCGCAAGCAGAGCGCGCAAGTAATAGTTTTCGTCCATGTCGCCGTTTGATGCGTATGCGCCGTGCCAGCGTATGACGTAATGACTACTTGTGCTTGATATGGCAGTGGTGTCAGATTACATACATGTATACATACATGTATACATAGGGGCATTACCTTTAATCTTCCCGACACTAAAACATATCGTCATTACGTCACCATCGAAAACCAATTACACCCTGGCGTTGGGTCCTTTAATCCACATCTTTATTACGTCATCATTGAGAGCTAGTTATACCAGTTATACCCTGACGTCATATGCTGCTATGATACATACGCATCAAACAGGGCACAAAGTAACCATACCGCTAATCAACTTACAAATTACATATACATATACATAGAGGCATTTCCTTTCCACCTTTCACCTTTCCTTTAATCCACCCGACACTGATCGACATATACGTCACCATCGAAAGCCGATTAATCCACATCTTTATTACGTCATCATTGAGAGCTAGTTATACCAGTTATACCTGACGTCAATATGCTGCTACAATAAATACATACACATCAAACGGGGCGCAGAGTAACCACAGTATACCGCTAATCAATTTACAAATTACATATACATAGAGGCATTTCCTTTAATCCACCCGACACTGATCGACATATACGTCACCATCGAAAGCCGTCTCTTACCATACTTAACAATACTACTTTTTTACCTCCAAAAACTAGGTACGTAGCAAATAGCTAAACCTAATAATTCAATATTTCAAACGTTCTTTCACAGAGAAGCTGCGATTTGACAGTTTGTAGCGGTCGACAGTACTTGCGCACTCTGCTTGCGCACTAGTAGGCCATTTATGGCCTACTTGTGTGCAACAAGCAAGTAGGCACTCGACTAGTTGTTATTATTATCATCATCATATTTTAATTTTAGTCATGAACATGCTGTGCGTGCGTGCATGCGTGCCTGTGTGTGTGTGTATGCAAGTGCTTGCACGTGCGTGCACCTGCGTGCGCTCGCATGTTCTCTTGCACATGCGCAAACTGCACATGTATGTGCGCTACATTTCTCGGGGCTGTGTCATTGTTGCTGTTGGCTGCTTGTGTGTTTCTAGGTACTATGACCATCCCGTGATGCCTGCGAGGACTGAGTGTCCTTTCACGTATCACAGAGAACCAGTTGCAACAGATCATTATACAATTAGACACACTGAATGCTTTAGTGTGGCCAGCTAACTTTTCACAGCCATACATAGCCATAAAAATGGTCCGGCCAGGGGGACAGGCCAGCTAACTAAGCTTTATTTGTTTTTTTGCTTTTAACACTTTTTACGAGAGTTAGAAAGCGCTTCTCACAGCATCAAAGATTAAAAACACAAAACAATAATAAAAGTTTGCAAGAGACAATAAAAGTGATTAAAAAGAGAAGACACGGTAGACGGGTAGTAAAGGCAATAAAAGTGTGTTTTGATATCCTAAAGGCCGGTAATTCAGTGTTTGGTGTAGTTTTGTTAGTGCTGGTTTTCTAGTGTTCTAGACACTATATTGATTTCTTTAGTCTGTCGTGGTTTCATGCTACCTTTCTGAAGGATTTGAAGTGTTAACCCATTCTGGGTGGGAACCCCTTTTGGTGTTATACTTTAGCGCGGCACCGAGTGCCGTGCTACGAGCTTGCAGGTCTGCTATTTTAGAAAAATCGTGAAAATGTGGCGTAAATCTTTGAATATATATTCTTTCTTTGCTTCTGGGGGGTCCCTGGAACAACATATTTTCAGGTGGGGGGTCGGCGACCAAATACATATAATTTCTGGCGGTCCTTGACATGAAATATTGAGAACCACTGATATAGAAACATGAGTTTTTTTCAGAAAATTGTCATGATTTAGAAGACATTTTTTCTCTCCTCTGGTCTAAATGGGTTAAACATCAAACATATAGCATCAGTACTCTAAACAACATGCTTTCTGAATAACATACTTAATGTGGCTTTGTATGTGTGAGTAATTCATGCACGTGTAATTCATGCACGCATTCTAACACAGGGGTGGGCAACTTTGACGATGGAGAGGGCCACTATATTTCCACATCACTCACTCACAGTGCATATTACTGTCGTGGCAGAAATAGCCGATCTACAAGCTCAAAACGCGTCAAGATGCGATGCGTTTTGAGCTTGTAGATCGGCTATTTTTGCTATATTTGAATTGAAAACCTGAATAATCTTTTTTCTATTTTTGAATTGGAATCCTGAAAAGTAACCTTTTTTTTATTGAATTTCAAATGCATTTAGTTATAGTTATGTTAACTTGATGAACTGTTAACATAACTACATGATTGGACACAAAAAGACAATAACATTTTAATACTAGTCATTAAGTACTAGTCATTTAATACTAGTCATGAAGTAACTAAAGCGGGTTTGGAATTGTAACAGCTGAAATCAATACTATATCAGTAATCTGATATTAACATGCGGGCCGCATTAAGTGAAGGTGGGGGCCGCATGTGGCCCGCGGGCCACCAGTTGCCCATGTATGTTCTAACACATCCTCATTCTAACACGTCCGTGTTGAGAGGAGCCCATAAGGAAAGTACACATGGAACCCACTGACCGTTCTTCTTCCTATCCTCCTCAGCAATATTTTGAAAGTTACCTGGCGATCGCCTCCACGGTGCCCTCTGTGCTGTCTCTGATACTTAACTACATCCTAGTTAACAGGTTTGTCACACACACACACACACACACAATATGTACAAACAACATAAACTGAGGGGGCAGAATTTGCAACTGAGGGTGCGAGGCCCCCTCTGGCACCCTCGTGGCGCCGGGCTTAACACACACACACACACACACACACACGGCGCACAGTGACCAAATCATGTGGATCTCACAATCTGCATGGGAACAGTGTTGCTCCGATGTCAATCATGGACTTCATGTGGCAGCGTGTGACGTCGGTCATTGACAACAGATATTGTCCATGACACATCTCTGATGTATGACTCCAAATTTTGGCAAGGTTTCAGCCCCGTCCGTGTCAGAGCCTCATTGACTATTATTAAAACATTTATATATATTTTTTTCTAAATATGTTTTATCCCACGATTTTGTAACCCATTTTTCACCCCTGTGTCAATTATCTAATGTGATCCTCGGCTCTACACACCCTCCGCCAACGCGTATATCTTTTCTACCTCCGAGCATAGACATGGTAACGCCCCGCCTGCCTCTGATTGGCCTACCGACACTGCCCGTCTTGCCTGTCCTCCGAGATGCAAGGCTACTCCGTGGTGGGAAATAATACAAGTACAAGAGAATGGCAAAATGCGACAGTAACTTTAATTTTTGTAGAAGAGGCAAACTAATATTGTTTGTGCCGTTTGCTTTGATTGAATAATTGATTTAACACGTATGTACTATGTTTTGATTTGGCTGTGTTCTAAATTAAAGTGTTAGTGTTGATTATCGTGTATTAATCTAATTATAGTAAACTAATACTATTATACTAAAAAAGATAAAGATCAAGGTATTAATCTAATTATAGTAAACTAATACTGTTATACTAAAAAAGATAAATATCAAGGGAAAAGATACAATAATGTTTCAAGTTTACAGGCCAACGGCATAAACAATATTAGTTTGCCTCTTCTACAAAAATAAAAGTTACTGTCTTGTATATCGTACTTGTATTGTATGCCAAACTCTGGTAAGGCCGGCAGTGTCGGTAGGCCAATCAGAGGCAGGTGGGGCGTTACCATGTCTATGCTCGGACGTAGAAAAGATATACGCTCCGCCAACCTAGTCCCCATATATGGGGGACATGGGGAGAGCAACGGACTTGAACTCATGCTTCCTTCATGCCTGAGTGTCCAAGTTGCTCCTTTACACCTGACAGGGGGAGTTTCCCTGGTTGGACGTAGTGCGTGGAAAGAACACGTTATTCCAACCAGTTCCTTTCCCCTCCATCAGGTGCCCCGGCTGGCCAGGGGGAGGTAGTTTAGAGACCAGGATTACTGCATGATTTTTGTGAGGGTACCTACCATAGGGGACACAGGGAGAACATGCAAACTCCACACAGAAAGGCCCTTTCGCCACATTTATATTTTTAATATTCGAATAAATAATAATATAAAACAAAATGTGCGGAGATACTGGCAGAGTGTGCACAAGAAAATTGGTGTTGATCGTTCCAGTGGTGTGCGAGATTAGCTCCAGACTCCTACAGACACGCCCTATTACAGATGTAGACTCCTGCAGCCGCGCTGTCATAAATTACATAATCATGAATGCTTGATTTGTATTTCTATGGTCACAATATTTTTTTTATGTCAGAGAGAGGTTAGGGAGTGCTAGAGCTTATTATCTTGTATTTCAAGTTTATCTCCTTTGAGACTAAATATACTCATCTAAACAGACCATATGAATGACAACCTTGTGTGGACTCAGTCCTGTAAGTCAATTAGGACTCGGTCCTTATTAGGTGTTCCTCACTTCAAAATAACAACCCATCTTGTGAGCCCTTGGGTTGTCACACATTTCCTGGTCGTGATCAACAACATCTTCTGTCATGTCAGAACAGGCCAGCTCCATACAGTATATGGAGGCCCTGTCCAGAGCCCGGGCAGAGGTCTTTTTGTGGCGGTTCTGGACAACCGTGGGTCCGACTGACTTGACCGGGCACATGCACCGGCACTCCCTGTGGTGGCGTGTGTCGAATTTGAAGTAGGTGGGGGGAGCGGTTCCCGAGTTACGTAGATTACAGAGACTTGCTGCATTTATAGCTCGTCTGGATTGGGAGTCGAACCCGCAATACGCTGTCAGGCGCCCAGGCAGTTACGCCAGTCGCCCAGGCCCCAGATCCACCTCTAATAGTTCTTTGATCACCACATGAGAACCAGATCCAGGACCTGAAATGAATCGTTCAAAATGGGAAGAATGCGACATTAAATGCTTCACATTTATACATTTTGGGGGGATACTACCTTGTGAGCTTAAACTAAAGGAGAGAGAGCACACACATGAAACAGTGCTTCAAGACAGTTCTCCTTATACATTTGCTTGAATCGATTACATTATTTGCAGATCAACTTCAAATAGACCAATTATTTGTTTACAAACATTGAGACTGGTCGAACTTTTCGATTTATTTTGCATTAGCTAGTACAAATAGCGGATGTACAAGCTAACAGCATGCCACGCTGCGAGCTTGTATATCTGCTATTTTTGAAAAATGTGAGAACCACTGATTTAGATATTATTTGTAGAATCAGCATCAATGTGTGTGTGTGTGTGTGTGTGTGTGTGTGTGTGTGTGTGTGTGTGTGTGTGTGTGTGTGTGTGTGTGTGTGTGTGTGTGTGTGTGTGTGTGTGTGTGTGTGTGTGTGTGTGTGTGTGTGTGTGTGTGTGTGTGTGTGTGTGTGTGTGTGTGTGTGTGTGTGTGTGTGTGTGTGGCGCGCATGTTGTGCGCGTGTGCAGGCTCTCACCAAACACAAGGATCCTGTCTTCTCTGTGCGTCATCCTGGTGGTGTTCGTGCTGACCACGGTGCTGGTCAAGGTGGACGTGTCAACATGCAGGACACAGTTCTTCGCTGGTACTCTGGCCAGCGTCTTCATCGTCAGCGGAGCGTCCAACATCTTCGCTGGCAGCGTGTTTGGTATCAGCGGACACTTCCCTATGAGAATCTCGCAGGCCCTCATATCAGGTACTTACTGACTGGACCCTTATATTATCCAACACCAAAACAATCCTCTCCCTTTTTTTAATGCCTCTTCCCGGCGACAGCTGTGGCCGGAGGCATTATGTGTCCGGGTTGTATGCATCCCATTCTTGTGAAAGTGATATGTTAGCCAGTTAGTTGGCCAACTGCCAAAGACACCAAGAGCTGCCAGCCAGCAAACTAGTGCTGTGGGAACCAACACACAGGCACGGGGCGCCGGGCGGTCACCAAGGTTAATTAAATAAGGTTAGGAAGCGAAGACCGTACGGTGGACTCCATGTTGCTCCCTGGAAGGAAAGAAACATGTGCAATTTCCTTCCAGGGAGCAACATGGAGTCCGCCGTACGGTCTTCGCTTCCTAACCTTATTTAATTAACCTTGGCGGTCACGAGGACGTCCCACATTAACATACAGTATGTGGATGTGCTCAAGAAAGACGCAGGAGCGCAAAGCACCAACGAGCTGGCCAGATGCACGGAGAACCGGGATGACATGGAAGCGACGGCGGAGGGCTTGTCTGAGGACGACCTAGAGAGAAGAGTGCCTTGAGGAAATATGACATTTGGACTCGAGGATGAACCGCTTAGAGTACAAAACACTAAGGTTTGCCTCCAAAGCAACCAACGGTTTTTACACCCCCATATCTTCAAAGCCAACCCAACCCCTCCCATTCGCTCAAATCAGCTAACACAGGGAAGCTATCAGAACCTTCCCTAAAACATTCGGGACAACGCTCCACACGTGCCAGACTCTTCTCCCTTCTCGCTCCCAAACTGTGTCATAATTTGAAGACGTATTTGATGTATTATCTCGTGTTTTGTAGGTGGTCAAAGGTGAAGGTCACTGTGACCTTACAAATCATGTTCATTACATTTCTTAACACGGAGCCCGCCAGGACCGTAGTAACCGTAGGATTAAATGAGTCGTGTAGCCCGCCAGAACCGTAGCCTACGTTTTCCAGGGTTTATATTCTTTAATCCATGTTTTGATCCGATCGTTTGATCGTTAGCTGCCGCTCGTTAGCATAACAGTCAAAGTGGGACAGTGGCCGTGGCCATTTTGAAGATGCGCACGCATCCACTTGCACTCTATGTGGTGCTTTCAATGGCCTGTATCTCGAAATCGGCGCAATGAATGTCGTTTCTGGTGAAAACAAGGTTTTTCAACGGCTGACAGCAGGCGCTGTGATACTCGTGCTCGGGTTTTTTCACCACCGACCGAGAGAACAACAACCGGTCAAGACACAGCATTTTGTCATTGTAACATCCGGTTACACACTTTTGTTTTAAAAAGCTCTGATGTATTATTTTCTAGTTGTGAGCTTATAGAGCAGACATTTTCATTACTAACATTTTCTTAAACTATTTTATTTCTAATTTATGGAATTTCTTAGATTTTTCTTTGATTTCTTTATGAAATTACTGAAAAGATCTTTGAATTTCTTTGTTTTTAATTCATGAAGATTGCTTTTGAAATAATAATTGAAAACAAAATGTAGACAACAAATAATAAAGGGATGCATAATCCGCGACCCACAAATGGGTCCCGACCCACTGTTTGGGAAACTGTGGCCTATACCAGTGGTTTTTCAACCAGTGGTCCGGGGAGCGTAAAATGAAACGCGCTGCGACGGGTTTTGAGCTTGTAGATCAGCTATTTTTGCTATATTTGAATTGAAAACCTGAATATTTTTTTTGCTATTTTTGAATTGGAATCCTGAAAAGTAACCTTTTTAATGAATTTCATATGCATTTAGTTATAGTTATGTTAATTGTATGAACTGTTAACATAACTACATTGGACACAAAAAGACAATGACATTTTAATACTAGTCATTAAGTAGGCTACTAGTCATTTAATACTAGTCATGAAGTAATTAAAGTGGGTTTGGAATTGTAACAGCTGAAATCAATACCATATCAGTATTCTGATATTAACATGCGGCCCGCATTAAGTGAAGGTGAGGCCGCATGTGGCCCCCGGGCCGCCAGTTGCCCACCGCTGACCTATACTATGTTTTCCCTGTGTTCCCACGCAGGCCTAACCTGACTCCGCCAGATGGGGCAGCAGAGAGTACACTGGGTTCCCCCCTCCTGCTCCCATCTGGGAACTCTCAGGCAGACTTGATGCCCGGCCACAAAACGGCCTGGCCAATCAGTGGCAGCTAGAGGCGGGATCAAGGCATACACAGTGCTGCCTTGATCCCGCCTCTACCTGCCGCTGATTGGCCAGGCCGCAGGCCAGTCCATGGGAGGAACTCTGTGTGCGGTGGCCTCCATCATAGACTTATAGAGATTCGCAGTCCCGCCCCCTACCAGGGCCCAGGAAATGATTCCCCGTTCATTTTCCTCATAGACATTTCAAAAAGTATTTATTTAAAGACCTTTTAAGCCTTGTACAAAGCCAACTCGAGTTGTGACAAATCATGACAACAAACGGGCCAGAAAACGGAAGGTTACAACACTTTTTTTAATTGTTTTTCTTCTTTGTAATTATTTGTTTGGTCCAAAATATTGTGTTTGTTGTCATGATTTGTCACAACTCGAGTTGGCTTTTTCCGTGGCGTAATCGTCTTTAAATAAATACTTTTTCAAATGTCTATGAGGAAAAATGAATGAGGAATTCACTTCTGGTCCTAGCGTCGTCATGAAAGGGGGCGGGACTGCGACGCTCTATACTACTCTATACTACTACTACTAGTGTTTTCCCTGTGTTCCCATGCAGGCCAGGCCATGGGAGGGACTCTGTGTGCGGTGGCCTCCATCGTAGACCTATACTATAGTGTTTTCCCTGTGTCCCCATGCAGGCCAGGCCATGGGAGGAACTCTGTGCGGTGGCCTCCATCGTAGACCGTCCTATACTATAGTGTTTTCCCTGTGTTCCCATGCAGGCCAGGCCATGGGAGGAACTCTGTGTGCGGTGGCCTCCATCGTAGACCGTCCTATACTATAGTGTTTTCCCTGTGTTCCCACACAGGCCAGGCCATGGGAGGGACTCTGTGTGCAGTGGCCTCCATCGTAGACCGTCCTATACTATAGTGTTTTCCCTGTGTTCCCAGACAGGCCAGGCCATGGGAGGAACTCTGTGTGCGGTGGCCTCCATCGTAGACCGTCCTATACTATAGTGTTTTCCCTGTGTTCCCACACAGGCCAGGCCATGGGAGGGACTCTGTGTGCGGTGGCCTCCATCGTAGACCGTCCTATACTATAGTGTTTTCCCTGTGTTCCCAGACAGGCCAGGCCATGGGAGGAACTCTGTGTGCGGTGGCCTCCATCGTAGACCGTCCTATACTATAGTGTTTTCCCTGTGTCCCCACGCAGGCCAGGCCATGGGAGGGACTCTGTGTGCGGTGGCCTCCATCGTAGACCTATACTATAGTGTTTTCCCTGTGTTCCCATGCAGGCCAGGCCATGGGAGGGACTCTGTGTGCGGTGGCCTCCATCGTAGACCTATACTATAGTGTTTTCCCTGTGTCCCCACGCAGGCCAGGCCATGGGAGGGACTCTGTGTGCGGTGGCCTCCATCGTAGACCTATACTATAGTGTTTTCCCTGTGTCCCCACGCAGGCCAGGCCATGGGAGGAACTCTGTGTGCGGTGGCCTCCATCGTAGACCTATACTATAGTGTTTTCCCTGTGTTCCCATGCAGGCCAGGCCATGGGAGGAACTCTGTGTGCGGTGGCCTCCATCGTAGACCTGGCGGTGGCCGAGGATGTGACGGACAGCGCTCTGGCCTATTTCCTGACCGCTGACGTCTTCATCCTGCTCTGCATTGTCACATACCTGCTGCTGCCCAAACTGGCCTACTCCAGGTTAGGAGGGGAAAAGGGGGGAGTGTTTTCTAGTCCAGTCAGTGGTTCCCTAGACCAGGGGTTCTTGTAGAGCTTGTAGATCTGCTATTTTTCAATAGCTAAATTATAACAATGCTTAAAACACCAAAAGGGGTTCCCGCCCAAAATGGTTTAAGGTTATTGTAGCAGTCAATTTATATTGGGGGTCGGGAGGGGGCGGGGCGGGGGTCCCGAGACATTGCCAAAGCATTTCCGGGGTCCCCGGCCAAAAACGTTGAGAACCCCTGCCCTAGACGGAACTCACCTATGCTTTCTATGGCATATAGGCAGCTCCCAGCTAACCTGACTCCGCCAGCTGGTGGCAGCAGTGAGTTCCTCCTCCTGCTCCCATCTGGTCGAGCAGAGACGATGTACTCCGAGCCATTTCTGACCGGAGAGATATGCGGCCGCTAGAGGCGGGATTAACGCGATACTGATGACGTATTGAAGCACTGCCACAGTGCAGATGTAAACACAACAAAGACTACAACTCGAAATTATTATGGAGATATCATCATTTTTGTCTCGCTGCCGCCGGTTTATCGTTTCTGTTTGAGAGAGCCCAGATCCAGGCAGGAGGAGGGAACTTGTGAACTCAATACTGCCGCAATCTGGCGGAGTCAGGTTCGCTCCCAGCAGGATCCGCCGGGAGAAACTAGGCGCAGCTGCTGGACATGAGACTATATAATTAGAGCGACAGAGAGAGAGGAGGAGTGTGTGCGTCAATTTAACAAAGGTGAAGACGATCAGAAATCAGCAGAGAGTGAGCAACGTTTGCGCTACTGTATGCCGAAGTGGACTCGGCCCCATATTCTTTTTTTCTCCCTGGAAATATAAACGTCTGGTTTTCCGATGCAAGTGGTTCCCAAACTGTGGGTTGGAACCCCCGGAGGGGTCCACAAATGATTTTGGGGACGGACATTCTCACTATGCAGTGTATACAGAAGGTACATCTGCATTTCTAAAGTGACAATTTAAGGACTTTGAGGACCTTCTCTATATGTCTAAAATTAAAAAAACTAAACTAATAATAAGACCATGACTATGTCAAAAGTAACCAACAAACTACTATAAAAATTGTCAAACATTGCCAAATTGTCAAATATTACCTTAGAGGTGTGGCTCACAACGCCACACATCGCGAAGCGTTGTGAGCTTGTAGTTCGACAATATTTATCTGTGGAACCGAGTGAAACCAAATGTAATGCCTCAACTCTAGAGTTGTCCCGATATCATTTTTTTCAGACCGAGTACGAATACAAGTACTTAATTTTTAATACTCGCCAATACCGAGTACCGATACGAGTACTCTGTTTTTGTTGAGTAACCACTTATTTTACCGCCTTAGATGCAGATGGATCTCCGATCTACACTTGTCAGTTGTCATTTATGCTTGTAGATCGGCTGTTTTTGGCATTTTGCTGCAGTGTTGGGTTAGACTTGCTCCCGTTGCATTCGTTCAGCCTAGTGTCGATGTTTTGGTACTCGGGTCAAAGTATCGGGGACCCCCAGGGGTCCTTGAGGGAGTTCCAAAATGACAGTTAGGAACCATTTGTACACTCAGAGTGTACAAATGGTTCCTAACTATCATTTAGCTGGAACTCCATTTGTACACTCTCAAGAGTTAAATTAGCATTGATTTTACAATAGACATTGGGGGTCCCAGAGATAGAAATGCCCTTGAATGGGGGTCCGTAGACTAATGCATGTCAAACTGGGGGGTCCTTGAAATTAAACGGGTTGAGAATCTCTGCTAGAGCCGTAAAACTCTTCTCTTATGGGGGGTCCCTGGCATATCTTTTCTAATGGGGGTTATAGTACCTTGGGGGGCTATAGTACCTTTGGATTCTCAGACAGCCTCTCTCTAAGTTACAGCTGCCCCCACGTTAGTAAAGGCCTATTCATACTCCAGTTTTAGGTGACAAGGTGACGGTTAGTAAAAACAGAGAGATGTGTTTGGGGTGAGCGGTGAGTCGCTTATCACCACAACGTGATGTTGTCCTTTTCGGTGGTCACCTTATCACCTAAACCTGGAGTATGAAAAGGCCTTTAGACTCACTTATCAAGTATTGCGTGTGGAATTACGCCTGGTGTATACACCGCAACGCAGAATGCGTTGTGAATTTGTAGATTGGGACAATTGAATGTCAAATAGTCTAGGCCCCGATTATAATACGACCCCATTTTTTAGGATATTTCTATTGGAACAAAACGTAGTCTTATAGTCAGCACAATAGGGTAAATGTTTTTGCTTTAATAATATATTCAAACAATCCAATCACATCAGTGTATCTGCTATTTTTGAATAGCCAAAGTATTTGTTAAAGTGGTTAAATTACTCATGCCTTCCTGGTTTTAATGGGTTAACAGAGTTTATTTGCAATTACTATTTATATATACTACTTTATTTATTCAGGTCTGGTGAGCACAAAGTGTTTGTGACCCCCGCAAGTTGTCTGAAGGAAGGCTTTGTATTTCACTATTTGAAACGGAACCAACGACTTAAGAAATGGAAAGGGAAAAACAGGAAGTGGGTTGTAAGGACTTTAAGCCTTGTAAAAATGATCAAATGAAACCAGACAACAGGAACAAAGCTACTCTTGTGGAGTTATATCTTCCATCTTGTGACATTTATTAAACTGATTTAACGTGTTGATGTTCTGGGTTTTCCAATTATGTGCACATGGATACGAAGTATATAACACACAGGCAGTAGCCAGGATTTTTAGAAATACTGAGTGCTAGCTCCCTGACTAACCTCCGAGAAAATTTTGAAGATTACAGCATAAATCTAATGATAATGTTGAGCCACTCCTGAATGAAGTGCCTGGTGCTGGGAGTCTGGTGCAACGCACGGGTCCTGGGCCTGGTGAGAGCAGGAGTGGACCTGGTGAGATGTAGGAGGGGCCCGGAGGACGAGTCAACCCACAGAGCCTAGTCCTTCCACGTGCCAGAATCGGGTTCTCCCAGTCCCGGCAGAGTAGTTCCGGAGTAACGGATTGTGTGGCCTTGCTCATTCCCTGATGGACTGATCGAGGGTAGCTACTGGGACGTAAGTCGGGATTTGATCAACCCCGGCTGGGTCGCCTGAGTGAGGGGTATGATGTTGGTAAACCTGAAACCCCGTTGACCTCGGGATACATCACTGAGGATACGTCTCAGGTGCATCCATGCGATGTATTTTTAGTTATAGTTGAGAGTGGGGCTCTCAAAATGCAGTTGGTGTTCCCAACTCCAGTCCTGTGTGTATCTGTGTGTGGTATAGAAACAGAAAGATGACAGTTTCTGTCTGACTGCATATAAAATTCCATCACTAATGAACCAATTATCTAATGTCCAAAGCAAAGCAATATAATCTAATATTTGGCATGACGGAAAAGTTACATGATTCCAAACATGGTCTGTAGTACACAGTGAAAACTTAAGTGTTAATTTAATTTTGTTTTTATATTCGCTAAATTGGATCAAATTGATTAAACATTGCTGTATAATTTAAACATAAATGTCAAACCATATATTAAGCCATTATATTTGGACAACTTACAAGGACTCATTCACAAAAGTTCCAAATGTAATTTGTTAGTTTGAATAATGTTAGTCTTGAAAAGATAAAAAGGTCAATGTACAAAATGTATAGAAGATAATAATGGGCATCTATTTGTAATTGATCCCTTTGCTTGTAGCAATAAAGGTAAATTGAGGACTAAGTCTATCAGCAACTATTATTTGCAGAAAATAACAAAATTGTGCTTAAAGCTGCTATACACAATAATATATCAAAATTTGAATTTTTATTTTTATTTTTTTTGGTATTCAGACAGCCAGCAATGGGTAGAACGCTCCCAAAAAAATGTAGTCTCTGTGACAGATCTAGGGGCCGCAATCTGCATTCAAAGATGTTCCTAGAAGCTTTGTCATTGGTCGAAAAAAAACCTGGGTGCAATGACTAACCAATCAGGAAGCAGACAGGCAAATCGACCAATGACAAAGCTTCTAGGAAAATCTTGCAGATTGCCGCCCCTAGATGTGTCACAGAGACAAACATTTTTTTGGGGAGCGTCCTACCGATTACTGGCTGTCTCAATACCAAAAAAATAAAAAGGTCATTCAAATGTTGACATATTATTGCTTATAGCAGCTTTAATTTAGCTGAAGATGTGGTTTGTAAATGTCTGCATTCGAAGCAATGGTTAGTGATTGAAAATAGGCAGCACCTTGGGTCACTAAAACCCCCTAATCTCCAGAAACAATACTGAGGATATGATGTTAACAAAGTTCTCTAGTCTAACACACTGGTTCTTAACATAGGACCAGTGGTACATACAGAACTGATGGGACAGTTCATTTAATCCATTCCACTTCTCTTGTAGGCATTATACGTTGGCAGCAACATGCTACAGTCCAGAGTCACTGACGGACACTGGAGGCCAGGTGACAGCGGCGGGCACGACGAGGTCTGGTTCCGTCCCCCCGCTCAGACCCATCCTGAGGAAGACGTGGGTTCTGGGCCTGAGTGTCTTCTACGTCTTCTGCGTCTCCATCGTGGTGTTCCCGGCCATCTCCTCGGGCATCCAGTCCGTCCAGAAGGACTCGGGCAGTCCCTGGACCACCACCTACTTTGTGCCGCTCACCAGCTTCTTCCTGTACAACGCAGCGGACTTCTGCGGGAGACAGGCCACCGCCTGGCTGCAGGCGCCCGGACCCACCAGCAAGGTGCTCCCCGTGCTGGTGCTGTGTCGCACGGCGCTCATTCCCCTCATCATGTTCTGCAACTACCAGCCGAGGAGCCACCTCCACACCATGCTCTTCACCCACGACGTCTACCCCGTGTTGTTCATCTGCCTGCTGGGCGTCTCCAACGGCTACCTGGGCACGCTCCCCATGATCTACGGGCCCAAGGTGGTGCCTCGGGAGCTGGCCGAGGCCACCGGGGTGGTCATGTCCTTCTTCCTGACCCTGGGACTGGCCGTTGGCTCGGCCATCTCTGTGCTCATCGTACACCTGATCTGATGAGTAGTATTATTCTAGTTCTGCGACTTGACCAAATTAATTCAGCTGCCATTTTCACCTATTCGTGGGTACTATGTCCTGTCGGACAATGCTCCAGTTGAGATGCATGGCATGACGCTGTGGATGAAGGCAGAAGGGAGAGACTGCCCCTGATTTATATAATACTGGAACATCAACAGCACCATAATGAAGAGCGCAATTACACTGAAGGTACTATGATGTTATGTTGGGAGTGGTGTACTGTATGTAATCGTATCAAATTAAGTTCTACATAGAATAAGATCGTATACCTCATCTATCGTCGAGGCTCCAAAATCAGGACTGTCCTGAAAGCTTGACAGAGGAACCTCTGAAGTTGTACAGGGTGGATGAGTGGATGTTTCACCGAAACACGGGTGATAAATGTCTAACCAATATCACTATACACATCCTTGTATGGTTTGAGGGTGAAGGTTTTGAGTATAGAATTGTCCATGATTGATGCTATCTTTGAAATTATGTAAATGGTAATAATTAAAACGTCTGACGAGGGAATCTAAAAACAAAACTATTTTGATACTATGTGATGTGCTCTTGGTTTACTTTTACTTGGATATATCAGTATCTTAATGGTTTTTTTGTACCTCTATTTTGTCATTCCCTGCTACACTATGTTGGTATACTTAACAAGCGGTCAACAACAAGTTGACCGCAACTTTAATTTGCAATTTGCAATTTAATTTGCAATTAAAAAATGTTTTGCATTTGTCGACTTTTTTTTTTTTTTTTTAATACATTTACATCTAAAAATATAGACATGATATGAAAGTATCTATTGTAGGTCAGAAGCACCCTACTGGCATTTTCACACCCTGCCTACTTTGCTGGGGCACCTCACCAATGTTCGTTTCGTTTATTCTGCTCATGGCAGGACTGTCCTCCCAAAACGATATTCAATCATTATGAAAGCAGTCTAAAAGCACTGCTTAGCGGACTAGACTAGTCTGTACTTTTTGCACTAAGTGTATCACTAAAGGAAATTGCCATATCTATGTCACCTATCACCAAAATTAGATTTAAATGAGATCTTGTGTAAAAAGTTAATATTTTGGCCTGAGGGTGGCATCAAAGGATAGTTTATGACTGGGGTAGTGTCTCAAATAGGGTTAATCTTCCAGGAAGCATGAATGTACTCTGCAGGTTCCAATGCAATCTGCCCATTCAATTGTGAGAAAACGTGTGCAAGCGGAAGGCTTGGCCAAAGGGTGGACTAGACTAGAGGGGAAAGGACAATGGGTCAAATCATAAATAACTTGACCCATACTGGACCATGGGAACCCCTTTTGGTTCTGCTGTTTTTGAGAAATCGTGAAAATGTGGCGCAAATCTTTGAATATATATTCTTTCAGAGCGAACGTTTTTAACTCAAATCGTCTGTGGGGGGGTCCCTGGAACAACATATTGTCAGATGGGGGTCGACGGCCAATTACATATAATTCTGGGGGTCCTTGACATGAAAATGTTTGAGAACGAAAACTGTCAGGATTTAGAAGACATTTGTAGAATCTCATTTAGGTCTCACTCACACGTAAGAGACACGCAAGACACACTTGTGTCCTGTGTCTTCTGTGTGTTATGGCCGCCACTCAGTAGGCATTCCTGCATAACTTCCGGGTTTGATGATGATGTCACGCGCATACCCTCTATTACTTTCGTCAGTAGTAGGGAACAAGTAGGATGATGATAGCTGTCTGTATTTGGGTGGGTAGGTATGTGGCCAGATCTTGTTCGCAGCATGGCTCTAAAACAAATCGTATCAAGTATGATGTTCATACTTGGTACATTATGTTCCATCCGTGGAACTATCAACCTGATTAGATTTGGAATTCCAGGAAGGACCAGATAATTATTTTTAGAATATGAATTATTGCTGCAGCAGTACCTCTGACTCACCCACCAGTGGCCACATTCCCAGTACCTGTAGGCATTTCAGCTGCAATACCAAAATGTCCTGTTATTGGAAGTGGGGCGCTATTGTACCAGTTGTTCTTCCAAACTGAACTGACCACCTGAAAACATTCAGTCAATTAAGTCAAACAAACACCAGAGAGAAGAAGCTTCTAATCTAGATCTACTTGCAGATTCAATCCAAAGACGCCAATGGTCAGTGAAATTGTTTTTTTGTATTTATTATTATTTACATGCTTGAAATGCTGAATGTGTTCATGGTTTAACTTAAAACTATGAATGAACACATTAACTTTTAAGGACTGCCAACACTCCTGGATCCTGGCTGCAGGACTCCTGCATTGTCATTTCTCATGGATTTCTCTAGCCCCTCTCGGCACCCGCTGTAAAGTTTGTTTACACTACACTTTGCATAGGGTCCCTTCCCATCTGTCCCAAGCTAAATGGTGTACAGACGGACTTACCGTCGGAAACGTCCGCGCTGCGCTGTTTGAGTGGTCGTGATATGTTTCAAAAGAAGCATACGTCTGCTATAGGAGACAACGGAAACCTCAACGAATTTTCCTTTGGCGCAGAAGCCGTTAAGTACTTTGTTTGACCGTTTTGGCTGGTCTGAAATTCTCTCTTCCTTCCTTGACTTCCTTATTGACACCCCATTGTAGGCCTACCGCCTCCAGCACTGAGGCTGGCTAGCTGCGCATCCCTACGTTCCTGCCTCTGCTCTGCTCTGTCGCAGCTAGCCAGTTCCCAGAAGGAAAATTCGTTGAGGTTTCCGTTGTCTCCTATAGCAGACGTATGCTTCTTTTGAAACATATCACGACCACTCAAACAGCGCAGCACGGACGTTTCCGACGGTAAGTCCGTCTGTATACCATTTAGCTTGGGACAGATGGGATGTGTAAAGTGTAGTGTAAACAAACTTTACAGAGGGTCCCGAGAGGGGCTAGGATTTCTCTTGGTATCAAAGTCCCAAACTTCACCAGAACACGGGAACTTACAGTATCTACTATATTAAAATGTTTCTCACAGTCCAATGTTGGCAGCCATGGTTTTAACTGTTCAAACACACTTGGCAGTTTTTGAGAATTGATTTCATTTTGTGTTTGAAAAGTTTAAATGGCAGAGGAATAGGACAAAGTTAAAATGATTTAAATAATTTTAAACTATAGGCTGGGTTAGGTTTAAAATAGCCTCAGAGACCACATGCATTTTCCTTTCAAAAGAAAAAAGGGTTAAAAAGGTTTAAAATTAAGTGGGGTTAATTAGGTTTACAACCTAATAAACCTAAATCTAATACGGATGCTGGGGTTCAAATAGTTTCATTGGGAGCTTCTGCTTCAGCACACTCACCGGTGATTTGATTGAAACCTTTATTGTTAGTGCAGACCATTGTTTTTCATGCAAAAATACCTGTCAAATGTATTCAGGCATACACATGGAATTTGGCACAGGTCCCAGTTAATCCTCTGCTCATGACACTTTGTCTGTCTCAGAGTGTAGAGTAGGAGAGTAGCGACACGCTTTGATCTCGCCGCAAAGCGGGTGCCTTATGGGCTATAGTTCCAAACATTGGAACTATCCCATTGAGATAGAATGACCACTTCTGCATTCCATTGTTACAACTTACAATGGGAGTCAACGCTAGTGTCGCCACTCTTACTATATTACTCTGGTCTGTCTATCCCAGTGTTTCCTTGAGGGAAACACTGGGAGTCCTTGAGGGAGTTCCAGGGGGTCCCCAGCTAAATGATAGTTAGGAACCAAAATGGACCCTTATGGGTTTGTACACTCTGCTTGTTGTGAGCGTTGTGAGCTTGTAGATCGGCTATTTTCAGCAAGTTTAAAATCAGCCATTACGACGGCATCAAGGCCCGCCAAAACAGATTTTAGTCTACTAAATCAACTGTAGATTTAGTCGACTAAAATCATATGATATTTAGTCGACTAAAACTAGACTAACACTAAAACATTCCAGTGACTAAAATGTGACAAACTAAATAAACTATTCAAGAGACTACAACTAAAACTAAAATCTAAAGTTGCTGCCAAAAACAACACTGACACACATACTCACAGAAGGGGAATGTGAGCCTCACCCTGTAAACACTGATTGACATTACACATGATTTATAGTTGGTTGCGCACTGGTGTTGTGGGAAAAAAAACAAAAACATCTACAAGCGTTTTCTTTTGGTATGTGACAACGCACTTAACCATATATAAATCAGGCATTACAGAACCGAACATCATGACTCAATATTAGAGGTTTAACGATACCGATTTTCATTTCAATGATCCAACTATATATTTGATATACAAACATCAAAATATTGTATCGTTTGACTTTGTATCCTATCAAAACGATTGTATCGATACCAAGTAGTAGTACTTGTGCGTTGCATTTAGCAACTTTAAGAATCACACCCGTGTGAAGTGAGGGGCGCTAATATATTAAAGTATCTCATGTTGATTAGGTGATGTAATACAAATGGTGCAAACACAAACATTAAACGGCATTAACAATATGACGTAAATGACACATTATGACATACATTTTCTCTTCATTGTCAATGCGTTTACAACACAAACATTGAACTAAAGACAAACATTAAACCTGTTTATAGGAGGGGCTAGCGCCCTTCAAAAATCACCCGTGTGAAGTGAGGGGCACTCTTATCATATGATGTACATTCTCCATTCATTGTCAATGGGAATTTAATCTTTGTGCAGGACAAATACCGATAACTATTGGTATTTCCATAACTATAAATCTACCAAGTCTCTGTCTGTGTACTGTTGTAATCTATAACTTGAGAACCGTTCGTCCCACTGACTTCAAATTCGTTCCACACCCCCACAGGGAGTGCAGTGCCCAGTGTCGAGTCGGTCGGACCCACGGGTGTCCAGAACCGCCACAAATAGCCTCTGCCCGGGCTCTGTACCTGAAAAAGAACTCTATACTGTATGGGCATACATGGGGCATGCATTCCCAACTTGCATTGTTAATTTAATGTTTGTGTAGGACAACAATAGATTTGCTCGTCCACATGACTAGATTCTCAGTTCATTGTCAATGGGAATTTAATGTTTGTGTAAGACGAAAATCTACAGTAATAGCTGAATTTCATGTCAAGGACCCCAAAAATTATATGTAATCCACAATGACAGTCCTTCTATAGTTCTAATAAAACTAGTCACATATTTTTGCCTGTATTTTTGTGTAAAATATAAAGATCGGATCGGGAAAAATCGGTATTGGCATGCCTCAAAATCAAATGATCGGAATCGGATTGGGAGCAAAATAACGTGATCGGGACATCCCTAGTTAGAACACCAAAAGGGGTTCCCGCCCAGAATGGGTTAAATGTATCGTTACAACAACCCTACTCAATATACTAACGATGGTGTTTGTGAGATCAAATGACACAATTTACAACAATTTAAATAAATGTATAAAGTGTTTTAATTTAACAACAACAAAAATACAGGTATGTAGTCACTGTGCTCAAGCTTAGAGTGCTTTTCTTAAGTCTTGGTAGTGGTTCTCAACCTTTTCTGGGTCAGGGGGGGCCAGGCCCACAGCTTAAATATACCCACCACTTAACTCCGCAGCTGTGGCCCAAGGGTTGAGAATCACTGGTTTAATGTTAATACTGTGTAACAATAATTTTGGTAGTTGCTCTTCTAGCTCAGTTGTCATGATTACAGTGTCTGTCTATGGTCTGTTTAGAACTGCAATACCCAGAATTCAGTTCCAAAACCAGGAAGTACCGTTTCAAAATGAACATTGTAGGGCCCCAGCACCGAGAATATTTTTGGGGAAACTTAACATGCTCAGAAACGCTATGCATAACTTTAAAATAAATAAATACATTTCCGGTACATTTACGCTGCCTGCGTCATTTTGGCACGAGTAACTCAAATTGTGTTTAGAGAAGTTGACCAATAAAAAGCACGTTGACGTTCATGTTGAATGGCTGTAGTTAAAAATAACTAGAAGAGTTACACAGTATGACTTTAAACCGTAAATAGGAGAACAGTTGAGAGACTGTGAGGCAGAACCAACAATGTTTCTGCAATCTGCATGCTGTAATCCACAAGGTCCTGTCTGGGTCTGAGCACACTTTAGATTCCATGCGCGGACAGAAGAAGCTGTCTTTTGCGTCATTTACGTTTTTTTTAGACAGCTGGTGGATGGAAAAGAAGCTCCACCCACGCGGCAGATTGCCACGTCGGCCAGATTCCAGGAAAAGCTTGCCCCAGCGGCATTCTGCCGCGTGGGTGGAGCTTAATTTCCATCCACCAGTTGTAAAAAAAAAACCCCGGAAATTACGCAAAAGACAGCTTCCTTTGGCCGCGCATGGAAGTTCAAGTGTGCCCAGGCTGTCTCTCAGCGAGTCCGTTGGATGAAGACGTGATGTCCAACATTTCTTTTTAAAAAAGAAAAGAAAAAAATAGTGTTCAGTGACCACTGAATCCTTTTCTGCGATTATTTGCCGGTCAGTTTAGTGAAATGGTCCAGTATGGCAGTCAGTATATATGGTTCATAAAAATATGATTGTGTAGCCTGCCACGATGCCGAGTCATGATGTAAGCCCTTTTTTTATTTTGAAATGTCACTAGAGGATAATTAATCCCTTGAGTTGCAGCAACTCGTATGCAAGGTGGTCCCCTTCTGTGTTAACCACTTTCAACCAGGCTAAAATAGCCGATCTACAAGTACGCAACTTGAGTAGATCGGCTATTTTCACAGCACGATAACGTCGTATGACGACAAAGTATCAAAAATATGGCTTAAGTGGTTAAGGGCCCAGGAGGAGAGGTTGGGTGGGTACTAGTAGGGACTGGGAGCAGAGCCAACCAAGATATATGGCTGTAAGTATCTATCCCATAAACTACAGCACCAGGTGGCCTCGTCATCACAGAGCGTTGCGGTGGCCATTGGAAGCCCACATCATCACCTTGCGTTTCCTCACTTAAGTGGAGCGGTCCTTACTCCTTTACCACCGACAAACTCCTTTGTTGCTGACCAGATGGTGTTGTTATCACACGCAGGCTGGACAGGGAGCTTACAGTGCCCTCGTGTGGCTGCTGTGTGTCAGAGCAGTCTGTAGGGCAAAAAGGGACCGGGACCAGGGTCACACAGGCATCATGTCCTTTTTGTTTTTAACAGGAAAAATGTCCCAGGTCAGGCCATCATTGTACGGAGCGTGCCCAGAGGGTAGCAGGACGCGTGTGAACCAGTGGCTAGAAAGAGAAGCAGAGAGAAGAGACAGCGGTCCGAGTGAAAACCCCATACAGAGTTGCACAGTCAGGTTCAACGTTAAAGCTGCAATCTGGAACTTTCATGTTCTAACTCGATCGTCAAAATGTCTGCAGCTGAGCTAATACATGAAGACTGTTAAACCCATTTTGGGCGGGAACCCCTTTAATCAGAGTGCCACGCTACGAGCTTGTAGATTTGCTATTTTTGAAAAATCGTGAAAATGTGGCGCAAATCTTTGAATATACATTATTTCAGAGCGAATGTTTTTAACTCGAATTTTGCTTCTTGGGGTGGACCTGGAACAACATATTTTCAGATGGGGGTCGGCGGCCAAATACAGATAATTCTGGTGCTCCTTGACATGAAATAGTTTGAGAACCACTTATATAGAAACATGGGTTTTTCAGAAAACTGTCATGATTTAGAAGACATTTTGGAGAATCGTCCTCAGGTCTAAATGGGTTAAAGCTAGATGGCAGCGGTGGCCGAACGGTTTGCGGAGCGGTCTTGTTATCGGAAGGTCACCAGTTCGAATCCCCGGACCGGCACGTTAAAATTACCACCGCTGAAGTGCCCTTGAGCAAGGCATTGAACCCCTACCATGAAATGTTCTATGAGCAGGGTCTGGCTGTAAACAAGCATCTCGAGCTTAGTCCATTCACCCTGGGTAAACAAAGAACTTTGCTTTGCTTTGCTTTAGCTATAAACCTAGATTGGGAGCCGGGTCTCCCCCATGAGAGGCCACATTTCTACCACTCATCCAAGAGGCAACGCTTGTCCAGGGGATTGCACTTATGACAGTCTCCTCTTACCTAAATAAAACGTCTGGGTTTCCGAGGCTACCTCTTACCCAACACCAGGGTCTAAATGTCTCAGTGGAAGAGTAGGGAGAGTCCACCTCCAACCACTGCAGATGTACTAGTTATATTGTATTAACATACCGGTACTAGTCTACCATACGGACTGGTTCTTTTATTCATTAAAATAAGTTCCGGATTCCAGCTTTATACCCGAGGACGATTCTACAAATGTCTTCTAAATCCTGACAGTTTTCTGAAAAACCCATGTCTTTCTCAAACATTTTCATGTCAAGGACCCCCAAAAATATATGTAATTGGCCGCCGACCCCCATCTGAAAATATGTTGTTCCAGGGACCCACCAGAAGCAAAGATTTGAGTTAAAAACGTTCGCTCTGAAAGAATATATTCAAAAATAGCAGATCTACAAGCTCGTAGCACGGCACTCGGTGCCGCACTATGAGCTTGTAGATCTGCTATTTTTCAATAGTTAAAGTGTAACATAATGCTTAACCCAGAATGGTTAAGGTGAGAACAAAACGAGAGGATCACCTTCTCTTTTCCACTCCAAAGAAGACCTTCCAGTTATTCAGTCTGCCATAATTGAAAGGATTCCTATACACCTGGAGGAGGAGAAATGCATTCAGTCATTGCAGAAAACCTGGTTCATTTTGGGGAGGGTTTGTTTCGTTAGCATGCTCACCCTGCCCAGTTTGGGGAGGGTTTGTTTCGTTAGCATGCTCACCCTGCCCAGTTTGGGGAGGGTTTGTTTCGTTAGCATGCTCACCCTGCCCAGTTTGGGGAGGGTTTGTTTCGTTAGCATGCTCACCCTGCCCAGTTTGGCGAAGCGTGTGGTTTCTTTGAGGTTGATGTGTCTCTCGATGCTGGTCTCTCCCCTGGATATGAGAACCGCGTGCCAGAAAGTGAGACCCCCAAGGGCCACGCCCACCGTGCTGAAAACACCAATCACATTCAACCTTTCATCAGCAGGCAATTAACCCTAGCATTCCTATTTTAGGCATGTCATTATAGCCCAACAAGCGCAACGCATTTTGAGCTTGTAGATCTGCTATTTTCAGCAAGTGTAAAATCAGTCATTACGTCGACGGCATCAAGGCCCGCCAAAAAAAAACATTTCAGTCGACTAAATCGACTGTAGATTTAGTCGACTAAAATCGCATGACATTTAGTCGACTAAAACTAGACTAACATTAAAACATTCCAGGTGACTAACATGTGACTAAAACTAAGTGAAAACTATTCAAGAGACCAAAAACAACACTGGTGGAGAGCAGTGTGAGCCAGCCATCATTTACCTGGTAAGAACCCACATGTAGATGATGCTCTTGTTCATCATCTTCTCCTTAAATGTGTACGTTGGTGGAGGAGTCTGATAACTGGTCTTGATGAAACAAACAATTACATATTATTTAGTTAAAATAAGTGTTATAAGTGATAGCTCTATATTTTTGATTGATATAAAGTGTTAGACAGGGGTCTCCTGTCTCCTGCAGCACTTAAACAGAAAATATGTTTTCATGTCGGGATACCAGTTTTATCCTATCAAGTGAGAGAACTCATACAGCATTAGTTAAATCAAGCAGACAAAATAAAACGAATGGCTCGTACACACCGCACGATATTTGCTCCCATTTATGCTGTTGGGGAGCAATTTTGGCGCTTGCCGACAAAACTCCCGATCTGACGCAAGAGCGGGCTTTGATCGCCAAGTTTTTGCCTCGCTGTGTGTGAAAGGAGCTGCGAGAAGATCCAGCGCCGATAAAAGCGCTTGCCGACGCCTTCCCGAGCGTTTCTGAATATCTAGCAGGTTTGATATTTGACTCTGTCGCCGACTGGACATCATACAGTATGAACTGGGTTTGCGACTGCGTCCCGAGAAGGCCTGTAGGTTACAGCTGTGCTGTCTCGGGTCTCGTGCTTGTATCATGGCATCCTGCGCGTACGTGAGATGTCAAAATGAATTGGAATAAAAAAAACAATTATGTAGCCTATATGTATCGGGTCTGGATCGCATCTTGGTGAACTCTTGCAGTGTGTGATGCTGCCTAGTTTTTTTTAGGCAATAGCTTAGTGTGAAAGCCAAAGATATAATGACAGTCGATAAAAAAAAAGACTCCTGTAGTGTGAAATACATAACGATCTGATGACTTGCCAACAACTTTAAAACTCCTACAGTGTGTACTTGTAGGGGCCATTATTAGCTGTAGTCTGGCTAATAAGCCAGACCGAATCAGCCGTTGGCAAAAAAAAGTTGCCTGTGTGATTTGAGTCTGGCTTATTAGCCAGGCTACATTAGCTGATCATTGACGTTTGTGGGGTTCTCTCTCATGACTCTATAGAACTGGTATCCTGAACTGAAAATGTATCTTTCTGTTTACCGAAATGCTGGAGACCCTAACCCTGTTACTGAACCAAACAAGCTTTTACCCTTTAAAAAAAATGAAAATGAAAAATCATAATCATTCCGTTGCTGTCAGGCAGAAATCTATTATCTGCATATTTCAACTTTTTATGTTTTCACAAGAGCTGATCTACAAGCTCACAACGCATCGCATGCGAGTCTGCGACACGTTGTGGGCTTGTACATCTGATAGTTTCACCATTTTTGTAAAATAATGAAAAAAATAAAGGGAAGCTCCGCACACTCAGATCTGCACACAATCAAAGTTGAACGAAAGCTTGCAAAATAAATACTTTGTGCGCAGATCAGAGTGTGCAGAGCTTCCCTTTATTTTTCTCATTATCTCTTTGTGACTCCAGCACCTCACTTAAGTTTTCAGCAGATGAGCAGTGTTTTTTTTTTTTTACATTTTTGTAAAATAATAACATTTTTGACATGCAAGGTTTCCACCCGACAGCAACGATTGGTGCTTTTTGTGAGCAGCTGTGGTACCTGTCCAGCAGGGAGCAGGCCAATGAGGAGTCCCATCCCTGTTACTGGCACTCCTGGTTTTTCCACATCCATGTGTTTAAAGCGCTAGAAGTCCCGGAAAGACGACACACCCACAGTGTTATAGACACAGACGTGCATGTTAGCAAAGCAAGCAAGCCAAGGTAGGGCACAAGTTAAATAAATAAATACTGTACTGTGTGTCTGTCTCTGTGTGTTAGACACTTGGAGGTGAACAAAGGCTTTACAATTCCGTGCTCGGACACAGGGACACACACACATACAGTACTGTAGCTGTCTATAGGAGTGGTTGCACCACTCAAAAAATAAACCCAGAGGGAGAGGAAGGGCCAAAAGACAAAACCATTATGTACATATCTACATTGGATGACAAACGCACATATGTCACATGTAAGCTGCGGTACAGAAATTCAGAAAATGTGTTCCGTCTGTGAAATCCTAAGCATGTATCCACACTCAGGCTGTTTTTCACTACTTTTGTGCGAATTTACAAAACAATTATAAAAAGTTGAAATATGGAGATACAGGTTTCTGCCTACGCGAGACTACAGGCTGTGTGGCTAGCAGGGCTGTGTATTGGCAAGAATCTGATAAAGGGATTATGATTATGATTCAACACATTGCGATACTGTAAGAAAGGCAATACTTCCTCTGGAGAAACTGACTTATCTCCTCCGTGATAACATGGAAGGGTTCACAAAGGTATGGGAACCAGTCTTAGATACAGTGGACCCTTCTAGACTGTGCTTCAATGTACCTTATTGAACGGTAGTGAATAACAAAGACTCTGGTGACCTGTAATGTAATCATGTCAAGACTGTGGTGTACTCGTTTTGTCTTTTTTGTGTGTGTGTGTGTGTTTGTTTGTTTTTTGTCTGTGCATTGTAATGTCCGTATTGTGGTTCTTGTTGTTTTCCTATGTTATGTTGAAAAAAGAAAAATGTATGGTTCTATATACATTGAATTGTGATTGAACAGTTGTGAAATCTCAGAGCCTCAATAAAAATACATACAAAAAAAAAAAAGAAAGGCAATACTGCCGATTTGTTTTAACTATGAAGCAATTAATTCAAAAATAAGTCTTAATCGACAGAATAAACATTCGATAGTTGCAGCCCTACTACTTGTACTCGCAGGCACAGGAAACGCATATCGTCACTGTCGGGTAGAAACCTTGCATCTACAAATTTCCACTTTTTCCCCGTCATGTATACCAGAGTGTCGCGGCACAACAGTAGTGAAAGTAGCAGACCTTGGATCTGCCATCTTCACTATTTCTGAAGACTTTCATTACATTTCCTGAAGAATAACGTCGGTCATACAAGGTTTACACCCGACCCGTGAGGACGTTGAGCAGGCACAAGAGACAAACAAACAGAATGATGAAGGCCTATTCATAGTCCAGTTTTAGGTGTTCACAAGTTCACAAGTGAAAACAGAGAGATGTGTTGTGCGAGCAGTGACCACCGCAGAGTGACGTCATGTTGTAGTCTTCACCTAAAACTGGACTATGAATAGGCCTTCAGGCAGAATTGTGGTGTGAGGGTGACAGTGTGAGGGTGACAGACGTGAGTGTGACGGTTCTGACCTCCAGCGCGTGGTAGGCGTCTAAGAACAGGTTCCTGCCGCTGATGCTGGTCCAAAAGCAGCCCAGGGTCATGAAGAGGCAGAAAGAGAAGAAGTAGCGGTGGTTGAAATGGCCCACGCAGTTGTTCAACCACGCTGGTAGGGTGGGGTTGAGATTAAAGAAATGTAATCCAAAAAACATCTCAGAGAATAAAATCATATTTTTTTAATTATTATTATTATATTATTTTATTATTATTATTACATTATTAATTTAAGCTGCAATATGGTAAATGTTTTCTTTTTGAATGAATAAAAGTGCAGTGGATGGAGGTGGTCTCCCTACTCTTCCAGAGACATTTGGGGCGACTGTGGCTCAGGAGGTAGAGCAGGTCGTCCAATGATCCATGGGTCGGCGGTTCGAATCCGGGCTCCTCCTGTCTACATGTCGAAGTGTCGTTGGGCAAGACACTGAACCCCAAATTGCTCCCGATGTGCTGGTTGGTACCTTGCATGGTTTCCGCCGCATTCGGTGTATGAATGTGTGAATGTAATGTAATGTAAAGCGCCTTGGATAAAGGCGCTATATAAATACACCATTTACCATTTAGTCCTGTGTGGGATAAGACTACTGGTCAACAAGCAGTACTCTCTCCTGGACAAGAAGGGATTCCCTCTAGGTTTGTTCTCCCACCCGGGAGTCCCAGGTTTGAAAACCTACACTACAGATTGCTTTTTTTAAAACAACTAGAAGTTAGTAACCTGGTCAAGAATACAAACAAAGGATACGACAGTGATGGTCCATTTTCAGGATGCACCTGTGAAATTCAAAAAGGTGTATGTGTTGAGTGTAACAGTCTGTGTAGGTCAGTGGTTCCCAAAGTGGGGTCCATGGACCCCTAGGGGTCCTTGAGGGAGTTCCAGGGAGTCCCCAGCTAAATTATAGTTAGGAACCAAGTGGACCCTTATGGGTCTGTAACTCAGAGAGCGTACAAATGGAACCAAATGGACCCGTCAGAGTTACATTAAGTTAGATTTTACAATATGTATTGGGGTCCCAGAGATAGAAATGCCATTCAATAGGGAGCCGTAGCCTAATTCAGGTCAAACCGGTGGCCCTAGAGCTGTAAATATCATCTCATATACAGTATGTCGGTCCCTGGCATGTATTTTCAAATGGGGGTCCGCAGGCTAATGAGTGTTATTTTGGGGGTCCTTGACATGAAAAGGTTTGGGAACCACTGGTGTACTGTAGGTATTCAACCAACGATAAAACCATGAGAACCAACTCGCCTGTTGCAGATGCCACAGTGATGCGTCCTGGCTGGCTTAGGAAGGATGCACTTCTTGCAGACGGAGACAAATGGAATGTCATTTTTAACCTGCAAGAAATAATTTAGTGAGCACACTGACATTGCAATGTTATATTTTCATTTTTCACCTTTTATTTTTAAGCCCATTGTTGAACCAAACTAATAGATTTAATCAATTATACAAATGTATTGACTTTTAAGAAATAGCAAATATAGCAGATCTACACACTCACATGTCACATTGCTATGCGTTGTGAGTTTGTAGATTAGCCATTGTTGAGTATAAAATGGAGCTTAAGCGGACCAGATTTTGTTGATAATAAATTTGAATTCTTTCACTGATTCGTTAATATACAATAAAAAATAACCACTGCACTTAACAATCAATCAAAAAAGTAAATCGATAGAATAATCGCGAACAAGATTATCAATAGTTTGCATCTCTATATTATCCCATTCTGAACGAGAACCCCTTTTGGTGTTTTAAGCATTATGTTATACTTTAGCTATTGAAAAATAGCAGATCTACAAGCTCATAGGTCTGCTTTTTTTGAAAATGTGGCACAAATCATTGAATATATATTCTTTCAGAGTGAACATTTCATCTTTGCTTCTGGGGGGGTCCCTGGAACAACATATTTTCAAATTGGGGTCGGCGGCCAAATACCAATAATTCTGGTGGTCCTTGACATGAAATATTGAACACCACTGACAGACATTTTTTTTTCGGAAAACTGTCAGGATTTAGAAGACATTTTTCAAATTTCGACGTCAGGCCTAAATGGGTTATTTATTGTTGCTGAAATATAATAGTGCTGGCCCATTACTGTAGGAGGGCTGCCCGGGGACGTCTTGGTGGCTTTGTAATAGTGGAAGGCGATCATGACGAGGTTCCAGTGTCCGTAGCAGACGTGCCACGCTATCCACGCCGGGGAGTAAGTATGGATAACCATCGGCAGCAGAATCGTGTAGGCTATCAGCACGATGGAGCTGGTCAGAACCACTACCAGAAACACAAACACCTGGGAGACAAGGAGAAAGGACAGAACATCACCCTGTTGTTGGCACAGCATTGCACACACACCATTTACACAGATGCATTAACCCCCCCACACCCCCCCCCCCCCACACACACACACACACACACACACACACACACACACACACACACACACACACACACAGGTATACTGTATATAGCAACATAGATTTCTTAGAAAACTGCAGAACATTGGTTTTAGCAGATATACAAGCTCACAGAGTCACAATGCACAATCTTTTTAGTTTCACAAGATAGTATTACCCAAAGTGTTAATGTAACACAGCTCTGTTTACACCTTTTATTTAATTCCTATTTATATCCAATATTTATTTGTAAATACATTGTTTTATTTTGATTGTCTTGTTCCACTTCTGCTTTGGCAATGTAAACGTACGTTTTCTCATGCCAATAAAGCTCATTTGAATTGAATCGAGTCACTTTGTGCCGCGCTGCAAGCTTGTACATCTGCAATTCTTTCAATATATCGAACAACATGTTTGGAAACTTTTGAATATTCTTTTTAACACAAATCATCTCTTCCTTGGGTCCCTGGCAAAAAAGAAATAAAAAATAATCAAATGCGGGTCTGTGCCAATATTGTGCAAATATTTATAAATGTGGGGGTCCTTGGTAAGAAAGGGTTTGAGACTTGAGACCTACTGATTCAGAAGGCATTTGTAGAATCTGCCTCAGGTCAAGGAAAAAAATAAGAAAAAATATCATTACTTCATCCACTACGCACACACACACACACACGCGCAAACCCACACACAAACACCCTCTCTCTTACCGCCCCAAACCAGCGCGTGATGCGATCGACGGTCCAGAACACCGGCTCGAAGACCGAGTCGAAGACAACGTCCGAGTCGGTGAGGGTGTTGAAGTAGAGGGATCGGCCCAGCAGCCTCAGGTAGTCCCCCAGCTCTCTGAGACACAGGGGCAGCCTGCTGCTGCGTCCTCTCCTGCTGCAGGACCGCAGCCGCATGCAGCGCAGCAAGGGAAGCACCGAGCCGGGGCACCAACACCGCATCCCGCCTTCTGAAATATAGTATACACACACAGAACATAGCGTCGGGATGCGGAACCGGAGGAATCAGGAGGAGGAGGAGCCGGATCCAAGAGATCACATTTGGAACCGTTTCAGTGTAGCAGAGTGGCTCAGAGCCTCTGCCTGCCTAATATCTCCCCCGGTCCAGAGGGATATCCCTTTGGTCTAGTGGTTAAGATGTTGGACTTTCTTTTTCCTGGAACAAAGAAAAACGAACAAACAAGAAAAACTAAAGACGAACAAGATGTTGGACTTTCACATGGGAGGCCCGAGTTCGAATCCCGGGTGTTACATTGGTGCCGTGACCCGGATCGGGTTTCCCCGTGGGAGGAGGTCAAAAGGGAGGTGAGTGTAGCAGAGTGGCTCACAGCCTCTGCCTGATGGCCTCAAAAAGTCTAATATCTCCCCCAGTCCAGAGGGATATCCCTTTGGTCTAGTGGTTAAGATGTTGGACTTTCACGTGGGAGGCCTGAGGTTTTATCACACTGTCAGAGGTGCTATTTGAACTTCACGTCTACTATACAATTACAATACAGGCAGTTCTCAAACTTTTACATTTTATGGACCACCATAACACTGAGATCCATTTTTTTTGTAATGGCAGATTTTTCTTGAGCGTGTCATTATGTGCATGCCAAATGTATGCAGTATGCTATGCATACTAGCAGCAGCAATCCCATTCCATTTCGTCACACATACTGCGCAGGCACACCTGAGCTTCCATGCGTGGCCAAAAGCCGCTGTCTGCCGCCATCTCTTCCTGTTTTTTTAGACAGCTGGTGGCTGGAAATTAAGCTCCACCCATGCGGCAGAATGTCGCTGGGGCAAGCTTTTCCCGGGAATCTGGCCGACGCGGCAATCTGCCGCGTGGGTGGAGCTTATTTTCCATCCACCAGCTGTCTAAAAACCCGGGAGAGGACGCCGACAGACAGCGGCTTTTGGCGGCTTTTGGCCGAGCATGGAATCCTAGGTGTGCTTACAACCATACAGGTAGTGGTCCAATCAACAGAACAGGCCATCTTGCTCTCCTACATTCCAGTCTGCTGAATGACACAAGCCCTGTCTGAGGCACAGGGTGGAGTCTGCCAATCATAAACAAAGTTGTTGTATATTCAGTACCATGGACATTATATTCACATAAGACAAGATAAGATTGATCTCCAGGGATCTTTATTTGATCCCCATGGATAAATGCATGTGTCATAGGCAGCAACAGCACAGTGACAGACTATGGGCGGTAGTGGCTCAGGGGTAGAGTGGCTGGATGGTAACCGCAAGGTTGCCAGTTCGAACCCGGGCTCCCCCAGAGTTAGTGTCGAAGTGTCTTTGAGCAAGACACTGAACCCCAAATTGCTCCTGATGTGCAGGTTGGTGCCTTGCATGGTTTCCGCTGCCATCGGTGTATGAATGGGTGAATGTAATGCACAATCTATGTAAAGCGCCTTGGATAAAGGCACTATATAAATGCACCATTTACCATTTGAGTAAGTAAGTCTACACCTACAGCCAATGAAAATAAAATAACATTGACTTAGATTCTTTCTGACACAAGACATCTGCACTTAATTGGTCTCTGAATGAGTAGGTCAACATTACATAATACAGCATATATAACCAATATAAGACTTAATACATAAGTACAAACAACAGCAAGCATCTCATCTGGGTGATATGGACCAGTCACCAGTGGTTTAATAGCAATGCCCAGTGGATATGAAAGAGTACGATCAACGATCATTTATATTGGTAAAATAAGACACTGTAGTACAGCAGCAGCAGTATATATCTTCACACAGCATCTGTCAATGAGGTTCTCATCCTACTCATCCTTACTACTGTGACTGTACACGTCTCTCACACACACACACACACACACACACACACACACACACCGTGAAGTGGAACTCATGGGAAATGATTACTAAAATCTATTTATCAAAAGACAACACATCGTACGTCAGATCAGCCTGCACACTCTCAATCCTTCCAAATCCCCCATTGTTGAGGGAATTATGTTTCATTGTTTCCCCACTGAAATAAATCTGTACCGCTGGACGCAGAGCCTGAGCCCCCCATCGTCCAAAACCCAACGAAACGTTCCATATATTTAATATTTCACATGAATAATACTCACTGATCTAAGACCGTACGCACAGCGAGGAGTCCAGGAGACACACCCTGGTCACATCATGGTCAAACACAAGGTGAAAATCGGATTTATTCTGGCATGTTGAGAAGGAAACAAATACACCCGAAAGCAGAAGCCCTGACAGTAAAATCCTCAACTCCTTATTGATGCGCATGCTCCGTTCTGGCGAAAGGCTTCATGGGAAACAGAGTAAGGAAATGGAATGTTTCCCCAACAACAACAAAACACTATCACTGCAGCCACAGATATGTCTATGACTGCAGCTACAACAACTAATAATATATATATAGATGTTTATGTATTTATTATTACAATTTTATTTTAATTTTATTATCCGACCGACATGCCAGAAGGTGATTCCATTGTTTATCATTCATAGATAGGATATTGGGAGTTGTAGTCCCTCCACTCCACTCCACTCGCCCCACACGTGTAGTCTGTTGAACACGGATTTCAGCTGTAGAGTTATTATTTTTGCATGTCTTTCTTTATGAATCATGTCATTTAGTTTCAACTTTGATGTGCACGCACGTGCAGAAGATGCAGACGATGGGGATGTAGTTCAAATAAGTGCAAATGTGGACAATTCAACAACTAAACATGATGTGAGTATGAACGTATAGTTGCCGAGAGTTGTTGCTCGACTTGTTCCCTGCCTGTCGGAAAGCGACACCGTCGTCTGATGAAGTATACTTCATACGTTTATAAACTTAAACCTTTACTGTATTTATGCATATTCTTCTGATGTGCTACAGTATAAAGCCTATATCCAAGCATCGGTGCAGCTATGGCTAAGGCTAAGTGTGTCACTGTGTAGCACCTTCATAGCCCAAAATGTGAATCAACTGTCAAAATCAATCATGTCAGAATCGATAAATACATCTACGAGGGTTAAAATTTTGGGCCAGCACTAGCCATGGTTCATATGACGCTCTAGCTCCTTTCGGAACCCTACGTTAAAGTTTCTGACATTTTGATCCAAAGGAGCTCAACCCGGGGGGTCCGGAGACGGGCTAATGACGCTCGTACTTCACGTCATGTCATGATAATCATGACAGTCATGTTTCAGGGCTAGTGCTAGCCTAGCCCTGAAACATGACTGCCATGATAATCATGTCATGATGATTATCATGGCAGTCATGTTTCAGGGCTAGGCTAGCACCTTCACACCAATCTGAGAGATTTCACTAATGCACTTGCCCACTAGCTATAGTACAGTCGAGATCACAAACATTTTAACAATGAATGTATTCATCATGACATGTACACACAAAGTGAGAGCACACTGCAAAGTGCAAACAAATATTAACGGTACAGTTAAGCTTACATTCACTAAATCATCATGGTTTATGTCTTCGGGTATAAGATGATAAGTAACAGTGTAGTGGCTGCCAAAAGTGCCAATTATTATAGCACTTTACTTTACTACCTTTTTGGACATCCCAATTTGTTGAAAGTGAACTCTCTAACAGTCTGTGGGTAGACCTTGGACATCTGTGGATGGACAATTTGTACTCTTTTGTCCAAATTATTAAAATATATATAATGTATATGATGTGAAGTTGAACATGCACGGTACATCATTATCAGACGTAGTTTTATCGTTCAACTTCTGAAATGACTCGATATACAGGTTTTATATCAAATTGCAGCAATTGTAGAGATATTGGACCATAATTGTCGAATGTAAGCATGCCAATCATGTATACTTCAATATAGATAATTTTTCAAAAAAATATATTTTTTTAACATTTTGGATGAAATTGCCAATTTTACATCGAGAAAGATGTCCAAGGTGCCCGCTGCCAAATATAAAAACAAATGTTAGGTATGTAGGACTCAGTGGTTGGTATTAAATTACCGTAGTCATAAAAGTTTCCTCTAGGCAGGGTCAAAGTGCAGGCTATCTCTAATACAGACATTTCTCTGGACTCTTCATCAACCACCACATCTGATCATGGCGTATTAGCTGTCAAAGATGTAACGATATACAGAGGAAAGGAATAAGGAATATCCACACTTTCTTGAGTAGCTTTCTGAGAACTAAAAAAAAACAAAAAAACATTGCATTAGGATACCAATTTTATCCAATCAGGAGAGAGACGGATATAGGATGAACAAGTGAAATTGGACGCTGTAGAACTGAAGCTGATAAATGGGTACACTCTTCTGCCAGACTGACAGGGAGATCCCTTGTCAGTCTTTTCTGATGGTGGAGGCCTTTTGAAATGAAGAAGTTTGAGCTTCACTGCTCTAATCTAACCCATTCTGAGCGGGAACCCCTTTTGGTGATTTAACCATTATTTTAAACTTTATCTATTGAAAAATAGCAGATCTACAAGCTCAGAGCTTGTATGTCTGCTATTTTTGAAAAATCGTGAAAATGTGGCGCAAATCTTTGAATATATATTCTTTCACTGCGAACGTTTTTAACTCAAATCTTTGCTTCTGAGGGGGTCCCTGGAACAACATATTTTCAGATGGGGGTCGGCAGCCAAGTACATATTATTTTGGGGGTCCTTGACGTGAAAATGTTTGAGAACAACTGACATAGAAACAGGTTTTTCAGAAAGCTGTCAGGATTTAGAAGACATTTGTAGAATCGTCCTCAGGTCTAAATGGGCTAATCTAATCATGTCTGTCCTGCCTTTTCCAAATTTCAAGACAACAGACGGCAAATCCGCAGAGCCGCCGGCCAAAGAGGCCAGAGAGCACCGTCCGCCGTCGGACCCCGGTTCTCTGCTCGAGGACGCCGTGCCAGAGACGGTGCGCTTGGGCACTCTGCCTCCCCTCCACTTCCTGAACGAGACGGTGCTGGAGAGGACCGCCCCGGAGAGGGACGACCAGGAGAACATTCTGTCTCGCACCGCCGCCCAGAGGTCCGACCTCATCTCTGGAGTGTACGAGGGAGGCCTGCGGGTGTGGGAGTGCACCTACGACCTCCTGGAGCTGCTGGAGCGAGACGGAGAGACTTTCGGAGGGAAGGCGGTCTTGGACCTGGGCTGCGGAGCGGCACTGCTGGGGATACTGGCTCTGAAGAGAGGAGCCGGGCAGGTCCACTTCCAGGTAGGGTAGGCCTGCCTGCAACTGTCCATTATGTTATTATAGCCATTATTCTGCACATTACTCTTTAAATTAATCAAATAATTAAAGGGTAAGACCACTTTTTGAGAGGTTTGGGTTGTTTTCTTACCTTATTATGGGCAAACCAGTCCATTCCATGAGTTATTTAACTCCGTTGTGTTGTTTATTAGCAATTTAAGAAATAAAAACAGTCGCTCATTGACATTGTAACGGGGAAACAGCTCTCAAAGTCACTCTTTTAGCACATCAACCAACGCAACAAAAGCTGATTCTGACAGTTTATGACATCAGGAAAACTCATGCGGTTAAATCGATTAGTCTGATGGGAAACGTAATCCCTATTTCTTACCTACTGCTTTGTTGTGCAACAACCCCATGGGCCATGAGGCAGGAGCCTATCCCCTGTTTCTGTAGTGTTAGGCAGTTTGAAGTACACCCCCTGGACATGACGCTAGATATTTTAATATATCGTTTTTTTATTGGGGACAGTTAAGCAGCACATCTGACAGGAAAATATTTGCACATAGTCACCCATTTTTTTTTAAACATCACAGAAACACAAACATAAAGAAACAACGTACCCCCCCCCCCCCCCCCCCAAAAAAGAAACGAGGACAAACAGGATAAAAGTAAAAACAATACACAGTTAGAGTATTGTACACTTGTGAGAGAGTGTCTGTCTGTTAATTCTGAAATCCACAGTCCGCTATATTTGGGTCACACCAGGGAGGTATGAATATCGAAGTATTCTATAAAGGGTCTCCATGCCTTAGTGAAGCCTGTTGCAGGGAATTAGCCCAATCCAACCCTTGATGCTGAGTGCCAAGCAGCAGGAATTCACTGTGTCCCATTATTGAGAGTATTTGGTATGACCCGGCCGGGGATCGAACCCCGACCTCCCAGTCCCAAGTCCCCCTCCCACCCTCCAAATCAATCACATCGCTTAGCGATTCTTTTTTAAATAATGGATTAAATCATCAAGTTCAAATAACTGTTGCACCTCTACTTCCAGGATTACAACAGCACAGTCATCGACCAGCTCACTCTGCCCAACGTGCTGCTGAACTGTGAGGAGGAGGAGGAGGATGTGGAGAGTGAAGAAGAGGACGAAGAAGTAGAGGTCATGGGGAAAGGGAAGAGGGTGAAAGAAGATGAAAGTCCAAAAGAGACGAAAGCCAAGAAACAGGAGGCAGAGGACAGCGGGCCAGCACTTAAGAAACGAGCCCTCGACCCCTCCCAGCATGTGTCAGTGGCCAGGTGTCGCTTCTTCTCCGGTGACTGGACCACGTTCCTCGCACTGGTTCTGAAGGAGGACCCGTCGCCCAAATATGACATTATATTCACCTCGGAGACCATATACAACACCGCGTACTACCCCGCCCTCCACGACACTCTCCACAGACTGCTGGCCCCGGATGGACTGGTCTATCTTGCCACCAAGGCCCACTACTTCGGGGTTGGGGGTGGACTCCACCTGTTTGAGGCGTTTGTGGAGCAGAGGGGAGTTTTCGCCTTGGATCGTCTGTGGGATATGAACGAGGGGCTTCAGAGGCACGTGGTTGCCCTGCGTTTCAAAAAGACAAAGACCTCTTGAGTTTGAGAACTGTAGCGAGACTTTTTACTGTACAGCCAATATGTACTGTATGTGCCTTCAATTTAACACATTTTCACCTTTGCAGTGAAGGTTTTTTTACTCCCATTTTGGCAAGTGACACCGTCTTAAATGCCTAAGCCTGCTTCCATAACATGGCATGCTGTTTATCGTCTCTCACTGTCCAAAACTGTTACTTTTCAGGATTCAAAATAAATGTATGACAAAAGTAGCAGATCTACAAGCTTAAAACGTGTTGCTCCATGCCGCATTTCCAACTTATGGACCTACTACTTTTGATGCCGATGCTGTAGTACGATCAAGTAGATGGGCATTAATTTACTAAAATGCACACAAAGAAATTAATACTGATCTAAGACGTTTTTGCCCTACAGCGACCATATGCTAGTTTGACTGTCTCAGATGATGATAACCCTAAATGCATACAATTTAATAATCGTAAATCGTAAAATAATGTGGGCTGTTAAACCCTAAGTGAAAACACTGCACACTGGATCATGCGCCCATGGATATTATTATATCAATGATATATTATTATAAAATATTGGCACCAAAGGTGGCATTTCGAGCTAGACTTGGGTGGTAATAACTGTTTTTCTGTCCAGCACCTTGCATTTTTTTGGATGCCTTTGTAAACTTCTATTTTAATAGAAAATGGTAATGCATATCTACATGAACTCTAGTGTCCATATTCTGGGGTGAACATTGGGGTGAAAATCGAAAGATCTACAAGCTCAAAGCTTGTATATTTGCTATTTTGGGCAAAAATAGTTGTAAAGGGGAAAAAAGGAGGGGGCCAAGTATACGTAAATGTATGGTTGGTGCTATGTGAAAGATTGAATGTAATATACCAGGTTGATGGAGGAGATGCAACAATAAAAGATGCTGTCGCATTCTCATCTCACCGTAACTTGCTTTTTGGTGACCTAAACTAGGGCTGGGTGACTTCAAATCAATATCTTGATTAGGATTATGACAAACTTGCTCCGTTTCTACTAATTAATTGAAATGTTTTTCTTTCAAATGGTGACAGATCGTGTCGCTTAGTCGCTATAGCTTGTAGACTAGATTGGCTATTCTTTACGCCACCATTGTACGTCAAAGTCTAATATAGGCAATTAGGCATACAGTAGTGTCTGCCTATATAGAGCGTCGCAGTCCCGCCCCCTTTCATGACAACGAGAGACCCGGAAAATAATTCCCCGTTCATTTTCCTCATAGACTTTTCAAAAAGTCAACTCGAGTTGGACAAAGCCAACTGGAGTTGTGACAAATCCTGACGATAAACACAATGTTTTGGGCCGATCAAATAATTAGAAGGAAAAAAAGGGCAGGTTACAACACTTTTTCGGGTCTCTCGTTGTCATGAAAGGGGGCGGGACTGTGACGCTCTATTGTGTTTTAATCGGAGTAATTCTAATTAGTTTATACATTTGTCCTGTTGATTAAAGACAATGAACGATTATAAACATTTTACCTGCTTGTCAAAAATTAACCTACATGAGCAGGATTAAGTCGGTGCTTGGCTCTAAATGTCGATATACTTTCGGTGAATTAACATTACCAAGCCCCACCTAAACCGTCTCTCTCGCCTGCTTCCTACACATTTGAATATGTCCGTGTGCCAGTGAGTGAAGTGCAGTTGAAAGGGGGTTGTTACGGGGTCTTTAGATGCATGCGGAGGAAAGAAAGGAAATGGGCTCAGTGACCTTTTGCAAGTGATTTCCCCAGCGTTCAAACAGCAGCATGAAAGCCACGCTTGTTACTGAAGTCCGGCTGCAAAATGTCAATTGCAACTTATCCCACCGGCCCAAGGATGTAGTTTGAAAGTGGATTCTAGCCCATTTAGGCCTGACGTCTTCTAAATCCTGACAGTTTTCTGAAATTCCTGTTTCTATATCAGTGGTGCTCAATAATTCATGTCAAGGACCCCCAAAAATATATGTAATTGGCCATCGACCCCATCTGAAACTATGTCCAGGAACAAAAGTAGCAGACCTTCAAAAATAGCAGACCTACAAGCTCGTAGCGCGTCACTCGGTGCTGCGCTATGAGCTTGTAGATCTGCTATTTTTCAATAGCTAAAGTATAACATGATGCTTAAAACACCAACGGGGGTTCCCGCCCAGAATGGGCTAGAGTCACTGCACATCAATGAGTGTGAGGTTCTATGGGGTCTCTGTATCTCTTATTTTAGTAATGGTCCTACACTGTAAAATCATGAGTGTTGATTGGACTCTTGAGTGTATGGAATGGGACCAAACGGATCCATTCATTCATACACTCGGTTTACAAACTGATGAATTAGCACTTAGGATTTGACTGTGTATACTCTAGGAATGTACCATTAGTTTGGTTTTTTGGACCTATTCTTAATCAAGCTGCATCCACTTATCTGTTTCGTCCGTACTGTGCCAAACTGATGACCTAATAATACGCTGAATGTACTGTACAAGTAGATGTAAAATATATATTTTTTAATGAAGGCACATCCTCTGAGTACAGTTGGAGGAAGAAATGTGATTCTTTTGGGAGGTGAGTTAACAGTGTGGAATCCCCTTTTTTCTCTTCAGATCACAGGAAACCATAGATTTAAACAGACAGGGATATTTTGGGGAAGTTTATGTTCACTTTGTTCAGTACCGGACCAAACCGGTTTCTAATATCCCGCTTATCTGGATGATAAGATGAGGAAATAAGTTGGGCAGAAACCATGTATCTCCATATTTCAACTTTATGCTGTATTTTCACAAATGAATGTGCTAGTTTGTCATCGTGAGCTGGTAGATCAGCTATTTTTTGCTATTTTAGAAAAGGCTTTAAAGTGAAAGTTAAAATGGTTAAGTTTGACTGGGTAGTATAAATATTTTACAAATAAAGTATTAACCATAGCTTGTGACTAAATAACCACATTGGAGCCATTGCTACACAGTCAGGGACTTTTTCCATTTCCTGAAAAACAACGTTAGGCCTACCAGGTTTCTGCCAGACAGAAACTATATTGGATTTGCCAAGAGGTGAAACGGCATGAATAATATTGTGTTGCTTTTATTAAGACAATGGGTCGTAACTTCCCATATTCAGTCATGTGATTGTTGTAGCTAACTAATATAATATTCTACTGATTTCACACACACACACACACACGTCATAAATGTCCATTTTTAACAGGAGTCTGGAGTAAACAAGGTTATATATTTTTTTGTTTGGTCTTATGAAACGCGTTTCGACGTGCGTGTCATTTGAAACACCTGAATTAACATCCCTGTGACCATACAAACAACTCCTGAATGGGCCTTATCCAAAATGTATCAGACTCTGACGCAAGCAATAATGACAAACATGATTGAACAAGTATTTTTCTTGGAAACATCTATTGTGTCGCCCAGCTCAAACATGATAGAGCATTTTAAAAAGCCCACAAATGTTCTCGACACAATTTCCATTTCCTAAGTAGATTTAGTTTCACTCTATCTCAAACACACACACACACACACACACACACACACACCAAACAAGGTTTCTGTTTGCCTACGACGTCTACCCGGCATACTGCAGCATGTCTGCCTCGTCATCACCTCCTCTTCTTCTCTACAGCTGTTCATGGCTTGCGGGGGAATTCCTGGTTCCTCTAGCACGTACGCACGCACCCAAGCACACACACACACACACACACACACACACACACACACACACACACACACACACAGAGCCTTTCCCCTGGTTGCCTTATGGGAACAGGGGGCAGGGCCGTACGTGATGGAAGATGTAGACTACTCAGATTCTTTACTTGAGTAAAAGTAGCAGTACCACAAGTTAAAATACGCTGTTACGAGTAGAGCTTAATCTACAAGAGATTATAGATTGGCAATTTTGTAATAGCCAAAGCTTATAGGTATATGTATTTACTGTATGTTTTGTACTAGAAACAAAATTGCAAAGTGAATAGCAACTAAAGCTGTCAAATAATTGTAGTGGAGTAAGAAGTACAATATTCTCCTTTGCAATGCAGGGAAGCTGAAGTATAAAGTATTAGTATTAAATATAAACACTGAAGTAAAGTAAAAGTACCCAAAAATAAGTATTTAAGTAACTAAGAGTAAGAGTAAGTGTACTCGCATTTCCACCACGGGGGCATGGCCAGGCCAGGACGGTTTTCCTCAGAAACTATTATGTTGATTCATTGTGTGGGGGCGTGCTGTGTTCACTCCCCCTGCTTCCTCCTTACTGGGAAGTGACTGTCAGGCTTACCGTACAGAGGGAGTGCATGAAGACATGAAGAGCAGAGGTAGAGACTGAGAGAGGGAGAGGGAGGGAGAGAGAGAGAGGGAGGGAGGCTGGCTGATGTGTGATGTGAAAGGTGGTGCCGTGGTGGTGGTATTTAAGGGTCTTTTGCTCTGAATGTCAGGCAGTATGCTGTATCCTTCCGTGGGACTTTGGACGACATGGGAGAGCGAGCCGAGCAGATCAGGACCCACGCAGGTGAATTAGGGGGAAGGAAATCCACTGGCTTGTGTGAGGGGATTTCATTTTGGTGGTCTGGCTGCTGATGCAACACTGGGACATCTTTTTGTTGAGCTGGGAGCACTGCTGGGTGCTTTTTAAGTTTGACTGACCAGGAGCACTGTTGGGAAGCCCCTATGAGGAAATATGGTATATTGCCAATAGATCTGGAAGGTAAAACTTGTGAAATGACTGATATGGTAAGTATATTTAGCCAAGAATAAACACTACCTGCGTATTTGACATTCTTAGATGCTGGGTCATGTTCTTTCTTGATCAGATCTGGAAGTCTGACTGTGTAAGTGCATTTTAATAGGGGAATCTTGCTTAATAATGTATAATAAATGCTTGATAGTTAATAAATAGAATTACAAGCGGTCGGTCACCTTCCAAGTCATTAATGTCAATGAATCTGTTTAATTACTGGTTTTGTTCAAATTGGTTGATGTAGAACGGGCTGCTTTGATGGGGAATTCCTTGTAATAGGCACTGGAGGAACTGGTTATTTCCCAGTGCCTTGGCGGCAAGCGAGGAGTTTCCTGACCGTGTTCAGGTGTGGCCTTCCACACAAAGTTCATTGTGTTGTAGTGGAATGCACTGACTACATTACATGGCCGAGATAACATGAGTGAATCAACTATACTGTCTTCACTGTCAGTAAAGACTCCAGTGATTGAATGAGTATAGTATTTTAGGCCTAGTATAGACCCCCGCGGAACTCCTTGTCATTGAAGTATATAGGGTTTAAGCGGTTAACTAAACTATACATGGGTTTATCATGCTCCAAAGTTCTTCCTCTTGGTGGTGTGGAGCAACAAAACGATGAGTCATTTCATGCCCCGGTCAGGGGCTGTGTCTGTGTGATCCGAGTCTCAATGCTTGCATCATCTCAGAAGTCTGACTTTCATTTCAGCAGTTGTGAAACGTTTCCAGGAATTCTTCTTGAGAATGGACGGGTTCCTCTGACAACCGTCAGGGAACTTCACAGTGGGCCAGTTCTCACGACAGCATTGGATTTGTACTATAGGAGAGTTGGTTACAATATTAACTGAAGAGCTTTGACAAACAATTGTTGGACATTGATTTTCAAAGTTTTCAGAAACTGCAACAAGGATCAATGGATGTATGGAACAAAAGGTAAATTGGTGCTTCACGGCACACGTTAAGGACTATCCTTGTGTTACATATAACAGTGGTTCCACAGCTATATTATTGATAGTTAGGAACCAATTGGACTCTTAGGGGTCCATTTGGTTCCATTTGTGAAATTAAAACGTTTGATAACCACTGACTTATACGCTTATAGAACAACGTCACCAGATGTCCTCCTCGTGAACTCACATAGTTGGTCTCCTTCAATGACTTCATGTTTCATCATCTCTCTGCCTTTCTGTAGAAACAGGCAAGGTCATGCTGTAGGTCATTGAGGTGCAGTTGGTTATTTAGTTGAGTCATTAAGGTCATGTCAATGTTTAAAAGTGCTTTTCTTTTTTCTTTTTTTTTAATCTCTATATTCAAATAGTAATCAAGAGTGTTGTTCCTTAGGGGTCTCCAGCTCTTTAAACAGAAAAATACATTTCTCGGTGTGGAAAATCGGAGAAAGAGAACCCATTTATCAGCTTCAGTTGTAGTGTTCCAATTCCAATTTTGTTAGCTCATTTAATTGTGTTTCATCACTTCCAACTTCACTCTTTTATCATGTATGAGGTCTCTCTCCTGATGGGAAGAGATGGGGAGACCTCTGTTTACTGAACAAACGCTATGCATAAATGATTATATCACAATATAGAGCTCACACTTTTGTGTTAAAGAATAATGTACACATCCTTTAACCACTTGTGCCCTAGCCTATACTATGCATAACCACATATACCCTAGCATTCTAGCCATAATATGGCTAGAATGTCAGCAAACATTCTGCAAAAATATGCCGGTCAATCTGAATGTTATTTTTTTTTAAATGTTATACATTTTTAGATTTTGCAACACATTTTTTTTCACCCAGTGTCAAATATCTAATGTAATCCTGGGTGCTGCTACACTTCCTCTGCCAACCTGGGGGGGCAGCGGACTGACCTCATGCTCCCTTCTATGCATGAGGAGTCCAAGCTGCTTCTTTTCACCTGACAGGGGGTGTTTCCTTGGCCGGACATAGCGCGTGGAAGAGTATCTGAATGTTCTAATGGAAAAGGCATTGCCAGAGGAAACAGAGGCTCAAGAAGAAGACCTTAAAGATAGAAGGAGTACTCTACTATGAGAACTGAATTCCATAGATGGTGGCTATTCCAGGTGTCATCTATGGGCTCAGTTCTTCTGGTAGGGTACTAGTCTGACACCACAACGCCAAAGGATGCTAATTATTATGACCTTCAGAAACATGCTGTCTGGTGGCTTTTACACTGTAAAATCCTGAGAGTTAACCCATTTAGGCCTGACGTCGAAATAAAAAAAAGTCTTCTGAAAGAATATATATTCAAAGATTTGTGCCGCATTTTCACGATTTTTCAAAAATAGCAGATCTACAAGCTCGTAGCGCGCCACTCGGTGGCGCGCTATGAGCTTGTAGATCTGCTATTTTTCAATAGCTAAAGTATTACATAATGCTTAGTTAAGACACCAAAAGGGGTTCCCGCTTAATTTACCTCTGAGAGTATAAATGTAACCAAATTGATCAATTCTTTCGTTTAGCATGTGCCACCATTTCATATTTCATAAATGACTGTTTTCAAATTGTGAATATAACTGCTATTTTCTGGTTATGTTACTTGATGAGTACATTTAAACTTGAAGTAAACAATGTATATTTCCCCACATTCTGTTAATAAATAAACTCAAACCGTTTTCCTGTGTCCCTGTCCCATATTTTATTGACAATGAACCTTATATAATATTATGCAAACATTTAGCATATCTGGATTATTCTAGAAACAGGGTGTGTTCAAGTACAACAAAGTTTACAGTAAGGTGAGGACTCCAGAAATAGCATGCCCTTAAACTCAGCCCACGCAACCACACCACAAATATTCGGATAAACCTGCAGCCATGGAGATAACGGTAAGACTGAAGGAGCCATAAATATTACGGTTGGATACATCTGTGACTCAGTCAGTCGACAAATAAATAACTGAAACATCCCTCACAGTTTTGAGTAGAATGGACAACAGAATATAAAGGCATATAAGTGAAGAGAATTAAAATACAAATCATTGTTAAAGTTATCATTGGACAATGGCACATATATTATAGGTAGTTATTGTTGAGGTAGCATTACACATCAGAAAAACCTTGAAGATTTGGAATAATCATGGCACAAAATCTATTCAAATTGGGTTCTGCGGCTAAATACATATCAACGTGAGGGTCCTTGACATACAAATGTTTGAGAACCACTGCTTTAGGCAATCAAAATTATATTTTTGATCGTCCAACTTAATTAAATTAAACTAAGAATTTGATTGTATGTGGCCTGTGTCTAGGACAGTTAACTTTCCCAAATACAGACTTATAGCATTTGGTAACAACGTAGCACTAGAATTGCTTTTTATGTAGTCATAGCACTTTATAGTATATTTGTATATAGTATAGTATATATTATATATGTATAGTTTATACTTATAGTTTCATTATATAGATATATTCCACTGTTATATTCTTAGCTTACGCATGAATGATAACTACTTTTTAGCGTGTATATGATGTATTGCCATGCTTTTTGTTCTTGATTAATGTAAATCACTCTGGATTAAGAGCGTCTGCTAAATGCCTAAATTGTAAAATTGTAAATTGACCAGTTTCTAGCAGCATGCATGGAGTCATATTTGGTGCGATCATCACTGGATATTTCTCCTCTTCTTCCTCTTCCTCGTGTCCCTCACACCACCACCAGCCTCCTCTGGGCTCTTGTCTTGTCTGATCACCCGTCTCTCCACCTTGTACTCCTGCTCTGCAACGTGGGGGTCCGCTTTCACAACATACTCCCCCCTGTGATAGGTGATGCTCAGGTCCGTACTGGGATAGGTGCCATACACTCTGCGCAGGTCTTCCCTTACAAACCCTGGCAGCTCTCTGCGAGGGCCGTACACTCTCTCCAGCCTCCCCCAGTGGAGCTCCCCTCTCAGGGTGAAGCCCTCGGGCCAACGGGCCTCTACCTGGCACTGCAGCCTTGGTGGTCCGGGGGGTAGAGAAGGAGAGGACGCCACAGGGTTGATATGGGGATAGGTCCCGAGCCTATTAGACCACAGTGCTGGGGAAAGTCCACTGTAATGATGATGGTGGTGTTCATCATAACCACGGGGAGCAACCCTTGGGCTCCCGGTCATCAGTAGATAATATGGCTGTGGATGCTGGCTGGTGGTGACACTGTGGATAGGTGGAAGGTACTGGTAGTGCCCGCTGTTGTGCCATTGCGTACGGGAAGCGTGCGGTAATGGAAACCTGGTTCTGTGGTGGTGACCCAGTGGAGGAAATGTGTACCAGCAGAAGTCGCTCATTGTCTACAGAAGATGAGGTGTGACGAATCAGCTCTCTTGCCTGAGTGAGTGGCAGTTTGAGGTTGTCATTATGGTCCATACATCAGCTGCTGAAACAATACACATGAGATTGGTTATCCACGAAAGCCTGTACTTCATTAATCTGAGTTCCCAGGCAGAAGTTTTATTTTTCGCCACAGTACGACTAGCAAGAATTGCAGATCTTTTTAAATGTTTTTTTGTGGCTTTCGCCTTTATTTTATATTTTTTATGGAGGGACAGACAGTAGGCTGACAGGAAATGGGGAGAGAGATGGGGGGATGACATGCAGTAAAGGCCGTCGGGATTGGGAGTCGAACCCGCGGCACACTGCTAGACTGGATTACCAGCCAAGGTGCCTGGACCACTGAGCCGCAGCCCAGGCCAGAATTGCAGATCTATACATCGTGTTTTGCGATACTAATATACCACTGCGCTGCACTGCATGGGGCAATATGCATATTAGAAGGCAGATGAAGTCTGGTTGCGCCATGCAGGCTAGATCTATACATGCTCACTAAGTGTAAAATTGCAAGCCATGTGAGCTTGTAGATTTGCTATGTTCACAATTTCTATTTTCATTTAATGAACACTTCCCAAAAATGCCAGGTTGAAATCATGTAAGTGATTATTACGCTAGATTAGGCATATAGTATTCAGTTACAGTTACCACAACAACACCAAACATTTATCGTGGAATATTGTTCCACAACAGTGTTGTTTTCGTCGACTAAAACTAAGACGAAAAATGTTCGTCGACTACCTTTTTCCACGGACGAAAACTAAATGGAAACTAAATGAAGTTTTCATTTAGTTTTAGTCACATTTTAGTCACCTGGAATGTCTTAGTGTTAGTCTAGTTTTAGTCGACTAAATATCATAGTCGACTAAAACTAGACTAACACTAAGACATTCCAGGTGACTAAAATGTGACTAAAACTAAATGAAAACTATTCAAGAGACTATGACTAAAACTAAAATCTAAATTTGCTGCCAAAAACAACAGTGTTCCTCACCTTATTCACTTCTTTGAAAGAGTATTGAGTGCCATTATAGTTCCTGGTCAGTGCCTGGTCTCACTGAACATTTAGGACTGATTTGAATTCGTCATAGGACCTAAAGATTACAGTATCCAGGCAGCAAACTACCCTAAACAATTGACTATAATAAACATTGATGATAACTAAGGTTTATTGGCCATACCAAGCAGATATGACACATCTTATGTCAACTGTACATTCCATTGGCTTCCGCCGCAATCGGTGTATGAATGTGTGTGTGAATGGGTGAATGTAATGCACAATCTATGTAAAGCGCCTTGGATAAAGGCGCTATATAAATGCACCATTTACCATTTACCATTCCCTCAGCTATCTAAATATTTGAATGAATGGAAGTTAACTAAGAATGTTATGGGCCTGTTTTTATGCTTTCTCAAATGAGCAGTTTCTAGCAGCAGAAGGCGCACTAAACCAGGAAAAGGTGTTGGGTCGACTCGCCACTACAGGCAGTTTGCTGAAATTTCCCTCTATCCCCTCTCTCTCCTACAAAATGAGCTGCGAGTTTGAAGATGTATTAAATGTAAGAACAAATGCCCCCCCCCCCCCCCAAAAAAAAAACCCGAAAACAAACAGTAGAAAGTATATTTTATAGAAACAAACAACATAATTCCGTAGCCATATAACCTAATAAAAGAACCCCTATGGAAAATGAAATACATAAATATCACAATGAATTAACTAATTAAATACACACAAAACCACAATGAAATAAATAATAAAATAGATTATAAAATAAATACATTACTTAATTTATGTTTTGGTAAAAAATATATATATATATATATATATATATATATATATATATATATATATATATATATATATATATATATATGTACTATTTTGCCATTCAAAAACAACAAAGAAAGCCACGTTGGCCATTGGACGCGGCGAGCGTCGCTCGTCCCGTTCGACCAATGGTTACGCCTCATGAGTGAGCAACAGGCTTGGCCCCGCCCCCTGTGTGCAACAGGCAGGGTCCATCCAGGCAGAAACAGAAACAGAAGGCAAGTGGGACTGATAGTTTTTCAATAGACAACAACACCTCTCTAGGCTGGGCTGGGGGGGAGAAGTCTATTATTATTGAAGTTATGCTCGTTAGTTGACGCTTGTGTGTACTAGAAACACAGTTCATATCAACGGGGTGTTTTTTTAAAAAAATACTTAAGTTAAAACCACGTCTTTTCGAGGCTGTGTGGATTCCATGGACGAAGCGCGGCCTACCAGCGGTGCTCAAGCCCCGGGCCTCGCGTCGCTCTTCCCCCCCGGACTGCAGGCCATCTACGGGGAATGCCGGCGCCTCTACCCCGAACAGGCCAACCCGCTGCAGGTCACTGCTATTGTCAAATACTGGTGAGTGTTTTTCAAGTCAAAACCGGGGGGTTTATTTATGGGGGTCGAATTTGGTAAAGCAGAAATTATATGATACAATATGTATTCCCAGTTTGTCACATACAGAATCATGTGTCATTAACTTACCAAATGTGGAGAGTAAAACAGTCAGGAAAGCTATTAGCTAATATGATAATTTACAGCCATACATTCTCGTAGCAGCCAGAGATAAAAGTGATAGTAAAGTGACTTTGTTTTGGGTAGAGTTGAGCATTCTGAAGACAAGTTTATGACCCTACTTCTGTATATAATATACAAGCTTTGTTTTTAAAAATAGGAAGTCACATTGAGACACCTAGCCATTAAAAACAGGGCCAAAGCAGTATAACACAACAATCAAACTGAAGCACAGAAAATAAAATGGTTTAAAGATAAACGTTATATTGTTTAGTTGCCTTTATTTTAAAATCCAATTAGGAGAAATCCTGCTTATTGCTTAGAACCAGATGGATCTGTGAGGGAGTCCATGTGGTTCCATTTGTACTCTCTCAGACGACTACACAGAGTTACAGGTCAATTTGGTTGTACAGAGTTTAATTAAGGATCAGATCTCATTTGAATGAATGAATGAATGACATGCCTTACTCACTGTTTATAAAAGTAGTGGGTCGCTCTCAGGAGTGCATGAGTTGACAACAGTGTTGTTTTTGGCAGCAATTCATAGTCTCTTGAATAGTTTTCATTTAGTTTTAGTCACATTTTAGTCATCTGGAATGTTTTAGTGTTAGTTTAAGTTGACTAAATGTCATAAGATTTTAGTCGACTAAATCACCTGTAGATTTAGTCGACTAAAATCTTATGACATTTAGTGAAATGTATTTTGGCAGGCCTTGATGCCGTCGAAATGACTGATTTTACACTTGCTGAAAATAGCAGATCTACAAGCTAGTAGATCGTCTATTTTCAGTATGCATCCAAGTGTAAAATGACTCATACTGGATCTCTTGTCCACTAGTCCCTTCCTAACATTTTTGTCTAGTTTTTATTTGTTGACGAAATTGTCAGTATATAATAGCTTAGTTTTCATTTTGTTTTCATCAGTAGAAAAAGGTAGTTGACGAACATTTTTCGTCTTAGTTTTAGTCGACGAAATGAACACTGATTTACTGACGAAGGCTGGATAGCCGAAATGTTTCTTCATTCTGACTTGTAAATAATAATACAATAAAATAAATCAACTCACTCTTGCCACTCTTGACTGTGACCCACAGTACCCACTACTTTGTATAAATGTTGCACATCTAATAAGAGGATATCGTTCCAGAGAAGTCAGAGCAAGAGTGGTAACAAAATCTAACTGTTTTCTCTTCATGTTTCCCTCAGGTTAGGGGGTCCAGATCCATTAGACTACATCAGCATGTATCGGAATGTGGGCTGTCACGCCCAGGACATCCAGGAGCATTGGCACTATGTCAGCTTTGGACTGAGTGACCTCTATGGGGACAATAGAGTTCATGAGTAAGTAGGTTGCACTTGGCAGTTGGCACAGGATATCACTTGGTATTGTTTGTTTTTGTGTGGCCACTGAGATAGACATACTGTACACATAGACGCAGCTACGCACACAAGTCTTTCTTGTCGTGTCACAGGTTCACAGGTGTAAAACATTTAAAGGAGCATTCAGTGATTTGAATGATTTGGAGAGAAAAAAACCTGGTCCGCCCCAGTAACAAGATGTGAACATGCACGCACTACAGTGGGGGGGACACGCGACAGGCCAACAGCACAGCACACCAATGCCCGCCCTCGCTCGATCATGATTGGCGGAAGGCCCCTCTCTATCCTGATTGGATGAAGGCTGGGCCACCTAGACAAAAACTAAACTGAAGGTTTTTTTGACCCCAGGGGTTAACTGGGGACAGGGAGAAACTCCTTATATGGTCAGCAGCACACTCTATAGTAGGGAGGATTATCACAACAAAACAAAAAAAGAAGTGATATTTGAATTAAAGGAGCATTCAGTGATTTGGGTGATTTGGAAAAAAAAACCCGGTCCACCCCGGTTACAAGATGTGCACATGCACACACTCTACAGTGGGGGAAGTACAACAGACCAACAGCACGTGCACCAAGGCCCGCCCCACTCGATCATGATTGGAGGAAGGCCCCTCTCATCCTGATTGGATGAAGGCTTTGCCACCCAAAGCCCAAACCGAAACTAGGGTTTTTTGACCCCAGGGGCTCACTGGGGACAGGGAGGAACTCCTTATATGGTCAGCACACTCTATAGTGAAATCACTGAATATACCTTTAAGTGAAATCACTGAATACATTGGGTGTTGTTTTTTGTGCAATTCCATTGTTTTGATTGTTTCCAGAAAGAGAGAGAATAAGAGGTGTGTGTGTGTGTGTGTGGGGGGGGGGGGGGGGGATAAAAAAAAGATACAACAAGGTATCTAGTACATATTATTTACACAAAGAATATCAATCCAAACTTTTTGTACATGATGTTTAGAAATAAGGTGCACGAGCATAGCAGCAGGAAGATATTGTTCATGGCATTAGAGAAAAAAGAGCATCGTTAAGAACCCATTCTGGATGGGAACCCCTTTTGTTTTTTTAACCATAATTTTATACTTTAACTATTGAAAAATAGCAGATAGCCAATAGCATTGTTGAGGACCTCGAAATCAAATAATTTTGCTCTTGTGTAATGTGTACTGCATGTAAAACATATTTATTAGTGATGCACCGAATATTCGGCCACAGAAAATATTCGGCAGAAAATTGCTAAAAATGCATTTTCGGCCTATTCGGTTTCGGCCCCAATAGGCAGAAAATATATCACCGAATAGTGTATGCAATATTCAAAAGAGCTGAATAAATGTTTTATGGACCCATAATAGTGATTATTATTTAAGCCATAACCATTTGCCATAACCATTTATTTTGCCATAAATCAGGTAGCTTTAAGGTACGGCCATGACAGCAATGGTAGGAAAAAAGATATTTATAATATTAATCATATTCGGATATTCGGTTTTCGGCCAACTGTTTCCTATATTCGGTATTCGGTTTCGGCTAAGAATTTCCCTTTCGGTGCATCCTATTTATAATGAAATTTGCATAGCATAATACATGGGCTATATTTCCTAGTTTTAGCATTGCACAAACAAAGCCTCTGTGGCCAGTGACGTTGCATTAAAACGGTTCTGGGTCAGGCCCATTTGGTTATGTGTTAACAAACACATCACTCTCCTTGAGTTTAGGCAGTCATGGGGACCAGCAGTAGACCACCTACAGAGACGGGGTTAATGACTCGCGTCTCTCCATTGTTCTACAGCACTCTGGTGGTTTTTGACAGCTTCGTGCTTTTTAGCATGACAGAGAGAAGAGCAGCAGAACAGCTGCTGCTGTTTATGTTTTAAACTGGCAGGTTGGTTTAGTCTCGCAGGGTCAGTAAACTAGCATTGAAGAAGAAGCCTTAGTTCTTTCTAACATTAGGCATAGGCTGTTGCATCTGCACTGTCTGTGCTCATGGTGCTCACTGCTCATTTCCATTTAATGCTTTCTTTCAGAATAAATAGTGAAAGAAAGGATTTGGAACCTTAGACACTTACACCCTATGCAATTTGTGACAAATAAATAATAAATTCAATAAAAATACCAATATACCAATAATTTCCGCTTTGCGGAAATAATTGAAGGTTGCGAAATAATTGTGGAAATTATTATGTTATGTATTTGTATTTCCGTATTGTGCCAGCTCTCTAGCCTAGAAGCCTTGTACCGGTAGTTAGCAAAAACATTCCTGCTTATTTCCTAAGAAGTCTTAGGGCTGTCACGATTATGACAATGAATTGTCTCAAATACCGGTAATTGCGATTTACAATCTATTTGTGGTTTTTGTGTGACTGTGTCAGATTCACAGGAACGGAGGGACCCAGTGGGTTTGGCTTTGAACTCACCTTCAGACTGAAGAGGGAACTGGGGGAGACGGCACCACCAACCTGGCCAGCTGAACTCATGCAAGGCCTGGCTCGCTACGTATTCCAGTCGGGTAAGAGGAGCGCCCTTGTTCCATCAGTGTTGTTTTTGTCGACTACCTTTTTCCACTGACGAAAACTAAACGGAAACTAAATAAACTATAAGCTATGACGACTAAAGCTAAGACTAAATATACTGGCAATTTCATCAACAAATAAAAACTAGACTAAAATATTAGGAAGGGACTAGTGGACAAGTATGAGTCATTTTACACTTGGTTGCATGCTGAGAATAGCTGATCTACAAGCTCACAACGCGTTGCGCTGCGACACGTGAGCTTGTAGATCTGCTGTTTTCAGCAAGTGTAAAATCAGTCATTTCGACGGCATCAAGGCCCGCCAAAATACATTTTAGTCAACTAAATCACCTGTAGTCGACTAAAATCTTATGTTATTTAGTCGACTAAAACTAAACTAACACTAAAATATTCCAGGTGACTAAAATGTGACTTAAACTAAATGAAAACTATTCAAGAGACTCTGACTAAAACTAAAATCTAAATTTGCTGCCAAAAACAACACTACCCTTGCATGATGTTTACTATACTTTGCCTAAATGTCATGTTTATTACACTTATATAACTCTTATTTTGAAAACGGCTAAACATTTGGGTGCTTGTACACCTGTAAACTTGTGATGTGGCAAAACAAACACCTTTCGTGACCTAATATTACTCAAGCATTGTGTAGGCCTGACACAATTATTACATCATCGCCTAATCACAATTATTTGTCATAATGGCAATTATTCAGCATAATCGATTTGTCAGAAATCGTTTCCATCTGTAGATATATTAATCTGAAATGTTCATATACTGTTATTCCAAAAATGTTAAAACATTTGCGGAAATATCAGATTTAAAAGCTGAAACATGCTGTGAGCTTTTAGATGGGGAATTTTTACTATATTCTTTTAATATTTTGAAATGATAAAATTGTTAATATAATATGGTCTGCTCTGGACGTATATTTTGATTTTGATTATTGGTACCGGTCAGTAATTTCTTTGTATATTGTTTGTTTGTTTGTTAGATCTGCCCTGTGCAATTTGTATTTAGAAAGCCTAAAAGACACACATCTGCTGTTCATTGCTGTTCTGTTCCAATGTCAAAAGCGCAATTAAATTAGTTGATACTAGTAATTATTTGAATGACAATTAGTCGTCAGGTAAAATTGCATGACCATGACAGCCCTAGCAATGTGAAGGAACGCTCCTTGAAGTTCAGGTGTTTTTGTTAACAGTTAACTTTTTGAGTGGTGCAACCACTCCCTTACGGAGCTATGTGTGTGGGTGGGTGGCTGGGTGCGTCTGAGCACGAAAACAGCATGGTTGTTTTTCACCACCTGTGCACAACCTAGCACACACACGCACATATTAACTGTATATATGGTGATTTCGGGTGTGTCAGTACAGTACAGTAGACTAGGGACCCCCACACGGTAACTCTGTCATTTCTCAACCGTTTCGTACGTGGGGCGGCTCGCCGGAATCGGGCCGGCACCCTGGGTGCGTTCCTGTGGGTCTGGCGCTTCCACCCCCACCCCCACACGGAGTTGCACCACTCACTTCACACGGGTGTGATTTTTAAATTCAAACAGATGAAGAATCTGTATCTGGAACTGAAGATTTCTGTGTAGTTCATTTAAAAATTAAAATGGTTTCCTAAAGTTAATGAACTGTGTCCCAGCCAGTGTGTTGGTCAGTGTCGCTATAAACCCTGTAATGTGATTTATAATGCAGTGAAGTCAGTCTTCCTTAAGATGCACGCTGTACTTAATGTTTCCCCAGATGACATTTCCACATGGTAGCATAAATTAGCCGGAGTCTTTTGTTGTAAGCATCTTGGGCCATTCACTGTAACCAGGTCACGGATTACCTCTGTAGGCTACCACAGAGTTCTGACAGTGTCCGACATCTTTGGCAGTGTGACTCTCCACCAAAAACTCCAATAGACGTGCAACAGACTAGCATTTAGTTCAGCACAAACTAGTCGGCCGATTGTTTTTGCGCATGCATTGTAGTCTGCACTCTGCAGCACTGGTCTGCAACAGTGTTGCCAGGTCTGCTTATTATAAGTGACTTTCGGCTTGTTTTCCTGTAAAGTCGCTTAAATATTCATAGTTGTGGGTTGCTTTTCTTTGGGATTGTTTGCTGAAGTGTAGTTGCTTATTTGGGGCTTGCTATCAAGATTCTTGTAGAAAATAGCTGATGTAATTGGGCTCAAGTGGTGAAACTGGTCGCTTCTTTTGGGCGTGTTTTCATAGAGAGGGGTCGCTTGTTTCACTCACAGAATCTGGCAACACCAGAGTCTCGCACCAAAACAATACACACATACCATTTTTGCCTAGCTTTGCTTTGGAGTTGATCGATTGGTATAGCAGTTGAGATTTAGAATATGGTATCTAGTTCAAATGTGCGACAGAAATGTCTCTGGCTTATGTTGGCCTGTATGCTTCGGCACCAATTCAGTATTTTAGCCGTGACGTGCAAGGACTTGCAATGCACACTGTCCCGGGCAGCACACCCCCCGCGCCTCCGCCTCCCAGTTCTGCTGCCCCTTTTTTCATACGGTTGTCACGTTTTCCTTTTACTTTATACCTGATGTAAAGAAGCCTTAGCTTAGTGCCTTTCTGGTTTCATCCTCATAGCAGTTTTTGTATTGATTTACAAATGTCAATCAAGCTTTTTTGTTAAATGTAGTCTATATAATTGTACATAATGAATTGCATTTGTATAGCGCTTTTCCAAGTGCTCAAAGCGCTTACAATGGTTCATTCATTCATACATTGGGAGGTGAAGCGGCGAACAGTCGTCGTCATCGTCCTCATTTCCCACATTCACACACCAATGGTGGCGAGCTCACACCGACCAACTCATTGGAGTATGCGGTATAGACTAATGTCTGTAGTTATTAATGCCTGTAGTTATACATAGCCTACTTTATCCGCGGGATTCAGCGTTTTAGCCAAAGCGATAATTTAAGCATAATAATATAATTTGAAAATGTATAGATGTCTCTTCAACAAATCCGTGGGCTTTTTCCAATTGCGGTTCTTATATAATTCAGTCACTGAATTATTCAGTGTATTCGGCAAAGCGATGCATGCCTAATTATTATATTATGTTATGTTCATTCCATACCAAAAATCTATCGCGCACCCATGTGTATGTGTGATTCTGATCTGTCATCTCATCTCATATACACACACACAGAACTGTGGAGGCGGAGGTGTGGGGGGTGCGCTGTCCAGGACAGTGTGCATTGCAAGTCTTCGCCCGTGATGTAAGCGCCCCCTCCAGACATAACTTCCGGGTCCTACTGTTTGGGTCGCTTTTGTGTCCCCATAGTTATACCGAGTCCCTCCGTCTGAGCGGTGTTTGAACCGATCTGAGACTAGAACAACCACTAAAGTCTCATTTTACCGCTTTCCTTTCCTTGCAACAACAAAGCTACTGCTCTCCCAAAGCTGGCTGTGACAGGCTGTCTGCCCCACACTGAATACTAACGCCATTTTATTTCATTGTGTCAACTAAATCCTCCATTAGAGATCATATTAATGCAAACTAGATTCAACATACTCAACCCTGCACACATTCTAAATATGCCCCCGAAATATTGTACTGAGCAAATGGACTGTTACCACCTTCAATAATGGTCTTTATTGTCTCCACATCATATATTTTCTTTGTCATGGACTCTTGGAACATTAATAATTCTACTCGAGTTGGAAGCATTAAGACCCATTTTAACCCTCAATGGCTTCCTTTCTGTAAAATAACATTGTTGTAAAAAGATTCACGCGTTTAGATATTGCTATTTAAAATGAGAAGCGGACGGGAGCTGGTGCCACTTGGAGTGGACCTGTACGCAACGTAGGACTACAAAATGACGTCGGACTAAAATACCGAATAGTCAGCCCTGAAACATGACGAGTGCTCGGCAACGACGAGAACTGTTCAGTTCTTCATCAACGGGTTCCAGCTTGTCGGCATGAGATGCTTTCCGACGACTTCTGCGGCAGAGTTGGGCCGGGAAATTCCTGCAGCAACATTTCCAGTGTTAAATCACAATTATTATTATTTATTTTAATTTATTTTTTTAACCACTTGAGCCTTTTTCTAAATTTACAATTTTCAAAAAGACATCATTTATATTACCAACACTGACGTGTGATAATTTCAAAAAAGTCAAATAATTGTTGGCTAAACTAATATATCAGTCGGACTGTGACGGCCCATGTCTGAGCATGTGAGCGAGAGAAGGAGAGAGACAATGTGCTGCTAAGTTGTTTTAAATCCTCAAAGTGTGTATATGATGTATTGTATACATTAAAGGGTGGTTCGAGGAGGGATGGAGGGGTATTTAAAAGCCGGCCAGGGGGGGAGAGAAAGGCCATTCTCTCCAAGCTATGCCCCTCCCCTCCACCCTTTCAACCCCTTCTACTCTCCAGCTGGGGTCAATTTGCACGTGGGTGGCCTCCTATGCTGGATGAATACTGGTTCCTGGCTGTCTTCATTCCCCTCCTTTTCTCAAGCAGTGAATCTGGAATGGGTGCATGTTACCTCCCAAGCAGATGAATTTCTTTTTCTTAGCCTCTCTCTCTCTCTTGTCTCTCTCTCTCACTCCTACGCAACCCTTGCGTACGCAACGGGTGGCTTAGAAACCCAACGATCCAAGTTCTCCGTCCAAATTAACACTCTCGGAAGGGGTGTATTTTACTTGGGCTGGAAAGATTTTTTTTGCTTTGTAATTCAAGCCCACATCTTCCCTCTTCTTCTACAGAAAACACATTTTGCAGCGGGGACCACGTTTCATGGCACAGTCCACTGGACAGTAGCGAATCTCGCATCCAGCACATGCTGCTAACGGAGGACCCACAGATGCAACCCGTCCTCACCCCCTTTGGCACAATCATTTTTCTGCAGGTGAGAATACAAATGGCTCCCAAGGCAAGGCTATTATAAATTGGTTAACTTAAAGCTGCAATAATAATATGTCAAAATGTTAATGACTTATTTTCTTTTTTTTATTATTCAGATAGCCAGCAATGGGTAGAACGCTCCCAAAAACAATTAGTCTCTGTGACACATCTAGGGGCCGCAATCTGCATTCAAAGATGTTCCTAGAAGCTTTGTCATCGGTCGAAAAAAAAACCCGGTCGCAATGACTAACCAATCAGGAAGCACACAGGCAAATCGACCAATGACAAAGCTTCTAGGAAAATCTTTGAATGCAGATTGCGGCCCCTAGATGTGTGACAGACAACATTATTTTTGGGGAGCGTTCTACCCATTGCTGGCTGTCTGAATATAAAAAAATAAATAAAAAAAGCATGATCCAGTGTGCAGATTCTCTTGCTTTTTAGATGTCGACTTCTTCTGTCCTGCACCTGGCAATTTATTGACAAGATGTGCGTGCTTTCTTCTTTAAATTAATAGTCCTGAGAAAAATCAATGGTGGATAAAGGGATTAGACTCGTAGCACACGTTCGCAAACTTCACGTCATAGCTGTGCTTGATTTATATGCAGTGTAATGCTAGAAGATCTGCCTCTAGCTCACAACGCGCCGTGTTGACTGAGTGTCTTGGAGAGCTGCCATTATGAGTGCACGACACACACACGTTTATAATAAGTATAAATCAGGCATGACTGTCTTGCAGACAGTGTTGTTTTCGTCGACTAAAACTAAGACAAAAAATGTTCGTCGACTACCTTTTTTCACAGACTAAAACTAAATAGAAACAAATCTATGGTGACTAAAATTAAGACTAAATATATTGACAATTTCGTCAACAAATAAAAACTAGACTAAAATGTTAGGGAGGGACTAGTGGACAAGAGATCCAGTTCTGTGCTAGGTTGCATGCTGAAAATAGCAGATCTACAAGGTGAGCTTGCAGATCTGCTATTTTCAGCATGCCAACCAAAGTGTAAAATCTGCCATTACAACGACATCAAGGCCTGTCAAAACACATTTTAGTCGACTAAATCAACTGTAGATTTAGTCGACGACTAAAATCGTATGACATTTAGTCGACTAAAGCCAGACTAACACTAGAACATTTTCAGGTGACTAAAATGTGACTTAAAACTAAATGAATTAGGCTCGACTCAAGATCCGGCCTTTACTGCATGTCACTCCCCCATCTCTCTCCCCCATTTCCTGTCAGCCTACTGTCTGTCTAATATAAAATAAATATAAAATAAGCAAAGCCGCAAAAAGAAAACATAAAAAAAAAAAAACTAAATTAATTATTCAAAAGACTATATGACTGAAACTAAAATCAAACTTTCACTGTCAAACAACTGTCTGTCTTGTGGTGTTTCCTTGCTGCAGATCGTGGGCGTGTGCACGGAGGAGCTCCAGGCAGCCCAGCAGTGGAACGGTCAAGGTATCCTGGACCTGCTACGAGGGGTCCATGCGTGAGTGGCACTGTTGTTGTTGTTATTGGCAGCAAATTTTCGATTTTAGTTTTAGTCAGTCTCTTGAATAGTATTCATTTAGTTTATAGTCACATTTTGAGTCACCTGGAATGTTTTAGTGTTAGTCTAGTTTTAGTCTACTAAATCTACAGTTGATTTAGTCGAGCGAAATGTATTTTGGCGGGCCTCGATGCCGTCGTAATGACGTTTTTACGCTTGCTGCAACGAAAAATGTTCGTCGACTACCTTTTTCCACTGACAAAAACGAAATGGAAACTAGATGAAAACTAAGCTATGATGACTAAAACTAAGACTAAATATATACTGACAATTTCGTCAACAGATAGAAACTAGACTAAAATGTTAGGAATGTACTAGTCATCCAGTATAAGTCATTTTACACTTGGTTGGAAAATAGCCGATCTACAAGCTCACAACGTGATCATCACAATCATTTGAACCACTTTAAAATCAATATTTTATACATTGGCTATTCAAAAATAGCAGAACAATATGGCAGAACTTTTTTTTAAGTGGACTTTTTAACAATATTCCCTAGCACAAAATATATTTTCAGATCCACGGGTCCACAGCCAAATATATCAACGTGGGTGTCCTGGACATGAAATAGTTTGAGAACCCCTTGGTGTCCACATAGGCTAACCTTTGGCTGGGCAATAATATTGAAGTAGCTTCTTCTTTTTTTTTAAACAATTAAATAGAAGATTTTGTCCCGTCTGGCTGAGCTATAAAGAAGTTCAGTTAGATTTGGACAGGAATCTCACTGAACTTCAGTTACCCCCACCACCATCTGTTGCTGAGTGCTGTTCTATGAAGATGTAATGTTAGTTTCATTTATTGTCCACATGTGGAAATTTGTCTTCGGTCTCAACAACAGTAAAAAACAAACAGCAACAACAACAGTAACAACACTTACACAATAATTTTTCATGGAAAAGTGGCAAATACATTAAAAAAACAAATCTAGCGAGACATGGTATCATTTAGTGCTTGACGTCGAAATTTTAAAAATGTCTTCTAAATCCTGACAGTTTTCTGAAATGTTTCTATATCAGTGGTGCTCAATATTTCATGTCAAGGTCCCCAAAAATGATATGTAATTGGCCACCGACCCCCATCTGAACATATGTTTTTCCAGGAACCCCTCGGAAGCAAATATTTGAGTTAAAAATGTTCGCTCTGAAAGAATATATATTCAAAGATTTGTGCCGCATTTTCACGATTTTTCAAAAGAATTGTAGCAGATCTACGAGCTTGTAGATCTGCTATATAATAGCTAAAGTATAACATAATGCTTGAAACACCAAAAGGGGTTCCCGCTCAGAATGGTTTAATGGCATTAGGAATGAAGGAATTTTCAAGATGTTACCGCTAGCTTTTGGTACCGTCTACTAGAGGGAAGTGGGGTTCAAGGAACTCAAACCTGTGTGTCCTGTCTTCTGTGTACAGTGCGGGCGGCCCTTGGCTGATCACAGACATGAGAAGAGGCGAGACCATCTTTGACATTGATCCACACTTACAAGTAAGATTTTTGCAAACTTCTCTACGTATGCTTTGTGTGATACTATTACTGTTTTAATTGTATGTATTGTGGTATTGTCGTCAAAAAATTTGTCTTGGTGTATTTTTCAGAGCAGGTTGACTGTAGCAGTATTTTTTAGCGTTTTTTTCCTTTTCTTTTCTTTGGAGGGCTAGTGTTGATGATTGCGTATGTGTGTTGCTCTTCCAAGCAGGAGAGAGTGGACCTGGGCATTGAGAGCGAGGGCTCCAACCTGAGTGGTGTCAGTGCTAAGTGCGTCTGGGACGACCTGAGTCGACCGCCGGAGGACGAGGAGGACAGCCGGTCCATCTGCATAGGATCACAACCACGGAGGCTGTCGGACAAAGGTACACACGCCTCTTTTAACCCATTCTGAACGGGAAGTATTATGTTATACTTTAGCTGTTGAAAAATTGCAGATCTACAAGCTCATAGCGCGCCACTCTTTCAGAGCGAGCGTTTTTAACTCAAATCTTTGCTTCTTGGGGGGTCCCTGGAACAACATATTTTCAGATGGGGGTCGGCGGCCAATTACATATAATTCTGGGGGTCCTTGACATGAAATATTTTGAAAACCACTGTAATAGAAATGTAGGTTTTTCAGCAAACTGTCATGATTTAGAAGACATTTGTAGAATCTGGTGTCGGGCCTAAATGGGTTAATTTTCCTCAAGGGCCATATTTTTTTTTCATTCATTAATTAAGCTTAGAATAGATGTAAAACAGTGGTTCTCAACCAGTAGTCCCACCCAGTGGTCCTTGATGGGGGTTCCAGGTGGTCCCCATGCAGCTAAATGACGGAGAGTTGGTAACCAAATGGACCCTTATAGATCTTTAACTCTTGAGAGTGTAAAATGAATTCATTTTCAGGGCAAGACCCCATTTGAAAAGATATGGCAGGGCTCTAGCGGTGATTCTCATCATTTTAATTTGAAGGATGCCCAGTTTGACATGCATAGGCTACTGACCCCCATTTAATGCCATTTATATCTGGGACCTCAATTTATTATAACTTTTAATCATCTATTTTTATATCGTAAAAATCAATGTCAACTCAACTCTGAGAGTGTACAAATGGAACCAAATGGAGCTGTTATGGTCCATTTGGTTCGTATAACCCATTTAGGTCTAGAGTACGTGTCTTACATCCATAGCCTACTGTACAACACATCCTAACAGCAACCAAAGAGCAGGCTTTGTGTACTAGGAGGCATTATGTAGGATTAAATGACTGAAGAAATATTGCTCTATGGCCAATATGGAAAACGTTTTATTATCGGCTGAATATCGATTGTTGACCTGTCCCAGTTCTAGCCTCATGGTATGAGTTGGACGTTAACATACTGTAGGTAATGTCATGCTGACGTGTGTGTGTGTGTGTGTGTGTGTGTGTGTGTGTGTCCACCAGACACGGAGCAGATCAGGGAAGCTCTGAGGAAAGGACTGGAGTTCAACAGTAAGGCAGCGCTGCCACCCATCAGCAGCCAGAGGCACGGCCATGAGAGACCTCCGTGAGTCCTCACAGACACACACACTCACAACTTAAACCCGACATCCACGCGAAGACGTTTAAAACTGTTACTGGACACTCTAAGCATAACATTTATTTTTTTATTTTTTCGAAGCAATTGTGAACAATAGCCAAGTAAGATGAGGTACATATCCATTAGCCAATCAAATGGTTCACTGCAGCTCAACAGTCAGTGTGAGGGACGGTCACTTCACTTTCAATGTTTTATTTTGGTTTTCAGTCCATGTACAGAATTAAACAGTATATACATAAAGATACAGTTCTGTGACCAAAAAAGGTGTAGGCTGAAGCTAATTAGCTTATTTTGCCTACCCTCACCAACTACAAATAATCTATATGACAAACAAAGAAAACAAAAACAAAGTAATAAGTCTCTGTAGGAATACAGGAAAAAACAAAGAACAGTTTCGTTTTTTTTCAGGAACATGGGTTAGACTAAGCTCTCCACCAATAGTTTTCCTATATGATAAAACATTGTTTTAAAAAAGAAATATCACGCACATATTTTTCCAGTGCATATGGCAGGCCTTGTTGACGGATTTGGAAGAGATTTTGAAGGTCTGGTTCCAAAAATGAATGAGTATTTAATGTGTAAAATCCATGATATTTACATTGGAGTGAATGAGCCCGGCTGGAAAGTGTCCAAGCGGGAGTGTCTAAGTGGGAGAGGCCGGGTCTTAGCTAAAGGTGAATTGTGTGTCCAGTTGTCCACATGGAACCACGAAAACACCACACACCCACTGAATATGCCTGTAGTATATATGCCTGGCCTGTAAGTGGCGCTGTCAAGTCCAAGTCCGGCCGTGGTGGAACTTTGGAAGGCAAATTGTGACCGCTACCCAAAACTTGCAACTTAAAAGCAGCAAGTCTTTGTATCCCAGCCACTTCCACGCCATCAGAACGCATATTTTCCACCGTGGGATATATTGGTAATAATGAATAATATTAATGAATTGCAGCTTGGTTAAAAGCACTCGGAGGACGTTCGGAGCTTAGGTTATTTTTATAATTGAATTAGAAACGAATGGCTCGGACGTTTGCTCGAAAATCCCTGCCGAAGTTCGAATCCTAAAAACAGGGCTAGGGTACAGCCTAGCGCACACCTAGTGCACAGTGCATACAACTCATGCGACGACGTAAACAATAACAGACGGAGAATGCTGTTCTCCATGTCTACTGTCGTATAACCAATTTTGCAGCCAGGCAACTCTATTTAATTCCCATATGCCATTGTGTTTTGCTGTAAAGTTTCTCAAGATGAAATTCAAACCATTATTGGTTGTTTCGGTGTGTTACCGTCGTAAAGCCTAACTGTCAACCCTAGCTCTAGGACTAGACATGCCTGGACTACAGTATAGCGACGAGAGAAGGGGTTCACCACATGAAGCCTAGCGTGGGGTCGACCATTCTGCAAAGATATTTAGTGTTTTGGCTTTCCTATCTCAGGCAATTTTCCTGGCCCTCCAAAATAGAGTGAATGGGAAATCGAGTAGCAAATCGAGTGGCAAAGTGAGTTTAATGTCGTTTAACATCTTTAATGCAATCAGATTGGACTTTTCTGTGTGGATGTACAGTATGGACTGTCAAGGCCAGAAAGTAGTTTTTCCCCACTCAGTAGGAGTTCCTGCATAACCTTCGGGTATGATGATGATGTCACGCGCATACCCTCTATACATACCCTCTATTGTTTTTCATAACCGAAATTAATGGGAAAACACTGTCTTCCTTGAAGTTCAAACAAACAACGGTATGATTGGGGGCGGCGGTGGCTCAGGGGTAGAGTGGCCGGATCGAACCCGGGGCTACCCCAGAGTTAGTGTTGAAGTGTCATTGAGCAAGACGACTGAACCCCTAATTGCTCCTGATGTGCTGGTTGGTGCCTTGCAGGGTTTCCGCTGCCATCGGTGTATGAATGTGTGTGTGAATGGGTGAATGTAATGTACAATCTATGTAAAGCGCCTTGGATAAAGGCGCTATATAAATGCACCATTTACCATTTAGGATTTGGAAAATGTCAAGTGTACTCTGTGAGAGTCCTTTATCACAATATGCCATCTTCACACAGTTTATTTTCCTGACAGCCTTCTCTTCTCCAACTGAACTCCATCTTCATTTAATTTTCTCTCACTCTTTTCCTGTTATCTTGCCGGTGTCTCAGGAGTCGGAAGGACAGCTTGGAGAGCGAGAGCTCCGCAGCCATCGTTCCTCATGAGTTGGTGCGGACACGACAACTGGAGAGTGTCCATTTGAAGTTCAACCAGGAGTCGGGGACACTGCTTCCTCTCTGTCTAAGGTACCACACAATACATTACCTCTATCATTTACTGAGCGCACCTCATTTAACTCTCGAGAGGGTACAAATGGTACCAAATGGACCCATAAGGCTCCACTTCAGGGATTCCAGCAGTGTTTTGCAAGGATGGCGTGGCTGCGGCTGGCAACACTTTCCTGCAGGAAACACTGCACTTGTTATGTGATGTGAGTGATGTTATGTGAGTTTTGTAGTATTTTATGTCTGTTTTTTTCCCCTAAAACTAACACAATTTCAAATTCTTCGCCCCCCCCCCCCAAAGCAATTACTTCATTAAAATTGATTATTATGGTTCATAAGTGGATCAGTTTGATGACATTCTGCAACCCTGGGACAGAATAACCAGGTGAGACATGACAGGAGTCAGGTTGGACTCGGAAGGATCATGTGGTCGGTGAACTCGACTGTCTATTCAAACCCATTTGAAAACAAACTGGTCTATTCAAAACATGAACTGTACATGCCCCGACTGTACTGATATGGAGGAAAAACATGTTGCACGTTGCAAGCTTGCAGATTGGTTCTTTTTTTTTCAGCATGCATGCAACCAAGTGTAAAATCGTCCATCAAGGCCCGCCAAAATATTTTTTTGTCGACAAAACCTGTAGATTTAATCAACTCAAATCTTATATTTAGTCAACTAAAACTATAACTTTTCAGATTACTAAAATATGACTAAAACTAAATTAAATTTAATCAAAAGACTGACTAAAACCAAATAAAAATATACTGTCAAAATGAACACTGACACTTAGGTGAATATTGATATAGCACTTAGTGTTGTAACACTTCTCTCCAGGGCAGAGAGATGAGGATGAACCCATCTTATATAATCCCTGCCAGTGTGGGAAAAAACAGGGCCACAGTCAGCTTACAGAGGGGCCTTTGTGTGTGTGTGTGAGTGTGTCTGTGTGTGAGAGAGAGAGAGCGCAAGGGAGAGGATAGACAAACAGGGGAAAGATGCAGAGAGAGAAAGATGTGCAGTGCAAACGCATTGAACTGGCCTGCATTTGCGATATCTACTTGGTGTGTGTGTGAGATTGATACGACCTTTAACAAAAGCTGAATAAAGTATTTTGTGCTCATTAAGCCTAATTTATTATGTGGCTTATTGTTCAGGCTGATGTAAATAGCTGATGTACAAGCTCACAACACGTTACATCGCGACACGTTTTGAGATTGTAGATCGGCTATTTTCAATACGCAACACCTGTTTACAATATAAATTCTGAGTAAATGCCCATTTATACATGGTATAAATTAGGCGTTCGTTTCCCCTAGGGATGTCATTGACTAAAGAAATTCTTAGTCGATTACTAGTCATAGGAATTTGTTGACTAAACACTTGGCAAATGAACAAATCTGTAAAATAGTTTTTGCTGCGTACGTGACTCAAGAAGAGACCAGCTATTTCAGGTTGGCAATGGTGAGGTTGACTCAGAACGAAACCCTGCCAGAAGCCCCGCCCAGTTAGGGAGGGGAAGCCTCGATGCTTCCCTCCCCATATTTCTGGCGGAAGCCGTTAAGGGCTGATTTTACTCTTCTGCAAGGACGCCACAGAAGCTTCCGTGTGCGTCACAGAGTGGACGTTCGGTAGGCTAATCAGTAGCAGTCACTTGAGTGGCTTCTGCTTGACGCCTTCTTGCTTGACGTCCGCCATGCCTAGTGTGCATCCATGCGATACAAGTCGTTCCAATGATGCAGCGGCCAATGAAGTATCTAGCTTTTTATATCTATGAAGACAGCCCTAATTTCTTTCCCTGTGTTCCTCTCATGTTGACTTGGCTCTTGGGTTTTATTTTTCCACAGGGGTCGATTGCTCCACGGAAGACATTTCACCTACAAAAGTATCAATGGAGACACGGCCATTACGTTTGTGTCTACAGGGGTGGAAGGAGCTTTTGCTACAGAGGAGCATCCTTATGCTGCCCATGGACCCTGGCTTCAGGTGCGCCACACACACACACACACACACACACACACACACACACACACACACACTATTCATCCGACTCACTTGTCTTCTTTCCATCTTTAGATCTTGTTGACCGAGGAGTTTGTAGATCAAATGCTTGGAGATATACAGGAGCTGAACACTTGTGAAGAAGTAGGTGAAATGGAAACTGGGGATATCGGTGGTCCTTTTGGTTTCATTATGTGTTTGGGCTCTGGCTTAAAGTACCTTGGATTTCCTTTTCTCCTTTTTGCAGACGATATTACCAAAGGAGTACAGTTGGCCAGACAAGAAACTGAAGATCTCCGTCCTACCGGACTCCGTGTTTGACAACCTTCTGCAGTGAGACGGGGACCACATGCACACACACACACACACACACACACACACACTAGGGCTGAGCGATATGGAAAAAATCACAATATTGTTGACCAAATACCTCTATAGATATTGTGATGATAATATCGTATTGTGACAATATATATTAAAAAAAATGTTAAAATAAAAATCAAGCTCACATGTCACATTGCGGCGCATGCATTGTGAGCTTGTTTAGAAAATGCTGAGCTTGAAGATTGGCTATTTTCACTCTTCAATTATTTTTGGATGTATAAAATGAGGCTTAAGTGATTAAAATAAGGGGGGGGGGGAAATGTATGCCATATCTTATTGATATGTTAGTCTCATATCACAATATCCATATAATATTGATATATTGCCCAGCCCTAACAAACACACACAGCCCTATGTATTGTATACGTGCGCTCTCTAGGACTCTGCCCAGGACTTGGAACGTACCAATAGTCCGACATACGTGGCCGGTTAAGACTCAACCGTGGCTCCCGTGTGCGGTTAAGGTTAGGGTTTGGATGTCGGACTATTGTGTGTCGGACTGTTAAGACGTTGGGCCAAAGATATGCACCCGTGCACACACACACACACACACACACTAGACTTGGAAGTACATAGGACTTCCAGTTGCCTGTTTGCTGTGGTCAGCCTTCATCCATGAACCTTGAGCTGACAGCCAGAGACTCTCTCACCCATCGTCGGATGCAACAGTGTCCTGGACACTAACATCGTTTTCTCAACGATCCCATTATAGAGCCTTCATTTGAAGACTAGAGACTTGAATGTTGGGTCTGGGAAATAGATCGACATTATTATTGATGTGGTGATATGTCACTAGATATTGTCTGGGAATTTCATATTAATATCATAATATTGTGTAACATCGGAACATATATTATCGTCACAATATCGATATTGAGGTATTTGGTCTAAAATATTGTATATCACACCAAGCCCTAATCCAATATAGATCATTAATTTGACGACTTGAATGCCTTCGCGGCCTGGCCCTGACTGTTATTGGTCCTTTCTTTCTCATGTCGCGCTGGTATTCCGAGGGGTGGACGCATTGGGAAATGTGTATATGCCGCAAACCTGCCCGTCCAGGTGGTTTTATCTGGCGGAGTCGTCGTCGTCATCATGGCTAACGTGCCGTTTGCAAGAGGGAGCGACGGGATTCCGTCACTATGATTTAACACTGTAGCGACGTTAACGTTTGGACGTTGGATCGTAAGAAAGACAAAATGAGGTTCCAATTCTGTTCAAGCAGCTGCATGGAATCCAGCGATGTGTTACTGACTGTTTTGTTTACCAGTGGTCTTTTCAAATGTTTTTTTTTTCTTTTTCTTTTCGTTGTATTGTCTTCAAATGCTGGACATTTTTCATTTCTCCTTATGATTTGTGGTCATACCAAAGGTACGTCTGTTTGGCAGTATGCAGTGGAAACGCTGGGGTCTCGTCGGTGCCACATTTGTGACATTTAACCACTTTCAACCTGGCTAAGTACTTTTGTGGAAGGAATTGATAAAATAATTGCAAAAAAAAACAATAAAAATGTACTGGGTAGGCCACAAAAAGTCTGTGCAATAACATGCACAAGTCATGAAGCAGATAGTGGTTGGGACCAACAGGGGCATGTCTTCCCATTGACCATATGCACACTGCGGTCAGCTTGCCAGCAAGGTGGTAACTAGCTTCAATTTCCTATTGACAGCCCTTACATCCAGTCTTGAGGGCCTTTCAAACGGGAAGCAAGGAACGCAGCCGTGCCAATCGGGCTCAGCCCTATTGGCACGGTAGGTTGCGCGTTGGTCTGGCGAGTGGGAGGCCCGGGTTCAATCCCCATCAATAGATGTGCGTTTTAATTATTTTGCCTATAATGACATGTCTCAAGTTAGCTCCTGAACTTTAATTTGTTACCCACTTCTGTCTGTTCTAACCATTCAAGTTATTTTCGCACACAATGTCCGATATTACAATCACATTTTATCCTCTGGTACAGCCAGATACAAACTACATGTCATCATGTATTGTATTTTTATTGTGTTAAGTTTGTCATTCATGACTTCTGTTTTAAGGCCGTCATGAAATGACTTTTATTACATGCCAGCTGACTGGAGGAGGCTGGTGGCCTTAATCAACCTGGCGTCCCTATTTTGGGCATGTAGGTGAAGATTTTCAATCTATATATTTTTTTATTTTAAAGATGACAAAAGTAGCCGATCAACAAGCTTGTGTTCTGAGCTTGTAGAACTGCTATTTTATCTACATTTGATACATTTTAGGCCGGAAGTGGTTAAGCCCACTTTATACTTTGTCATACGACAAGTGTTGCTTGCCAAAAAAATATTTTATGAAATAATCGGAACTATTTGATTAAATCTGTGTGCGTTGCTGTCGCACGACTAAGTATTAATGAATCTATAGTACCGTGGCGATAGTTAATACCACATACTCCAACACTGCTCTGTGTGTGTGTGTGTGTGTGTGTGTGTGTGTGTGTGTGTGTGTGTGTGTGTGTGTGTGTGTGCGCGTGTGCGTGTTGCAATGGTTTCTATAAATAAGAACGCATTTGTCTGTACTGTATTTCTCTGTCAATAGTACTCTAATGAAGCGTGTTGAAGTAAAAAGAATATCCTCAGTGCCTTGAATTGAATAGGACCATGTTTGTAATTCTATAGACTGCATTCACTGCCTATAGCTACTGGTGTCTAAATATATCATTCCGTGCTTATGAAACAGAAAAAGAGGGGAACTCTTTTTCATTGCTCTCTCAAACCATTTACTCCCCACACGTGTTGGAATTTTGTTTCGTTTTTCAGAGTCGTAATGTAAAAATCTTTTTTTTGGGGGGTGGATTCAGTTTAAAATGTTTTGTAATATGATTTCACATACCTGCCCATTGCTCTGTAATCCCAAGTGCATTAAAAGAGTACGATATTTACACGACCACACTCCAGATGGATTCATTTTGTGGTTATTTTTAACTTCCTTTTTTTCCCACAAATTTGTAACCCATTTTTCACCCCTGTGTCCATTATCTAATGTGATCCTGGGCTCTACACACCCTCCGCCATTCCGCCAACCTAGTCCCCATATATGGGGGACATGGGGAGAGCAACGGACTTGAACTCATGCTTCCTTCATGCCTGAGTGTCCAAATTGCTCCTTTACACCTGACGGGGGAGTGTCCCTGGTTGGATGTAGCGTGTGGAAGGAACACGTTATTCCAACCAGTTCCTTTCCCCTCCATCAGGCGCCCTGGCTGGCCCGGGGGGGGGCAGTTTAGAGACCAGGATTACTGCATGATTTTTGTGAGGGTACCCTACCCTAGGGGACACGGGGAGAACAGGCAAACTGATGACGCGGAGGAGGAAACACGCCACCAGCACCCACAGCGTCCCGAGCGGGAATCGAGCCCAGGACCTTCTAGCTGTGAGGCGACAGCACTACCAACTGCCACCGTGCCCCCCATTTGTTTTTGTGGTTATTAACGCTCACAGGAGAACAGGATTTGTCTGCCACCACTGTGCATTGTGTACAGTAGGTGTAGGTCTACACGTGACAAAAAACACCATAGGAAAGAATTTAGTTGTTGAAGTACTGTAAATAAAGGCAGTACTTTGATGTGGGTTTGATGGGCCCATTCAATGCATTCCCTGACTCTGAAGTAGTGATGGGAGATTAATCGGCAAACACATCGGTATCGGCCGATTTGAGTTGTTTTTAGATTAATTGGCATCGGTTCGATTAATCAGACCGATTAATTGGTCTGTCTTCACAGATAAACAAGCCCAAAGTAACAGCTTGAACAGATCTACAAGCTCACAATATTAAATATAAAAGTTATTAAAGTTAAATCTGACTTGCCTAAGCCTGCAGTACAGACACCCTGTTACATGTATTTTTCAGAATGGACAAAATTATTATATCGACATCGGTAATATCTGTTATCGGCCATAACAGCAATTCATTATATCGGATATCGATATCGGGTAAAAGCGGTGCCGCGCTATGAGCTTGTAGGTCTGCTATTTTTGAAAATTTGTGAAAATTTGTTGCAAATCTTTGAATATATATATATTCTTTCTGAGAAAACGTTTTTAACTCAAATCTTTGCTTCTGGGAGGTCACTGTCTGGAACAACATATTTTCAGATGGGGGTCGGCGGCCAAATACATATAATCTTGGGGGTACTTGGGGGGGATGTTTGAGAATGACTGACAGACTAGAAACGAGGTTTTTCAGAAAACTGTCAGAATTTAGTCTGCAGCCAAATCAATTTGGGTTGGGGGTCCTTGACATGACTAAATAATAATTGAGAACCACTGAGATAAAACAATGTTTGATTGATTGAAATATTTATTAAATATTTATTACAGTACAATTCAAGCACAACTCAATACAAAGACTTGTTAACTGTGAGTGGACGACCCAATAAAGCATATTACACTTGTTTACAAGAGGGTCCACTTTGTTCAATTAATCAAAAACATTCATAGACGTACAAATAGACACTTCTATATAGCCAAAGAACAGAACAGGAATTCATCATAAAGGAGTAGCTCTGATCCATAGCCCTAATGCTTCTATGATTCTGCCCTTCTGATCCATAGCCCTAATGCTTCTATGATTCTGCCCTTCTGACCCATAGCCCTAATGCTTCTATGATTCTGCCCTTCTGATCCATAGCCCTAATGCTTCTATGATTCTGCCCTTCTGATCCATAGCCCTAATGCTTCTATGATTCTGCCCTTCTGACCCATAGCCCTCATGCTTCTATGATTCTGCCCTTCTGATCCATATCCCTAATGATTCTGCCCTTCTGCCCCATAGCCCTAATGCTATGCTCTGTGGGTCCATAGCATTAGGGCTATGGACCCACAGAGCTAATATAGGAGGTGCTGCTCTGGTCATGGTCATCATCTCATTATGTGGTGTCACTCTGTGGTCATTGAACAGTCTCCGGTAGAGTTTGCTCTGCCCCCTCACCTCTCCCTATATAGTCCGTCCAGAGCCATTGGGTAAGACAGAGTTACGAAAACTGCGTTCACTTTTCATGCGCCAGACCAATGGCGGCCCTCCTACATAGACTTCTATTGAGAATGGGGACAACAAATAGGGACAAGTCCTGGACCCTGAAGTAGGCAGAAATGCATTGGACTCGGGCAACAGCCCAGCTGTAATGATCTTTAAATTCCTTTATTTCAGATTGTTTTGTAGTAATCGTACAACATAAACATTACAGAGACTTTAGTTGTTACTGTACAATACTTTAAAACAGTTGGCATTGTTGCACACATGCCTAAAATTGCTCTTATTTGCGGCCGCCCTCGTTGAAAACAATGTATTTCCGACTCCAGCTTGTCCCCCTTTCAGGCTGCATGAACAGCGCTCGAGCGCTCGGTTTCTGCCCCCTCAATGTCGCATCTCTTCTATTAGATGGCCCTATGGTCCGTCGTAGAACGGTGTCGCTCGGCCTATCCAACCCCCTCCTCGCTGGGACTCCTCCTCCCCCGTTTATGTATCGGTTCTCTGACGGGTCACGTTATCGGTCGGTGTGACAGAGAGAGAGAGAGAGAGAGGCACGGCACGGGGAGTTGAATTCCATTCCGTGCCTGTTTAACCTTTGGATTATTATAGTTTAAAGAGTCCCCGGCTTGCCGCAAAACAAGACACAGCAGCGAATATCAAAGGAATCCTACTTTGATATCACAATAATAATACACTGACGGAGGAGGAGCGGACAGTGTGAACCCGATTATAACCCGGAGCGGATCTCATGTGAATGCTTTCTCTCTCTCCAGTCCGTTCCCCCACACACACTACGTTACGGGGATTATTATTATTATTTTTGCATTATTAGGTGCAAAGCAAAGGACGGACGGCTTGCGGACGACATGCAGCATATATAGTGGGGTAGGTAACGTTGCCTTTTTAAATATTTAATAGAAGACATAGAAGATGGCTGATTTAGACTGTAAAATGTAATAGTATCATTCAGCAAGAGACCGTCGGTGTTTCGTTTTAAATAAATGAGTACAGGACCGGTCCGCCCGGGAGAGATAAAATGATTTGTTAGTTAGATTAGGCTGTTTGTTTAATTTATTGGGGCGAAACCTCTACTTTGCCAGCGATATCTTGGAGCAAGTTGTCACTTGCTTTTAAACTGAACATTTTTATTGTGGCTTGAGTGTGTATAGCCCACATTATTCATAATATGTTTGGATATAAGAATGGTCTGTATTCTACTTTAGGTTAATGAGGAGGCAAATTTATATGGATAATAAATGCCTTTTCAAACAGCAACATGACATTGTCAGTCACCTGCCACCTGGCCAGCAGATGTGCCATGTAGATTCAAGATTAAGAACTTTTTTTTCAAATTTGTAATTGATTGATTGAAACCTTTATTTATTCTCGAAAAGAGCATTGAGGTTCCCCTCATTTGCAATGCTGACGAGATCACATATATAAAGCAATTTAAGACAGATATAAAACACAAATCAAATCTTCACATAAGGCATAGAGACATAATTTACAGACAGTGAAACAAAACACAAGTTAAAAACAGTTACATATTGAGGTAGGGAGGTTCAGAAGTAATACTTTTTGATCATGCCTTTCAGATATTAATAATTGAATGTACATTGTTATGAGAAATTAGCATAGCACTGAAAGTTCTTCATTCTATGTTTTGTGCATAATATTAACTGGGATTTATATAACCACTTGAATCCTATAGCACCTCTATTCTGAGGAGAACAGGAACATTTAGCCAAAAATTACAGATCTACAAGTGTATTACAGATCTACAAGTGTATTACAGATCTACAAGTGTATTACAGATCTACAAGTGTAACGCCCATGATTCCAACTCAGGCCTCCCACGTGAAAGTCCAACATCTTAACCACTAGACCAAAGGGATATCCCTCTGGACTGGGGGAGATATTAGACTTTTGAGGCCATCAGGCAGAGGTTCTGAGCCACTCTGCTACACTCACCTCCCTTTTGACCTCCTCCCACGGGGAAACCCGGTCCGGGTCACGGCACCAATGTAACGCCCGGGATTCGAACTCGGGCCTCCCGCACGAAAGTCCAACATCTTAAACACAAAGGGATATCCCTCTGGACCGGGGGAGATATTAGACCATCAGGCAGAGGCTCTGAGCCACTCTGCTACACAAGCTCACATCGGCCTTGCGTTGGGAGCTTGGAGATCGGCTAGATTTGGTGTAGGTTTGGTGTAGAGGGAAAGAAGAGCAAGGCCAGATGCAGAGCTCACAGTCACGTTATTAACATTATTAAGTATTGAGGATTTATGTAATTTTGGTCTCTTCTGACACTAACAGGACATCAGCGTGGGTGGACCGGACCGGACTCGACATCGACATGGAGGAGAGTTGGAAAAGCTGCTTTGAAGAGGAGCTCCTTTGTCCCATTTGCCTGAACGTTTTCGACGAACCTGTCCAGTTGCCGTGCAAACATAACTTCTGCCAGAGCTGCATCTCGGAGGCCTGGGCCAAAGAGGCGGCGTCCGGCGGCGTCCGCTGTCCCGAGTGCAACCATGAGTACGGCCAGAAGCCCTCCGTCCTGGAGAAGAACATCAAGCTGGCCAACATCGTGGAGCGGTACAACTCGCTGAACACGGAGAAGCCCGTCGCCGCGCTGCACTGCGTGCTGTGTCGCCGCGGCCCGCCACTGCCGGTGCAAAAGGTGTGTGTGTGTGTGTGTGTGTGTGTGTGTGTGTGTGTGTGTGTGTGTGTGTGTGTGTGTGTGTGTGTGTGTGTGTGTGTGTGTGTGTGTGTGTGTGTGTGTGTGTGTTGGGGGGGGGGGATGGGACGATAATCGTTATTATCCCCGTTCAGGGCGGGTGGAACCCCTTTTTGGTGTTTATTAATAAGCATTATGTTATACTTTACCTATTGAAAAAATAGCAGATCTACAAGCAAGAAAAATCGTGAAAATGTGTCGCAAAATCTTTGAATATATATTCTTTCAGAGCGAACGTTTTTTAACTCAAATCTTTGCTTCTGGGGGGTCCCTGGAACAACATATTTTCAGATGGGGGTCGGCGGCCAAGTACATCTAATTTTGGGAGTACTTGACATGAAAATGTTTGAGAACGACTGACATAGAAACATAGGGTTTTTCTGAAAACTGTCAGGTTTTAGAAGACATTCGTGGAATCTTTGTCAGGTTGAAATGGGTTTTTAATCGCAAATGATGTTTGCCACAATCATCATGACATGCACCGGCGTAGGGTCCATTGGGCCACGTGGGCCGTGACCAGTTTAGAGCTGGCCCAGTCTAACTTCGAAGAGAGGGGGCGAAAAAACAAGAAAAACAACAAAAGATAGGCTACTTTGGCAGCCCTTGTGCATGCAAATTTCTGTTTAGTATAGCAAACTACAGCATGCAAGCCGCCTTTGTTTTAAATAGTCCCCCAAACCGTTCACACTTCACACCTATCGGCCGGGGATGCGCCTGGTGACATGATGTCATTTTCATATCTTCCCCACCATCCCATCCCCCCTAAAAACAGGTGTGTCTGCGCTGCAAGGAGCCCTGCTGCCAGTCCCACATTCAGACGCACCTGCAGCAGCCCAGCCCGGCGCCGGGCCACCTGCTGGTGGACGTGGAGGAGCTGCGGGCGTGGACGTGTCCTCGCCACGACGAGTACCGCCTGCTGCACTGCCACGACGAGCACGCCGCCGTCTGCCAGTTCTGCTGCATCTCCCGCTGCGCCGGACAGAGGCACGCCGTCTGCGACGTGGACACGCAGCGCGCCGAAATGCAGGTGAGGCGGAATGACAGGCACGCACGCACGCACGCACGCACGCACACACGCACGCACGCACGCACGCACGCACTCATGCACTCACTCATGCACTCACTCACTCACTCACTCAGCGGCGGTGGCTCAGGTGTAGAGTGACTGGATGGTAACCGCAAGGTTGCCAGTTCGAACCCGGGCTCCCCCAGAGTTAGTGTCGAAGTGTCCTTGAGCAAGACACTGAACCCCTAATTGATCCTGATGTGCTGGTTGGTGCCTTGCATGGTTTCGGCTGCCATCAGTGTATGAATGTGTGTGTGAATGGGTGAATGTAATGCACAATCTATGTAAAGCGCCTTACTCACTCACTCAGTCACTCACTCAGTGCTTTCTGCGACGGCAGGTGACTGTCACAGTATGTGATAAATAGGCCTCTTTACTTCCAGTATTAGCAAGACCATTCTCATTAGTGCCCTTATCTTTCATGGAGTCGAATGACGCACGCACACTGAACACGCACGCACGCACGCACGCACGCACGCACGCACGCACGCACACACGCACACACACACACACACACACACACACACAACAGAGCTCCTGCACATTGCCAGCCCAGTTGTGAGGCAATCTGTAGCCGACAGGAAATGAGCGGTATGATTACATGCTGTGGGGGCGGGGCGGGTCCTTGTCAGAATGGACTCTAGTTTGTTCATGTTCACTTCTGTAATCACTCCTCCTGACAGCTGTTTCAGGATGTTTTAATAAGTCAATGTAGCAAAGGTTACACACACACAGAGAGACAAGTGCTCCAGTCCTGGCCTGTTTGACAATTAAACGTTTGCTGTGATAAGGTAGCGCGGATTAAAGTTCTCGGTCGACCATGACTGATTTCAGTCATTCTGATTCTATAGACATCAGAAGAAGCATGGAAGCATGACACACAATGGTTATTGTTATATTTATATAACAATAACCATAGTATTTTGAAGTGGTCAGACTATGCATGCATACATAGTCCAGAAGCATCTTCCATTAACTCTTAAAACCCTCTGCGCCATTGGTGTAGATCTAGGTCAATTGAAACCTATTATTTAATACTACGCTTACCGCCATTGGCGTAGATCAATGGCAATTGCGCTGTTATAGTGCTTTCGATCGATCAAGCCATAATGCTACTTGCGTTAGGATCGGGTAGCTACCTGTTGTTGTCATGACAATGGATCACCCATCTTAGATCGTCCTCGCCATAATAATCCATTCTATCTGTTTCTTTCAATCGCCTGTATCTCCTATTCCTTGTCCCAGATGGCATTTTTGGTCAAAACAACGTTTCTTTGATGGCACAGAGCTAGCGATGTGGAGCCCTCCAGTGCCCACGGTATAGACCCATCTTGTAAACAAGGCCTGTCCAGGACCCGTTCCACTTACTAGGTTATGTTCACTTCCGGTAGTCTGGAAATGTGGCTTTTCAAAATAAGAGCTCAACTGGGAAAAATGCTGGCGTGAATTAGCCTTGCGTTGCGATACTAATATACCACATATGCAATAGGGGCGGATGAAGTCTGGCTGTGCCAGGCGTGAAATAATTTATCAATAAATGCTAGCGCTGTAAGTGTTAATGGTCTCGGATATTTCATGAAAGCAAAAGGTTGGCAGTATGTACTGTAGAACAGCAACAACATAGGTTTAGAACGATCATAATACCCAAACATAATGAATCTGTGCGGCGTGTGCGCTAATCTTTTAGGATGCGGAGCACCACTATCCATGAGGTGGTAAAATAGCATTTAAATAAACACGGATGAACTGGCTCAACTGTAGCATTTCACCGCCTACAGAGTGAGCAGCCCTCATGTGTTCCGCTCCTCAGCAAACAGGTTCAATCATAATGTGGCGCTGCAGCATTCATGTGAGTTGGCTTAGAACCCATTTAGACCTGAGCTCCAATCTACAAATGCCTTCTAAACCATGACGGTTTTCTGTAAAACCTTGTGTGTCTATGTCAGTCGTTACTAGTCAAACATTTTCATGCCAAGGACTCCCAAAAATATATGTAATTGGCCCGCCGACCCCCATCTGAAAATATGTTGTACCAGGGGGGACCCCCACAGAAGCATTTGAGTTAAAAACATTCACTCTCAACCGTTTGGGCACCTAGGCTGCCAAGACAGCCAGGCGGCGTGCCGCGGGTTCGGCTCCCGAACCCGACGGCCCTTGCCGCGTGTCACTCCCCATCTCTCTCCCCCTTTCCTGTCTAGTTACTGTACCCTATCAATACAGGCAAAAAACGGCAAAAAAATATATCTTAAAAAAAAGAAAAAATATTTGCACTACATTTTCACAATTTTTCAAAAATAGCTAAAGTATAACATAATGCTTAAAACACCAAAAGGGGTTCCCGCCCAAGCGAAAGAGCGGGGGAGAGAGACCGTGGACAAAAAAGAGAGAAAAGGAGAGATGTGTGCTGTTCAGTTTGTCCAAAACGCCTCCAGCGGCCTTTTTTATGAGGTGTGCTTGTCCTGTCGGTTTGGCCAGGATGTCCTCGGGATACATGAAGGAATTATTGTCTGTTGTCTAATGGGGTGAAAATAGCACAAACTCACAACTCTACGTAGTTGTGAGTTTGTAGTTTATTTATATAGCAGCAGGAGTTCTCAATCTTTTATGAGCACTATTGTCTCAAACGTTCAAAAGTACCCCCTATGATTAAACATATTGCTCAATAGGGAATAAATGTTTTAATTGTGGTTTAAAAAGCTAGGCTACGCAACAATTTACAACTTTGTCTCGCTTTTAGACTCCTTCTGATGAATGAATGAATGAATTTGTGTGCAGGAAAAAGGAACGCAATCCTATTTTCCTCCTAATTTTGTGAAGCCCCTGCAGTACTGGCAAGTACCCCTGTAATATAGTATAAACATATTATAAACATATTATATTATAATAGTTTATTTCTATAAAGTATAAATTATAATATGTTAAGGGGGCTCTGAATGTGAAGTTGAGAGCTCCTCGCTCGTTGTGTGTTTCAGTTCCCTCTTCTTTCACAACTTGGAGACGGTATGTCTCAAGGTGTGCAATCGACCATCACCCTATACTCATACGCCAGGGTTTATAAACGTTATACGCCATTGTTTGTCCGTCCTCCTGATATTGATGATGATGATAGTGGCACTGGATGTCGCGGACGCGTGCAACCTTTCGCTCCGGCGTGCTGTCACGCCGTTCAAAATCAATAAAACAAAAGACTTTGTTTTATTGTGACGCTTAATTTGGTTGGTTATATAAGTTATTGTTGTTGGCATGATGAAAGCTGTGTGTTCAGCCCCTTTCCACGGCAGCTGTTTGCACACGCACCCCCCCCCCCCCACACACACACACACACACACACATCCTTCTGTCTCCTTTCACAACTGTCTGTGTTCTCTCTGATGACTCAAGTCATCCAGCAGTCACTTCTTAGGAAGTCCCTCCTCTTCTCTGTGAGGATCGGCCCAGAGACGTTCCTTTTTTTACTGGAGCCCTCAGATGGGAGTGGTCCTGCTCCCCCCCCCCCCCCCCCCCCCCCCCCCCTCACAACGCCCGCAACAACACCCACCACACCGCATCCCATCCCATCCCCAGGCTCCTCTCTGGCCAGCTGTGGGCTTCCAATAGCTTCCAGCCCATTTTCCCCATGTACACTCAAAGACACACACACACACACACACACACACACACACACACACACACACACACAGAGAGAGCAAAAGTCTTATTGGGATGAACATGGGATCAGCACAGAATTTGGGGCAGAATTTGGACCATTAGTTCATTCACGCCATTTGAGTTTCTTCTTCTCATTGGTACTGTGCGAGGTCACTCGCTCTCTGAGGGGTAGCTGCATGTGGTCTATTTTCAGTTAAAGGAATCAAATTCCCCTGGCAGTACTGTGGCAGCTTATGTTCTAAACAAAGACGGAACGACCGGCTTGTTTGTGTTCAAATCGACAGTTACATTTGTCTCTTTCTTTGCCTCTCAAAGGACACTTTCACAGTAGAGGGTCACTTATACTTAGCTGCGTGTAGGTGCACACCTGAAAACAGCCGATCTACAAGCTCACGTGTCGCGCTGTGACACGCTGTGAGTCTGTAGATGTGCTGTTTTTGGCACACAACCAACTATAAATCAGGCACAACAACCCAGTCAAAAAAGAGGAAAGGGACATGCATTTAAAAGTCGTTTCATCCCTAGGAGACTTGGGCGGCGGGAGGGGGAGGGCTTCCCACGCAAACCTCACCTTGGCTTCATTCTCAGGCAGGGCCAAGCAGGAAACCATGGGTCATGTGGTATAGCTCTGTTATCTGCCAATCCCTGGTATCTGGGGCTGGGAGAGTGAGTCAGTTCCTCTAGAATGCTGAGGGCAGTCCGATGACATCAGATGTGGGGAATAGTTGTCGGTTCATTGTGAAAGAGGCCCTCTGTTCATTGAGCTCCGAGGCTCTTCATTTAAACATGAGCTTCCTGGCTAAACCCGCCGGGTGTCTGGTCCTAAATAGGACAGCGAGGGAAAGTGATCATTGGGTGGATTTAATCTTGATAGAGGTAGGCTTTCACGGCTGGCCAGTGTGGTTCAGTGGACCGGCCATGCTTCGATACATTTCCCTTTTGTTATTGCAAAGGCACAGAAGACAACTTCGAATGTAGGTACTATTTAGAAGACCAAAGCTAATTACAAGTGCGAGATTGGAATAAGCAGAGTAAGCATGAACTCTCCAGTCAATAAACAAGGCAAAATTTAACACATAATTAGAGTGCAGAGTGAACAATGTAGTGCCCCAAAGAAACTAGGATAGGCAGGTACACATTAATTCTTTCAGCGCCATTGCCGTTGATTAATGGCAATTGCGCTTTTATAGTGCATTCGATCGATCAAGCCATAATGCTACTTACGTTAGCCGGTTAGCTAGCTATGTTGTTGTCACAGCACTGGATCGTCTATCTTAGATCGTCGTCGCCATAATAATCTCTCTTCTATCTGTTTCTTTCAATCGCCTGTATCTCCTATTCCTTGTCCCAGATGGCATTTTTGGTCAAAACAACGTTTCTTTGACGGCACAGAGCCGGCGATGTGGAGCTCCAGTGCCCCGGTTTGGATTCATCTTTTAAATAAGGCCTGTCCAGGCTCCGTTGAGCTTACTAGGATAATACTACTTCCGGTAGACTGGAAATGTGGCTTTTCAAAATAAGAGCTCAAATGGGAAAAATGCTGGCGTGAATTAGATCCTAATTCTTCAATAAATGCTGTGTTAAAAGTGTTAAACAATGAACGGTATGAACCTAGCATCCTTCTAAACATATGCAAGGTGACTAAAGACATATCTGCATAGTAAAGTAGCATCTATTGAAAACAGGTGATGGAGACAGAGACACAGAAAGGCAAAAGGGAGACTCTGAGAAAGACAGTCAAAGCTAGTTGTGTGAACTTGTGTGTCAGTTTGTGTCAAGCGGCAAGCCAGTTCAATGTTCAGTGGGTTTGGGGGGAGTTGCCTGAAGCCCAGACGCCTATTATCTGATTCCCGTTTGGGTGAGAGGTATAGATCATGTTTGATCAGGGATGTTTTTTTGGATGTGATGTTGCTCTCTTGACTTGAGTTTTTTGGTCGCTGTATCAGTGGCTCAGTCACCTGGCTCAACATTCGCTCTGAAAGAAAATGTATTCAAAGATTTGCGCCACATTTTTCAAAAAAGAGCAGATCTACAAGCTCGTAGCGCTAAAGCATAACATGATGCTTAAAACACCAAAAGGGGTTCCCGTTCTGAATGGGTTAATGCTATTGATTCCACTCACTAACATTGCCTGATGAAAAGCCTCAAAGCATACAAGTCAGTGTGTGTAAACGGGTGGGACTGCATGAGCACAAAATAGGTGTGGATTGTTGACTGTGAAACACAAACAGACTATAGTTGTTTTGTAATGTGAGGTTTGCTTCAAAACAGAAGGTGTACAAGACAAGGTATACGCCCCCATCCCCCATCCATCTATGCAGCCTGCCTGCAGCGGCAAGGTTTCAGCACCAGAAACATCACACATTAACACCATCGCTGTCGGGCAGAAACCTCCTATCTCCATATTTTATTTTTAACTTTGTATGTTTTTGTTTTTCATAAATGAATGTGCTCCTTCATCATACTACATCGTCACACATGATAAGCAGCAAAAAAAAATAGCCGATCTACGAGCTTAAAATGCATTGCATTGCGACATTTAATTTTGAGCTTGTAGATCTTTTGAATTCTGAAAAGTAACATGGACATGCAAGGTTTTTCCCCCGGGCGGCTGCAACGATATGCATTCTTGATTGCTGGCGTGGGGGCCGTCTTAATGATTTCTGTCAACACTGCTGTTTGTCCGTGTCTACTGAAGCGTGAACCTCACTATTATTATTCCAGAGAGATACGGCGTTTTATTGCGAGCGGTGAACAAATTAGCTCTAGTAATGGCTTCTGTTAGTGGGTCCTCTGTTGACTGGAGCCTGGTTCATTTTAGAAACCCCCCCCCCAACTAACCAGTGTTGTTTTCGTCGACTAAAACTAAGACGAAATTTTTTCGTCGACTACCTTTTTTCACTGACGAAATGGAAACTAAATTAAAACTAAGCTACGATGACTAAATATACTGACAATTTCTTCAACAAATAAAAACTAGACTAAAATGTTAGGAAGGGACTAGTGGACAAGAGATCCAGTATAAATCATTTTACACTTGGTTGCATGCTGAAAATACCTGCGACGCGTTGTGAGCTTGTAGATCTTCTATTTTCAGCAAGTATAAAATCAGCCATTACGATGGAATCAAGGCCCGCCAAAATACATTTTAGTTAACTAAATCAACTGCAATTTTATGATATTTCGTATATTAACACTAAGACATTCCAGGTGACTAAAATGTGACTAAAACTAAATGAAAACTATTCAAAAGACTATGACTAAAACTAAAATAAAAAATTGCTGCCAAAAAGAACACTGCAACTAACCACAGGAACTGTCTACCACAGGTCAGTGTCATGATGACACTGACCGTTTATCTCAAACAAAATACAAAACGGAACATTTTCTGCCAACGAACATATATATTCGTTGGCAAATATTCAACAGGATAAAAAAAAAATACTATGATTATTTTAAGTAAACGTATCAATGGAAATACTTTTGTTACAAGTTAAAACAAAAAAAAAACAATACAATTTGGCATACTTATAGTACCAAACAAACAAATACCAGACAAATACAATTAGTCATTTTGCAGAATGACCCATTTCACAATCCTATTGTTGTATTGTAAATTAGTAATTATAACTGTGTTCATCACATTGATGATGTACTGTTGCAGCCGGTTAAAGGTGGGGCTGATTTTAATGACTTTGGGCTTGAGGGAGCCGAACAAAGTTTCACTCTTATGTACACAAGATGTAACAACAAAACACAACCATGAACCTTTGTATTGATCCTTGTGTGAATGCAGTTTGTCTGAGACATATAGTAGGGATACAGAACTGAAACATCTCATTGGAGATATCCAGAAGAAGGTCTCCAGTGGACCCTCTTGTAAACAAGTGTAATGCTTAATTGGGTCGTCCACTCACAGTTAACAGTCTTTGTATTGAGTTTGTGCTTGAAATGTACTGTAATTCTGCAAACTGTTAATAAATATTTCAATCAATCAATCAATTCCAATCGGCATAAAGGCGTCGATTTGGTTCAGTTACAAACATCCAACTGAACACCATAACATTTGGAGGTGTGGTGGTGCAGCTTGGTGTGGTGTGGTGGTCTGACTCTGGACTCTCTGGAGGGTAGTGTGATGGGTAACAGGACAACTCACCCCTTTTCCCTTTTCCTCCCCAGTGAGGGGTGGGAGAGGCTGGACGGCAGACGGCTGGACTTTGAATTTCTCTAACCATAAACTTTCGCGACAGCAGACAGCCTAAGTACAAATATAATTTATGAAAAGGCTACTACAGTGAAGTCGGTTCACGGAAGTTGTTGTAGGCTATGTGGGGATTATCTGACGAGGTACCATTTGAGTGGGAAAAACCTTACATGTACTAAATTATACTAAATTGATTATAGGGTCAAAATTAGTAAAATAATATAGCCTTTCCACAGGAGTATCTTTTTATATTTTTCCAAAAAGAATACAAACAGCCAATAGCATATTACAAAGTTATTCCCCTCACTGGGGAAAACATCGGGAGGAAAAGCGGACAAGCACGAGGAGGAAGAGGAGGAAGAGGAAGAGGAGGAGGAGGAGGTACCCCATGAGTGCAGGAAGCAGCTGAAGAGGGTCTGTTGCTGTGATACCACCATGTATCCTCCTCCACCACCAGACCCACTCACCATGCACTGACCACAGGAATGTCCCTTTGCTCCCTATCTCTCTCTTTCCCTTTCTAACTTTCACCCCTGTTGCCACTACTCTCCCTCTCTCTCTTTCTCTCTCTCTCTCTCTCTCTTTTTGCGTCTTGGGTCTTTTTTTTACCACCCCCCCACACACACACACACACACACAATCGCACGTACACACTTTCATTCTGCATCTTTTGTGGTCTTTTGCTGCTGCTGCAGTTTGTCGCTGTCTCTCTCCCGCGCGCGCGCGCACACACACACACACACACACACACACACACACACACACACACACACACACACACACACAGAGAGAGAGCGCAGACCCGGTGTTATGCACACAGACATGACGATCTGTCACTGACACAGGGGGCCAGTGCCAAACAATGGGAGCAATGCATGTGGAGAAATGAGAAGGCAGAGAAAAAGGGAGTGTGACTCCCCCCCCTCCCCACCCCCCTGTTTTCTCTCACATACAGACTACAGAGTGAAATCCTCTCTGTCACATACGCAGTGGCAATCTCTTTCCTCTCACACTTTCACACAGTCAAATCCTACTAGTCTAGGGAAGTGCACTCCCGGAGTTAAGTGAACAGGATTTTGCACCGTGCATACACATTTAGCTTTCACATATGAATACAATACACAACAAGCGCTTTAGTTGCCATGACTGCAGCTTTTCCTCTCATTTGGCCGCAGACAGTGCCTTTCCCCCTTGCAGAAGCAGTTCATTAAAATCCTACCTGGGCTCCCCTGTTCCTAGTTTAGCTGACAGCTCCTGACGGGAGATTGATTTCCATCTTCTAAATGGTAAACGGAGAGACGGCTAATGTTTGCTGAATGCTTTTTCCTCTTTTTTTCTTACTGAGGCACTGGGCTGGCTCCCTCCCTCTTCCAAACTTGCAGAAAGTTGGCCGGTCCCAAGGTGGTGATGTTTTCAGAATACCTGGTAAACTTTGGCGACAGCGATCATGATGAGGGGGAAATGTGTGTGGTTCTCTGAGTGCCTTCGCTGGGTTCTTCACTGTGGATGAGTGGATGGATGGATGGAGCTCTGGGTTTTTGGCATATGATGTTCTTTCATTTTGACTTTTGGAGACTCTGTGGCTCACCAAATACATGCCAGGTCGAGAGAGAGAGACTGGCCACAGTGACAGGACGTAGCGGTCATATTACCGGTGGGCCGTGACCGTAGGGGGCCGCTCAAGTTATGATATGATTACTTTGACAGGAAGGCAAAGTGAGAAATAAAGCCTCTTCTATCTTGAATCGTTTTGCCAGCATTCTTGTGAGAGCAACAAAGGGTTGTGTAGTTGTCTGTTGGTTTGTATCATTTATGTTGTTCTGTAAAAGTGGTGGTATTAGGGCTTGTTTGTTTGTGTGTGCCTCAACGGAGCGGGCGGTATAGTTTCTGCTATCTGCGTGCTGGTTGTGGTGGGCCAAATTCGCGTGAAAATGACTGGGCCGAATTTTTGTCCCAGTCCAGCCCTGGTGCGCCCTCACGAAACAATCATATTTGTGTTATGGTTAAATTTAATTTAGCCAAGGCTTACAAATAGGGAAAGACTGCATGTTGTACTTATACAATGTACGCATTTTCTCACGTGTGTCGCCGTGTCTCTCCACAGCATGTGTTGATGAGGCATCAGGAGAGACTGGACGCTCGGGTGCAGAACATTGATGAGCAGCTCTGCAAGCTGGAGTCAGACAAGATACTGGTGAAGGTACGATCACACACACACACACACACACACACACACACACACACACACACACCCACAGCCCATATCATTTACTCTAAACATGTTTGAACCTGGCTGGTTTATAGGGTGTATAGGGGCGTATTACTAGGGCCATAATAATACATAATGCAGTTCAGTCTGTTATTGTGTGGTCACTGACGTGATATGTTTTTGCAATACAATGTTTGCCGGCGCAAAGTATTGTAGCTCTATTGTTTGTTCCAGGGAGCTAGCTCTGCCTGGCAGCCCAGTGACCTTGGAGCGACACAAAAGGCACACGTGTTACGTGGAGGAGTATCTTATCGAGTATAAAACAACAAGTGGCTCTCAACCTACTTACAGTGTATTAGTTTCTGTACTAGTAGCCGGTAATAAGAAGGTATTGGTTGTATTAGGGGTGAATTCGAATGCATTTGATTAGGGTGTATTGCATTGTATCATTACTACATCCCAGTACAGTCCATGTGAAAGAGCGTCGGAGTCGAGCAGGAGTCAGTAATCCCAAAGTACAGAACAGGCATTGCAGGTATTTAGACCTGAGGACGATTCTACAAATGTCTTCTAAATCCTGACAGTTTTCTCCATCCATCCATCCATCAATCTTCAACCGCTTATCCGTAGTCGGGTCGCAGGGGCAACAGCTCCACCAGAGAGCTCCAGACTTCCCTCTCCAGAGCAACATTAGTGACTTCCTCCTGGGGGATTCCGAGACGTTCCAAGGCCAGTGAGTTGATGTGTTTCCTCCAACTGCGCCTTGGTCTGCCCCGGGGTCTCCTCCCAGTGGGACGTGCGTCGAGGACCTCCCTAGGGAGACGTCCGAGCGGCATCCTAACCAGATGCCCGAACCACCTAAGCTGGCACCTTTCCAGGCGAAGGAGCAGCGGTTCTACTCCGAGTCTCTCTCGTGTGACTGAACTTCTCACCCTATCTCTAAGGGAGATGCCAGCCACCCGTCGAAATACCTGTGTCAGTGGTGCTCAATATTTCATGTCAAGTACCCCAAAAATGATGTGTAATTGGCCGCCGACCCCCATCTCAAAATGTGTTGTTCCAGGGACCCCCCCCCCCCCAGAAGCAAGGATTTGAGTTAAAAACGTTTCGCTCTGAAAAAATATATATTGAAAGACTTGCACCACATTTTCACGACTATTCAAAAATAGCAGACCTACAAGCTCGTAGCGTGACACTCGGTGCCGCGATATGAGCTTGTAGATCTGCTATTTTTCAATAACTAATGTATAACATAATGCTTGAAACACCAAAAGGGGTTCCCGCCCAGAATGGGTTTTAAGTTGAGTGTCAGGCTTGGTTGTGGAGGCTGATGGCAACTGGCACACAGGACTTATGGGGTTGTTAGGGACCGAAATGACCGCTAATAAACCTATTCAGGAGATTCATGTAATGTAATGGGAGATGAGGAAGCAGTGACATAAAAAAAAAGTAGGGGGAAAGTTTTATATAGCTCTCCTTAGTTCTCTTTTTCATAAGCTCAATAAAAATCTAAGCTTGGTCAGTCATGCTGAAACAACACAGTGATAGGGAAGCCTGTATCAACTGTGCTATGCAGTATGTATATGAAACGTTTACAAAGGCACATCGTGCATCCAAACGATAAAACACCAGGTGCTGGATAGAAGATTACTGTACGTATACAGTAACAGAAGACATAACGGTCTCTGCACACTGAATCGTGCCCCCATGTACATTTATAAAATCACCACATACATATGATATGAGCCTGATTTATTTTACAGACATTATTAATAGAATAATATGGAGGGTCAAGTTATACTGGCAGGTGATGGATTGGACGATTCATAAGACAGAGCCCATGAGTGAAATATATTCACAGAGCTGCAGTCCAGATGTTGGCAGAGGACGTGAGTTTAGTAGAGACTGTGAGAGGGAATACACCTCTCACTGCCACAAGTTGCATATCTTTTTTTGAGTGGCGCTAGCTAGGTATGTAACGATTCACTCAACTCACGATACGATTCGTATCACGATATGAGGTTCACGATACGATTTTTCACGATATTTTAAACTAAAAAAATATTTTCCAGAAAAATGACTGTTTTTATTTTATATTAAACCTCCTATACATAGGTTTAATGTTTGTCTTTAGTTCAATGTTTGTTTTGTAAACGCATTGACAACTAGATCTGCACTCTGTCGAGTGCCTACTTGCTTGTTGCGCACTAGTAGGCCATTTATGGCCTACTTGTGTGCAAGCAGAGCGTGCAAGTACTGTAGACCACTACAAACGTTCAAATCTCAGCCTCTCTGTGAAAGAACGTTTGCAATATTGAATTATTAGGTTTAGCTATTTGCTACATACCTTGCTTTTGGAGGAGAATGATTACTTATGCCTGTTATGGCAGTGGTGTCAGATTATATACATGTATACATAGGGGCATTACCTTTAGTCCACCCGACACTGAAACATGTCATCGTTACGTCACCATCGATAACCAATTATACCCTGGCATTGGTACATATATTCATCACGTCATATGCTCATATGTCTATATATGTGTATATGTCTATATGTATGTATATGTAATTTCTGAGTGATTAGTGGTATAATGTGGTTACTCGGGTGGTTTGATGCGTATGTCCCTTTTTTGAGTGGTGTAAAGTGTAAACCACTCCTACAACTGGCTTTTTTGTGCAGAAAAAATGAGCATGGTTGCTATGTTCAAAATAATTTCTAATTAAATCACACCCGGGTGAACTGGATGACCGTAGCAACCATGCTCATTTTTTCTGCACAAAAAAAGCCAGTTGTGAAATCACATCCGGGTGTGATTTCATTACGTCAGATCAGAGCTGATCAGGCTATATAATACCTTACCTTATATAATACCTCACATCGGACAAAAACTCCAGCTGAATCAACTTCATGGTCACAAATCATTACATCAGAAGACGACCCTACCAGAATCAGACCTAAAGGCCATTCAGTCTTTGAGACCCTTGAAACCAAAGATCTTTAAAGACGGTGGGAAGCCCAATAGACGAGACGCAAGACAAAGTTTTGTTCACCCGGGTGTGATTTCATTACGTCAGACATTACGCCAGACCACAGCTGATCATGCTATATAAAACCTTACACCACTCAGTTCACACGGGTGTGATTTTTTAATAGACACTGAAACATATCATCATTATGTCACCATTATGTCACCATCGTAAACCAATTATACCCTGGCATTGGTACATAATCTTCATCACGTCATGGGACATCCGCGGAAAACATACCTGCACGGTCTGCTTCCGTATGTCCGGGGCCAGCATATGACGTCATATCATATGCATTCTAAGGGACATTGGTACATATCTTCATCACGTCATGGGACATGCTTCGTAGCATGACGGAAAACATACCTGCACGGTCAGCTTCGTGCCAGCATATGACGTCATATCATATGCTGCTAAGGGACATGCGCATCGTAGCACCTGACTGATAACATTACTTGCACGCTCTGCTTGCGCAAGTAATGAAGAACAAATGTACGCATATTGTCTCTTTATTGTTAATGGCGTTTTAATGTTTGTGTTTGCACCGTTTGTTTTACATCACTATTACATCACCTAATCAACATGAGTTAGACTTTAATATATTAGCGCCCCTCACTTCACACGGGTGTGATTTTCTTCCATATTTTTTCCTTTGTTCCGTTTTTATACCAATTTTGTCCTTTTCACAATTCCCTAGTTATTCCCCTCACATGAACTCCCTGTCATTGCTTGACCCCTTTCTCAAAGTGGAGTCTGGGGTCCCTGGAGGGGGAGAGGGTCCCAAGAGTTCCCCAGAAAAGTAGTTAACATATAGCATCACAATCATTTTAACCACCTTATCCATTTATTGCGACCGAAGGTTGCACTTAAATATGGAATCGTGCGTTTTTGCCCGTCAGTCACTGAAAATCATGGGGAAAGCACCCATATGTTGTGCCCAAGTCTCGTGACATCACTATGACATCATCAGGGATGATAGTAAATCAGGGATCATAGTAAATGCGACCTGCTGTCGCAATTTACTATCATCATCATCATCATTTTTCAGAACAGGTTCTGACATATATCATACGTATATGTCAGAACCTGTTCTGACATTCCATATGTTGATCCTTCCCCATCCATCCTTCTTCTCCGATTGTCTCCCTTTTGACTGATACCTGTCCATTTAAACTCTAGACGGGCCTGCCCCAAAGTTATTAGTGCAGCCGCGCCTGGTAGCCGGCGAAAAGCGAAAACTAGAGTTCTTAATAGGCCCGAAAATTAAGGCCCGGCCCTCATCAAACCCTGTACACTCAAGAGAATGTCCCCGCTACCACCCTTAGATCTCCATATATGGAACTGACCTGTTCTGACTCATCAAACCCTAGGTACACTCAAGACATGCTCCTTATATGGCCACTAGTACAGAATTCATTCCATGTTGATCTGAACCCCCATGCCAAAGTGCCGGCGGTGGATGCGTGCACGCCCTAAAGGGCTTCTCGCCCTTTAGGCGTCTTACTGGTACGTTTGCTATGATTGCTATGATATTTCAAAAATACCAGATCTACAAGCAGATTGTACACCTGCTATTTTTGTCTTCTGGGAGTCCCTGGCACAAAACAAAAAAAATCCACTGATTAGAATGGAAAGAATCACACCATTGTGAAGTGAGGGGCGCTCTTATCATCTTACATCAATTACAACATAATGTTTGTTTAAGCAACAGGCGCTAATGTTTGTTTTAGTCCTCAAAACAAACATTACATTCTCTTTATTGTCTATGGTGTTTTCTTAAACAAGCATCGTTGAAAGACGAACATTAAAGCTTGCGCCCCTCAAAAATACTTTTAAGAAGTAGTGAAAATAGCAGATCTACAAACTCACAACACGATGTGATAATGTAGATGCCATCAGTGCCCATGGTACAGTGGAGATGTTGACTTGAATACAAAGTAAAAATAAAGTGACCAATACCACGTTGCTGAGTCATTTAATGTCCATTGTAAATGAACTATAAGGAATTTGCTGTGTATGCATCTTACATGGATGAAGCACTCCAGACTGGTGCCACTGGTTCTAGTATCGCTTGGTGAAGGCTTTTTGACCGGGTGGAATGGAGGAATGGGAGGTTCTTGTGTTCTCTCAAAAGCTCTCTCAAAAGGTTTCTGTTTGGGGCATGGCTTTTGTGAATGGGTGAACGTTTCAACCCAAGTGCAGCTGTTCTCACAACATGTGTTGTGCTGTTCTAGGGGGACTAAGTAGAGCTGTACTCTCTCCATTGTTTACCATATCTCTGCCTCCCACCACACGTATAAATGCACTTTTTGGCCATAAAGGGCCAAAAAGTGCGAAGGAAAAATCTTCTCTATGAGGGTTTGCTCTTGGCAATATTATATTATATATTATTTATTTTTCCGGTGAAAACAAAATCCCTTTCTGGCCAAAAAGTGCATTTATACGTGTGGTGGGGGGCTCAAAGTGTGTCCACTAAGGAAAGTAGGCTTTCTAATTACACAACCCGTCTTTGTATTGGTGAGTAGGTAAAACATTATTTATATTTTCGCTACAGAGGAGAGGCTGGTCTGCATTTCACGCGATGCAGGAAGCCAATCAGTTCCATAGCCTTAATGCAACGGCAGCAAGAGCAGTAAGGCTATGGACCAGAGCTAGGCGGTGCCCACAGAGGCAAATTCTAAGGTAAATTTTTTGGGGGGGCGATGGGTTCCCAGATTGAGGCTGAAGTGATTAATGCATGTTTTGTAATAATAATAGTTAGTTTTCAAATAATTGTTGAATATTTGCCACTGAGCTGTTGCCGAGTAGAGAAAATTGGAAATACTCAAGTAAAGTTAAAAAACAACAAAAACAAAAAAAGTACTTAATAAGTACAGTACTTGAGTAATTGTACTAGTTACTCTACACCACTGGTTGAGAAGCAGCACACACACTGTGCTAGCACATGCACAGTCACATGCACACAGGGTAGGTCTAACAGTTGTTGTTTAATCTATTTTGAAAAACCTCAATATCGCCCCACACTTTATGAATAATACAAACAATGAATAACATGAACATGAATAATACATGACGAATAAACTCATATAACATACGGTAAATCAAATAAAGCCCTGAGTTTGAAAAAAAAAGTGTTATTTTGATTTATTGGGCAATTATGTGTGGTTCCCCAGTAAGTATAGTCTTGGCGATACAGGTCAAGTTGAACTAAACTAAACCACTTCTCTATTCTAATATTTCACCTCCAAATGTGTAAACAAACTTAACACTTAAACCGCTTGAAACCACAGCATCCCTGTTCTGGGCATGTCATCATAATAATTAAGTTAACATTTGAGAAAAAAGACAAATGGTTGGTGATAGAGATGTCCCGATACTGTATCGGTATCGGGAAAAGTATTGGATCGGCTCTTATTTGTCATATCAGGTCATATCGGTATCGGTGAATATGCCAGTCTAACCAGCGATCCGTCACAGGGGTAAGGGGTTGACACTGGCAGGTAAATAAAATGTTGGGACATGTGGAGTTTGCTTTGGAGTTGCCCAAACTGCAAGCGCACATTTTGAGTGAGGAGTCTGCTATAAACACAACACCAGATATATAGCTAGATAGCTATAAACACAACATAAGATATATAGCTAGATAGTTATAAACACAACACCAGATATATAGCTAGATAGCTATAAACACAACACCAGAGATATAGCTAGATAGCTATAAACACAACATAAGATATATAGCTAGATAGTTATAAACACAACACCAGATATATAGCTAGATAGCTATAAACACAACACCAGATATATAGCTAGATAGCTTTAAACACTATTCAGTATCGGTATCGGCTAACACAGAAATTGAGGTGTCGGGATCGGATCGGAAGCGAAAAAAGTTTATTGGGACATCCCTAGTTGGTGATATATTAACTATCATGATAATACATTTATTCCCCCACAGAGTAAGCTTACATTTGTAACACCTCATCTAAATTTAGATTTAATTGAATACCCAGGTAGGTAGCCTCTATCCCTTCTAAATTTCTTTCCTGCCATCGCTCTCTCTTCTTCCCTTTCTTTGTTTTCTTGGAAAAATAATTCGATGGGAACTTGCAATTTCACACACTTTTTTACTTTTTTTAAAACTATGATGTGGCAATAAAGATGATTATGATTCTGAAGTAGCCATATAGCATCAAATTATGAAGTAACTTAATCACTTGAGTGACATTAAACTAAACAAAATACATACATATATGGATGCACCTGGGACGTATCCTCAGTGATGTATCCCAAGGTCATCGGGGTTTCGGGTCTCCCAACATCATACCCCTCACTCAGGTGACCCAGCCGGGGTGATCAAGTCCCGACTTACGTCCCAGTAGCTACCCTCGATCAGTCCCATTAGGGAAAAACCAGGGCCACACAATCCGTTCCTCCTGAACTACTCTGCCGGGACTGGGAGGTACCATTCTGGCGCGTGGAAGGACTAGGCTCTGTGGGTTGACTCCTGTCCGGGCCCCTCCTACGTCTCACCAGGTCCACTCCTGCTCTCACCAGGTCAGGCCCTGTGCGTTGCACCAGACTCCCAGCACCAGGCACTTTATTCAGGAATGGTGGATTCTCGAGCCGCAACAGTTCTGCAGGCTCCACCTTGCCCTTGGTGGTGCCGCAGGCTCCGCTTGAGGCTTGAATGGCCCTCCTAAAGGCCTCACCGTGGGTTTGTTGGGCTTCTTCCTCACGGAAGACACAGGCTGGGGCGCCAACCCATACTGCTCCCGGGTGCCGTCTAATTTCCGGCTGCCACCCGTCTCTCCGGTGGTCACCAGACTATTCCTGGTTGTCACGTAGTCTATTCCTATGAGTCACTATAAATAGAATAACTAAACAAAATACATACATACATGGATGCACCTGGGACGTATCCTCAGTGATGTATCCCAAGGTCATCGGGGTTTCGGGTCTCCCAACATCATACCCCTCACTCAGGTGACCCAGCCGGGGTGATCAAGTCCCGACTTACGTCCCAGTAGCTACCCTCGATCAGTCCCATTAGGGAAAAACCAGGGCCACACAATCCGTTCCTCCTGAACTACTCTGCCGGGACTGGGAGGTACCATTCTGGCGCGTGGAAGGACTAGGCTCTGTGGGTTGACTCCTGTCCGGGCCCCTCCTACGTCTCACCAGGTCCACTCCTGCTCTCACCAGGTCAGGCCCTGTGCGTTGCACCAGACTCCCAGCACCAGGCACTTTATTCAGGAATGGTGGATTCTCGAGCCGCAACAGTTCTGCAGGCTCCACCTTGCCCTTGGTGGTGCCGCAGGCTTCGCTTGAGGCTTGAATGGCCCTCCTAAAGGCCTCACCGTGGGTTTGTTGGGCTTCTTCCTCACGGAAGACACAGGCTGGGGCGCCAACCCATACTGCTCCCGGGTGCCGTCTAATTTCCGGCTGCCACCCGTCTCTCCGGTGGTCACCAGACTATTCCTGGTTGTCACGTAGTCTATTCCTATGAGTCACTATAAATAGAATAACTAAACAAAATACATACATACATGGATGCACCTGGGACGTATCCTCAGTGATGTATCCCAAGGTCATCGGGGTTTCGGGTCTCCCAACATCATACCCCTCACTCAGGTGACCCAGCCGGGGTGATCAAGTCCCGACTTACGTCCCAGTAGCTACCCTCGATCAGTCCCATTAGGGAAAAACCAGGGCCACACAATCCGTTCCTCCTGAACTACTCTGCCGGGACTGGGAGGTACCATTCTGGCGCGTGGAAGGACTAGGCTCTGTGGGTTGACTCCTGTCCGGGCCCCTCCTACGTCTCACCAGGTCCACTCCTGCTCTCACCAGGTCAGGCCCTGTGCGTTGCACCAGACTCCCAGCACCAGGCACTTTATTCAGGAATGGTGGATTCTCGAGCCGCAACAGTTCTGCAGGCTCCACCTTGCCCTTGGTGGTGCCGCAGGCTCCGCTTGAGGCTTGAATGGCCCTCCTAAAGTCCTCACCGTGGGTTTGTTGGGCTTCTTCCTCACGGAAGACACAGGCTGGGGCGCCAACCCATACTGCTCCCGGGTGCCGTCTAATTTCCGGCTGCCACCCGTCTCTCCGGTGGTCACCAGACTATTCCTGGTTGTCACGTAGTCTATTCCTATGAATCACTATAAATAGAATAACTAAACAAAATACATACATACATGGATGCACCTGGGACGTATCCTCAGTGATGTATCCCAAGGTCATCAGGGTTTCGGGTCTCCCAACATCATACCCCTCACTCAGGTGACCCAGCCGGGGTGATCAAGTCCCGACTTACGTCCCAGTAGCTACCCTCGATCAGTCCCATTAGGGAAAAACCAGGGCCACACAATCCGTTCCTCCTGAACTACTCTGCCGGGACTGGGAGGTACCATTCTGTCGCGTGGAAGGACTAGGCTCTGTGGGTTGACTCCTGTCCGGGCCCCTCCTACGTCTCACCAGGTCCACTCCTGCTCTCACCAGGTCAGGCCCTGTGCGTTGCACCAGACTCCCAGCACCAGGCACTTTATTCAGGAATGGTGGATTCTCGAGCCGCAACAGTTCTGCAGGCTCCACCTTGCCCTTGGTGGTGCCGCAGGCTCCGCTTGAGGCTTGAATGGCCCTCCTAAAGGCCTCACCGTGGGTTTGTTGGGCTTCTTCCTCACGGAAGACACAGGCTGGGGCGCCAACCCATACTGCTCCCGGGTGCCGTCTAATTTCCGGCTGCCACCCGTCTCTCCGGTGGTCACCAGACTATTCCTGGTTGTCACGTAGTCTATTCCTATGAGTCACTATAAATAGAATAACTAAACAAAATACATACATACATGGATGCACCTGGGACGTATCCTCAGTGATGTATCCCAAGGTCATCGGGGTTTCGGGTCTCCCAACATCATACCCCTCACTCAGGTGACCCAGCCGGGGTGATCAAGTCCCGACTTACGTCCCAGTAGCTACCCTCGATCAGTCCCATTAGGGAAAAACCAGGGCCACACAATCCGTTCCTCCTGACTCTGCCGGGAGTCAATATACTATGCTAATTTACCTCATGAAGTGAGAACGAGCCAGTACATTCAAGTACATTAAAACTGCAGGATCTGCTCTCACTGCTAAGATATGGTCATTGGTCAGTATACGTAAAGGGTAGTTTTCCTATGATGAGCGCTTGCAGTCCCGGGGGCATGCTGGGTCTCTGTAGTGGAGAGCAGGGTTTCTCAACGTTTTTGGCTGGGGACCCCCGGAAATGCTTTGGCCATATGTCTCGCGGGCAGCATTCTATTTCGGGTTTCGGGTTCTTCTGGAGGGTCCCTGGAACAACATACAGTATTTTCAGATGGGGGTCGGCGGCATATTGCATATAATTTTCGGGGTCCTTGACATGAAATATTGAGAACCACTGATATAGAAATCTGAGGTTTTTCAGAAAAAAGGACATTTTAAAAAGACATTTTTTTAAATTCCGGTGTGTGTGTTTTTTTGTGTGTGTGCATATACAAACAGGACGCGGTGGGCCAGCTGAAGGAGCGCGTCAGGTCTCAGTACCAGCGGATGCACGCTGTGCTGGATGCGGACCTGAGCGAGACCGTCAAGCTGCTGGACAGCGTTCACGGCGCGTACCGCCACAGGAACTCCCAGCAGGCCCTGCGTCTCAAGGAGCGGCAGCAGGAGGCCGAGCGGCTGCTCAGCACGGCGCAGGTGTTCTGCCACAGAGCGGAGGACATCAACTTCATGAAGGTATATACACGTGTGCTTGTGTTGTGTGTGTGTGGCATTCACTTCTAGTCATGTTTACTAGTTGACTAGTTGCCTAGTTTACTAGTCGACTAGTTGTTTAACTACCTATTATGTAAAAAAAATAAAAAATCGTCACACCCCTAGTACCAACAAGGTCGACTAGTGGATTTACTTGTGTGTGTGTGCGTGCGTGCGTGCGTGCGTGCGTGCGTGCATGCGTGCGTGCGTGCGCGCACGTGTGCGAAAGTCATGCTTTCATGTCATGTCATGGACCAAATTAATAATTATGTATTTAGTTGCCGTCCCTCGTCATCTGAAAATATTTGTGCCAGTCAGGGACGTCCTCCATATAAGATGGTCCTGTTACTATAATATTTCAAACATATTCCACATTTTTCTAGATTCTAGCAGATCTACAAGCTCATGTTGTGAGATTTGCACTTTGACTATTTTCATGTACAATCTTCACTCCAGTCCCGGGGCATCCAGGAGTTATTTTTATACAGGGAAAAGGGGAGGAGGCCTAGTTTAGACTCCTGAGGCACACCAGTCAACTAAAGTATATGGGATTGATGTGGTTGTTAAGCCCTATATACTATAAAGTGGTTAACAGGCGCATGATCAAGAGAAGAAGGGAAGAAACACGCAATGTGAGTTCATGTGAGTGCTTTTAATGTGTGCCCTACTGTAAATGCATGTCTGTAGACATTTCAGACAGAAGACATGAGAATCTCTCTTCTAACTAACCCTTTAAAATTGGGGAAGCATCCGAGATCTTTTTTTGCATTGGCTATTCAAAACATTTCTTTTTACCTTTTTTTTTTTTTATCTTGAAAGTGTGAGAACTACTGATTTCAGAAGGCATTTGTAGAGTTGGCTAATTTGTGATTGCCTCTTTCAGAACACGAAGCCCTACCAGCTGTTACTGGACAGGTAAGCAAGCATTCCTGTGAAACCAACTAATCCATTACTCTGTGTAGTTTGACAATGATACTACCGGATGTTGTTTTTGTCGGTCTAATCTGTGTCTTATGGTAGGAAATTGACTCTTATGTAGACTTAGATAGCATTTTATACAGACTTATAGCATGTTACGTAGACAGCACTAGAATTGCATTTGATGTAGTCGTAGCACTGTATAGTATGTATAGTTTATAGTATTATATACTGTAGATATTCCACTGTTACATTCTTAGCTTACGCATGTTTCATGATAACTACTTTTATGTATGTGATGTATTGCCATGCTTTTTGTTCTTGCTTATTGTAAGTCGCTCTGGATCAAGAGTGTCTGCTAAATGCCTAAATTGTAATTGTCTGTTTGTGCGTGTGTGTGTGCGTGTGCGCGTGTTTTCTCAGGTCAAAGGCGTACTTGGGCAGTTCACTCCCTCCCCACAAAGTGGGCCAGCTGAATTCCCATATCCTGCTGTCCGAACTCACCAAGAGAGAACAGAGCTTGCGCAAAGTGCTGGAGGGTGAGAGAGATGAATGAGGAAATAAGGAAACCATGAAACTGCATGTCTGAGCGCTGCTTTCGCTCCTATTCTGAGAATTGAACATGCACTGAAATAATGGCCTACTATAGCTAGTTACTCTTTACGTATTACTCGTTTGAAAAGTAATAATATTACTTTACTTATGGCTTGGGATCAAACCTTACGTTAGTTACGTACTCACCCTTCGATTCCTCACACCCCCTTAATAACTGATCCACGGTTTGGGTTTATAATCCCTTACTCTACTGGGGGAAGTAATGCTAAATACGTTAATACGTAAATACGTTAAGTTACTGCCCAACACTGACGAATAGGTAGCAGGAAATAAAATCTATCAATGTCTGTCTGCTTTCTCATCGGAACTAGGGATGCACGATTAATCGGTAGCATAATCGGAATCGGCCATATCGGCCATAAAAATGCCATATCGGTATCGGAACGGTCTAAAAAGAATACAGATTATTTAATCGGTTTTCACCAGCAAAAACATTTACTAAAATGAAAAAACATTTACATTTAATTTGTGTACTCCTCTCATTCATTAGTGAAATCAAACAGACACTTGGAAAAGAGTGTATGCTATTTATTGATTGATTGAATACTTTAACAACAGGCTTTGGGCCAAGCCCCTATAGGGCCTAGGCTTGTTTCCATTGTGGTCCTCTGTATAATATCGGAATCGGTCAGAATCGGTATCGGCAGATATGACCCTGCAAATAATCAGATATCGGTCATAATTCATAATCGCACACCCCTAATCGGTACCATTCAGGGATTCATCGGTTCAATCAATGAACCTATCTCTCTATGTCCGTCTGCTTTCTCATCAGAACCATTCAGGGATTCGTCGGTTCTCCAGGTGGTGCCGTCGTCGCAGAGCGGCGGCTGCGTTGCTTCCGCTCCGGAACCCGAGAAGAGAAAACACGCCGTGGCGTTCGCGGGGGAGAGTAACCCGGGAACCTCGGGGGCGTCCCAGGACCACCTCCATGCCTCCGGTGGCAAACGACCCTTCTTAGGAGGAGACCAGCGTGGTGGTTCCTCCTTGTTGTATCCCCCCGTCGAGGCTCTCTCCCAGACCGCTCCTCACCCTGGCCCCAGCCCCAGCAGCCACCACGTCTTGGACAGCTCAGCCCAGCAGCGCTTGGCGGCTCTGGGGGCCGGCAGCTCTAGCCGTCACTCGGGGTCCTTGTTCCCTCCCGTGCCGCACTACCCCCCGCCCAACGGAGGCCCCCACTCGCAGCAGTCCATGCTCCCGCAGTACGGAGGGAGGAAGATCTTGGTGTGCTCTCTGGATAACTGCTACTGCTCCAGGGCCCCCCCTCCTCCGCCGCACGGTCGCGGCCCTGCGTACCCAGTGTCGGAGTCCTTCCCCTGGGTGGGCTCTCAGGAGTACCCTCCCCCTCATCACACGCCGCTGTCGTCGGGGCAGCCACCGCTGCCAGCTCTGTCCATGAGGGAGTGGATGGAGCCCTCGCAGAGCCCCAGACACCACCCTGACTTCTACCGACTCTACGGGCAGTCTCCCTTAAGCATTTTGTAACCAGTTTTAACCACAACATTTTTCATATTATAGCGGGAAAGAAATGCTGATCTACAAAGCTCGGTTATTTTCGCTATACCTTAAGTGTTCACAAGCATCAAAGGATTCATATTTCGCCAAATAAATATAGCCGATCTTCAAGGATCACAACGGGGTCACATTAAGCATTAGGGCCTGTCCTCTCGTGTTCTTTTCAGTCTACTGAAAGATTCTTTCAAGTTTCAATGCCTTTTTCTCCCCATCCCCCCCATCCCCCCCCCCCCCCCCCCCCCCAAGTGTTGTTTTTGCCAGCAAATTTCTATTTTAGTTTTAGTCATAGTCTCTTGAATAGTTTTCACTTAGTTTTAGTCACATTTTAGTCACCTGGAATGTATTAGTGTTAGTCTAGTTTTAGTCGACTAAATGTCATGTGATTTTAGTCGACTAAATCAACAGTCGATTTAGTCGCCTAACTTGATGCCGCTGTAATGGCAGATTTTACACTTGCTGAAAATAGCCGATCTACAAGCTCACAACGTGTCGCGAGCTTGTAGATCGGCTATTTTCAGCATGCAACCAAGTGTAAAATGACTTATACTGGATCTCTTGTCCACTATAGTTCCTTCCTAACATTTTAGTCTCGTTTTTATTTCGTGACAAAATTGTTGATAATTAGTCTTAGTTTTAGTCGTCATAGCTTAGTTTTCATTTACTTTCCATTTAGTTTTCGTCAGTGAAAAAAGGTAGTCGACGAACATTTTTCGTCTTAGTTTTCAGTCGACAAAAACAACACTGCCTCCCATTTACTTGTACTCTCCCCCTGATATGACTTCATTATTTTAACGTTTACATGTCCCTATTTTGGGGGGAAACGCACCCTATTTACTTTGGGTTCCATGCATCATTTCCATGTTATGACAATGAGGGTTAAATGAGTGTGTGGTTGTTCTAACTATAAAATGCTATTATTATTGTTCCACCAGGTTGTTGCCACTGGGTGGGCTTAATGGGGACCCAGTGGTCCAGAACACTGGTGGTCCAGTAGTGGGGTCAGATCAGGACTCCACAAGAACAATTTAAGAAGAAGAAAAAAGAAACGTTTGTGTTTCTTTTTGCATTTAATATCCATCGGAATTTATTTTTCTTACCGTCTGTTTTGATTTTGACTGGAAATGTTGAATATGCAGTCTTGACATTTTAGTTCATGCAGATGCAACTTAAAGGGAAAACAAAAACCATATTATCATCCATCCAAGAGCCTCAGTCGGTACGGATTCGGATTCCAGAGACTTTTAGTGCCTAAAAAAGATTATGAACTTACTCTTCTTGTTCTTCTTGGAAGATCTTAGCTCTGGGTTTCCTGTTTGTGGCTGAAAGTGTGCAGGGAACCTCTCTCTCTCTCCAGAGAGCTGCAAAGTTCACGTGGCTTAGGACAGTGCTTCTTCTCAGACTTTCTAAGACTCCCATAACCAGAGTATTCAAATGGAACCAAATGGACCCTTTGGTTCCATTTGAATACTCTCAGTTATACAGACCTGGCTGTCCATTTGGAACTCCTTCAAGGAACACTGAAAGTCCATGGACCCCCACTATGAACACCACATAGACCCATAGAAACACACACGCACAGCCAATGCTTGTCAGGTTTTCATGAATTTTGTTTTTTAATCCAAGATTATTATGACTAGACCAAAATCATTGAAAAAATAAATAAATGAATAAAAATAAAGGTATTATATTACATTCCATCTGACTTCAAGCCTTGGGTCTTAAAATTCTTATTATGCTGAATTCTCTCACTGAAAACTCGGATTTAAAAAGAGACTTCTTGGGAGTCTCTTTCGTAACAGGATGAATCAAAACATTGACACATTAAAGGAACCAGCCTCAAATTATTTCATTTTTCGGATTTACGAAAAAAAGCACTTGGGAAAAATGTAGTTTCTTCCTGCATGAGGAGTTCAGAGTTTCCCTTTTTTTTCTCCACAGTTCTTTGGACAGTACAGTCTGGCCATGGAGGTCAGTGAGGTCACTCACGTCTCTGAAATGTCTAAACGCTTCCTGTCCAAGAAGAAAAAGAGAAAAAAAGTGTCATCATATTGCAATGCACCACACCCAGCAGCAGTGACTGACTGGCCCACAACGTCTATTCATAGTCTGTGTCATACGTACTGCGAGGCTCATAAAAGACAGGATGTTGGAAACCTACTACGACTCTGAGGAGCTGAACTGTGGTGCAACGTGACGGAAAAAAAGGGTTTCGGACAATGACTCCTCCTCGCTATATAGATCACTGGTTTCTCAAAGCTTTGTCATTTCAAGGAGGACGTACCTTCGTTAACTCTGCCTGTGTACAAATTTGTACACACTCAGTCAGGCCTTTAACAACCCATTCTGGACGGGAACCCCTTTTGGTGTTTTAAGAATTATGTTGTACTTTAGCTGTTGAAAAATAGCAGATCTACAAGCTCGTAGCGCGGCACCGAGTGCCACCCTACGAGCTTGTAGGTCTGCTATTTTTGAAAAATCGCGAAAATGTGGCACCGAGTGCCACCTATGAGCTTGTAGGTCTGCTATTTTAGAAAAATCACAAAAATGTGGCACAAATCTTTGAATGTATATTCTTTAAGAGCGAACGTTTTTAACTCAAATCTTTGCTTCGGGGGGGACCCCAGTTTGGAGAAATACTGCTGTAGATCCAGCAGGGCTCGTCCAGTTGTTGTCCTGCCTGGGATTCGAAACTCAGCCTCCCACGTGTGGACGTCAAACCTCTTCTACGGTACTGCTCTGCCAAGATGGAATCCCCCGCTCGTCCAAGGGGAGATGTTGTGCTTAATTAATATGGGCTTCCGGTGTTGCTACAGTACTTGTCAACCACAGTAGGCGTCCTATACCAAGATCTATGTCTCAATAGGGAGACCACCTCCAACCAACCAGTGCAGATGTACTAGTTATATTGTATTAACATACGATACCATACAGACTGGTTTAATTTATTAAAATAAGATCCGGATTGCTGCTTTAATTTATATAATCCGAAATCCGTACCCATACAAGAGCGTGCATTATACAAGCTCAGTGCGATCGGCTATTTTTGGCAGGTAATGCAAATAATCTATATTAAAAGTAATTGAATATTTTTTATGACGAATCTTGCATCATGCAAATGTTCACATGTGGTTTTTAACGGCTCATTTTTCATTCGTCTTCACTTCTCCCCCCCTCCCCAACCCCAGTTCATTCCTTATCTCGCCGTCTCTAAATGTGGGTGGGGGGTGGGGGGGGGGGGTTGTTAAGGATGAAAGGAGGATGAGTGACAGATAAGTGGATGACTACCATCTCTCCTCCCAGGCCTCGTTAGAAAACTGCTTATATATCATGCACCATTCTCCTCCTCCTCCTCCCCTGTTCTGAGACAGAGACGAGACACTGCAAATGATACCCCTAGAGAGAGAGAGAGAGTGTGTGTGTGGTGCTACTGATTAGTTATTGTCGTTCTGTGTGACCTATAATGCCTGATTTGTTCTTGATTGCATGTTGCAGCATACCGAAGATAGCAGATCTACAAGCACGGTTCAGTAATGAAGGGTCCTTGAAATTAAGAGGTTTGAGCTTGTAGATTTGCTATTTTCGGTGTGTGACACTGGAGTAGGATAATTCCATACTAGAAGGCTTTCTTACCTTTATTTGTAGTTGTTACGTCCCCACCAAAGAGGTCCAGGTGTTATTTTGTGCGAAGCGCATTATTGGCTATTTCCCCTACCATATAAGACCTCAATGAATTGAATTGAATGGGGCATTGGGGTATTGTGCTAATTCGCTTATTTCCATCGTTCAATTTTTTTTTTGTATATATCATCTCTTCATAATGTAAATAGTATCCCAAGCGGCACACTTACGCTTATTTCGATGGAAATAAGCGAATTAGCACAAAAACCCAACCCCCATTGAGGGCTTATGGTAGGGGAAATAGCCAATAATGCACTTTTGCACAAAATAACACCTGGACCTCTTTGGTGGGGACGTAACAACTACAAATAAAGGTAAGAAAGCCTTCTAGCATGGAATTCTCCTTTAATGACGCCCATGACAGGCTGGAAATCATTATGTTTGATTCTACATATCAGGTGTTTCCTGTAAAAGAAAATTGCACAGTAACATTTACAGTAGCCAACGGGATTCCATAAAAAGCAGGTGCTTCACCCAGAGGCGGTTCCTTACAACTCGCACTAGGATAGTCATGCTGCTAAATAAGCTAGGCAAAAAATAAATAAATAACGGAAGCTAGGACGTTGGTTAAAAGGTAGCGGGGACATGGGAGGTACAGATGGACCTTATGGCTGGCATGTTCCTGCTCCCTTTTGCTCCGAAAGACTGAGAATGAGTTGATGTTTAGTTGCAGTGCGAGGAGTGTGGCATCTTTTATCATTTATTGTGTGTGTGTGTGTGTGTGTGTGTGTGTGTGTGTGTGTGTGTGAGAGAGAGAGAGAGAGATACATGCATGTGTCAGCTTATTAGCATTCCCCTTCTACTGTGCCCCCATCCCCCTCTGTGTGGGCCTGTGTGTTATTAATAAAACATATAGCCAGCCCAGGAATATTCTGACGGATGACACACACACACACACACAGACAGTTCATTTGAACTGTGTCATTCATTAAATGCATTCTGATACGACCATGTCTTTAACCTGTCACTATTTCAGGGGAAAACTGCATTATGTATTTAAGGGACAAAGCCCGTCCCTTATTGTATTTGTCTGTTTTTTTCTCCTTCTCCAAAAATAGCAGTTCTGGCTTAACCGTGCAGTCGTTTTTTGCAAAACTTGACAATATGGTAGAGGGCTATCAAGCTATGCCAAACGTTGAGGATGCAAAGCCCACAACCATTAGCCAAAGGGTGGCGCTATAGCACTCGATTGAAAATTAAAACTTTTAACAGTCACATAGGTCATGAACCGGCAGCAATAAAACTTCGATACACAATTGCGTCTCCTCATGCCGAACAACTTTTGAACTTAAGAACACTGAATTATAAATCAGTTCTTCTGTCGACACATCGGTAAACCAATCTCTAATTGAGCTAGATACCCTCTGGAACTCCCTCAAGTACCCCTATAGAGCGTCGCAGTCCCGCCCCCTACCAGGGCCCAGGAAATGATTCCCCATTCATTTTCCTCATAGACATTTCAAAATGTATTTATTTAAAGACCTTTTAAGCCTCGTACAAAGCCAACTCGAGTTGTGACAAATCATGACAACAAACACAATTTTTCGGGCCGAACAAATAATTAGAAAGAAGAAGAAACGATCCAAAATATTGTGTTTGTTGTCATGATTTGTCACAACTCGAGTTGGCTTTGTACGACGCTTATAAGGTCTTTAAATAAATACCTTTTGAAATGTCTATGGGAAAAATGAATTGGGAATTATTTCCTGGGCCTGGCGTCGTCATGAAAGTGGGCGGGACTGCGACGCTCTATAGGGGTCCCTGGACCCCACCTTGGGAACCCGTGTCTTATACTAGCTTTACCATGTTGATGATCTGCTGTAGTATTTAACCTGAACTGGAACACAAACCAAATCCGCCCACGGTGTCATGGCCCTTTTTACATAAACAGTATTACTGTGTATAGTGATTCATTCTGAGAGACTGTAACAAATGTACCAGTGAACTGTTTTACAGCATAGTGATCAGGGCTGGACTGGGACAAAAATTCAGTCCGGTCATTTTCGCGTGAATTTGGCCCAGACCGGCCCACCACAACCAGTGCACAGATAGCAGAAACTATACCGCCCGCTCCGTCGAGGCACACACAAACAAACAAGCCCTAATACCACCACTTTTACAGAACAACATAAATGATACAAACCAACAGACAACTACACAACCCTTTATAGAGGATTTATTTGTCACTCACTGATACAGGTACAGTGAAATTATCATGATGGGACTGGCAGAATGGCAGCACGCCCGGACCGTTTCTGGTGGCCTGCCGCCTATTGGCCTGCCTGCCTGTCCTGCCTGTTTTTGTTTTTTTTATCATGGCGGCCCCCTACGGTCGCGGCCCACCGGGAATATGCCCGGTACGTCCTGTGGCCAGTCCAGCCCTGATAGTGATTCATTCTGAGAGACTGTACCAGTGAACTGTTTTACAGCATAGTGATTCATTCTGAGAGACTGTACCAGTGAACTGTTTTACAGCATAGTGATTCATTCTGAGAGACTGTAACAAACTGTTTTACAGCATAGTGATTCATTCTGAGAGACTGTACCAGTGAACTGTTTTACAGCATAGTGATTCATTCTGAGAGACTGTAACAAATGCACCAGTGAACTGTTTTACAGCATAGTGATTCATTCTGAGAGACTGTACCAGTGAACTGTTTTACAGCATAGTGATTCATTCTGAGAGACTGTAACAAATGCACCAGTGAACTGTTTTACAGCATAGTGATTCATTCTGAGAGACTGTAACAAATGCACCAGTGAACTGTTTTACAGCATAGTGATTCATTGTACGTAGGCTGCATTAAGCAGCTCTTGCTGGAAAGGCTTTAGTGGTGCGAGTCACATCCTGTTGTGTGACTGTATGTATGTGTGCTCAGGTGCCACACTGACTGATAGGCTGGTTTAGTGTGCAGTTGCCCCCGTGTGTGTGCGTGTGTGCGTGTGCGTGTGCGTGTGTGTGTGTGTGTGTGTATGCGCGTGCGTGCGTGCGTGCGTGCGGGGTTACACGTAGTAGGGTAAAGGATGATGCACTTGACAGCTGTGCTGTGTTGTGGCAGGTGTTCTCTGGCTCCATATGTACGGGTACAACACGCCCGTGCCTGCAGCATGCAGGACCTGTGTGTGTGCGTGTGCGTGTGTGTGAGAGAGAGAGAGAGGGAGAGAGAGCGAACTGTCAGCTGTTGTGCAGCTGCTGTTTATATGCTTAACCCAAGGGTCGGGGATGGCAGTTGCAGTTACAGTTGGCACCGCGCACACACGCACGCACTCACGTACACACACGCACACAAACGAACGCACGCGCACACACACACAAGCAGGTGATGTACGTTGTATTATCAGTAACATATTAGCAATGAAAGGTGCATACTTTCTATCCAGGTTAGACCAGTGAAAATGTGGTGCAAATCTTTGAATATATATTCTTTCAGAGCGAACATTTTTAACTCAAATCATTGCTTCTGACAACAACATATTTTCAGATGGAGGTCGGCGGCCAATTTTTGGGGGTCCTTGACATGAAAATGTTTGAGAACATTTGAGGCATTTGTAAATCTGTTCTCAGGTCTAAATGGGTTAAAACAGCAATGTGCTACAGCTACTACAGCAAGGGTATAGGCAACATTTACAGGCAACATTTCGATCACACTGACCAAGGAACGTTTATTCACCCAGTGCCAGTCAGAGAAAGCCACACTGCTTTTACGTCTCTTATTATATAGGTTGCTAATTAATACAAGCATAGAATTATCAATACATAAAAAAATAAAAACGACAACAAAGAACGAATAATACACAAACCTATAATAATCGATATTGGTCATTGTGTCTCCATGGTACTACTGGTCATTGTTTCAATAAGGTACTGGTCATTGTGTCTCCAATCTCTCCATACCATGGTCAGTATCATGGTCAGTATCGTGTCAGTACCACCATGGTCAGTATCGTGTCAATACCACCATGGTCAGTATCATGTCGGTATCATGGTCAGTATCATGGTCAGTATCATGTCGGTATCATGGTCAGTATCATGGTCAGTATCATGGTCAGTATCATGTCATTATCATGGTCAGTATCATGGTCAGTAAACTCAGTATCATGTCCAGTATCATGACATTATCATATCAGTATCATATCGGTATCATGGACCGGTCGGTATCATGTCAGTATCAGGGTCACTGTCATGTCAGTATTATGGACCGGTCGGTATCATGTCAGTATCATGGTCACTGTCATGTCAGTATCATGGTCAGTATCAAAAAGGGAGAAATCTTTTAAGCACAATGATAACCATCAATAATAGTTGTTTTCAACTCAATTGATTACCGTAGCCTGATCTGAAAATGAGTTTGGTGGTTGGTCCTGCCTACTACACATCATCACTGTAAACTACACAGGAACAGAGGAGAACCCTGCATCCTCACTGTAAACTACACAGGAACAGAAGAGAACCCTGCATCCTCACTGTAAACTACACAGGAACAGAAGAGAACCCTAATACACATCATCACTGTAAACTACACAGGAACAGAAGAGGAGAACCCTGCATCATCACTGTAAACTACACAGGAACAGAGGAGAACCCTGCATCATCACTGTAAGTCTGTTAACTACACAGGAACAGAGGAGAACCCTGCATCATCACTGTAAACTACACAGGAACAGAGGAGAACCCTGCATCATCACTGTAAACTACACAGGAACAGAGGAGAACCCTGCATCATCACTGTAAACTACACAGGAACAGAGGAGAACCCTGCATCATCACTGTAAACTACACAGGAACAGAGGAGAACCCTGCATCATCACTGTAAACTACACAGGAACAAGAGGAGAACCCTGCATCATCACTGTAAACTACACAGGAACAGAGGAGAACCCTGCATCATCACTGTAAACTACACAGGAACAGAGGAGAACCCTGCATCATCACTGTAAACTACACAGGAACAGAGGAGAACCCTGCATCATCACTGTAAACTACACAGGAATAGAGGAGGAGAACCCTGCATCATCACTGTAAACTACACAGGAACAGAGGAGAACCCTGCATCATCACTGTAAACTACACAGGAACAGAGGAGAACCCTGCATCAACACTGTAAACTACACAGGAATAGAGGAGGAGAACCCTGCATCATCACTGTAAACTACACAGGAACAGAGGAGAACCCTGCATCATCACTGTAAACTACACAGGAACAGAGGAGAACCCTGCATCAACACTGTAAACTACACAGGAACAGAAGAGGAGAACCCATACTGCAAGTAGAAGGAAGAATGGTGTGATGTGCACTTTGCACCCTGTTCATTTGTTGGTGGAAAGTAACTAAGTACTTGTACTTAAGTACTGTACTTAAGTACAATTTGGAGGTATTTGTACTTTACTTGAGTATTTCCAATTTCCAGTACTTTTACTTCTACTCCACTACATCTCAGAGACAAAATTTGTACTTTTACTTCACTACAATTATTGGAAAACTTTAGTTACTAGTTACTTTGGCGATTTTAATTTTGATTAGAAAACATACATTAACCACTTCAACCCTATACATTTTGGCCATTTGAAAATAGCTGATCTACAAGCTCAAGCATTGTGAGCTTGTGAAATGGGACATTCTGCAATATGAATACTTTTACTTTTAGTACTTTTACTCAAGTACATTTTCAATTCTGTACTTTTACTTGTAACAAAGTAGTTCTAAATTGCAGTATTGGTACTTTTACTTAAGTAAAACAATTGAGTACTTTTTCCACCACTGAAAACAGAAACATACTGAGTCACCATTGTGTGCAATGTACACTGTGTCAGTCCATTTGGTTACATTCATACACTCAGTTGGTTACAAATTGGATTTTACTGTGAAGACTGTCACCACCCTTCAATTCCATAGCCAAATAACACTGAACATTATTCACTGCTACACAGCCTTTGGGCCACAATATAGCAATAGAGTGAAATCAAATTACACAGCATAACAGGCCCATAAAACCCACTTTAGACAATAAGTCCTTCTCAATATGATATCAAGGTATATCTTCCCCAGATACGTTCTGGGGCCACCTAGTGGCAGGGGTGAGGAACCTGCCATTGGAAAGCCTGTGCAGTTTTCATTGATTGATTGAATTTTTATTACCAGCTGCAAGCTGGTCTATATCCTCTCGGTATGGCTGGCCAGAGCCTTAGATATAGACTGAGTTACACAAACTACGTTACACAGTATCTCTATGGTCATGTGCTCAAGTCGGATCTGTCCGATATTTCATATTCCATCCTAATTGGCTATAATTGGCTTTCACAGTTTGCAAGATTGCCCCGTTTTGAACAAAAGCCTCAAATCATGAACGCAGCATGCAATTTACGTGAAATCTTTCACACATTTTCTTACTAGGCTGAGGAATATATCCCACCCTTTTCACATTGGCCTGTTATAGCGCCACCAACAGGTTGATTTTTGCAAAACACATTTTTGGAACAAAATGCCTCAAATCATCCAATTGCCATCAAAGGCGTATGAAGAAATGGCACCCTTTTCACATTGGCCTATTATAGTGCCACCAGGCACTCTGCATTTCCTCAACAAAATGAAGACAATTGTTGCAAAAAACTAACAAACAAAAAAACATGTTTATATTACTCCTAAACATTTTGCCAAACATCTCACACAGTCCTATCCTCCTGGTGGAGACCTGTGCCCAGAAGGGCGCATTGTTTTGTAGTAATAGTACAACATAAACATTAAAGAGACTTTAGTTGTTACTGTACAATACTTTTAAACAGTTTTCATGTTGCGCACATGCTTAAAATAGCTCTTATTTGCGCCGCCCTCATTGAAAACAATGTATTTCAAACTCCAGGTTGTCTCAGTTCAGGCTGCATGAACAGCGCTTGAGCGCTCGGTTTCCGCCCCCTCTATATCGTAACTCTTCTATTAGATGGCTCTGGGTATGGCTATGAGGACCTTTGCGCGACCTAGTCCCTTTGCGCGACCTAGTCTTGATTGGCTGGCTTGTCTCTATACCAGACACTTCTTCAGGATTGGCTGCTGCGCAAACAAAAACCCATCGTCTGAACAGCATAGTCCTCTGGCCAATGGGACAGCAAACAACGGCATGAACACCACAGTCACAAAACTACACTACACAACGCGCAGACACTAGGCATGTGGAAATTGACAACAGCAAGCAACAACGCCATGAACAGTCCAAACATACACGCTCCGACAATAGGGATGTGGAAATTAAACGACACGTCACTTTTATTTCTCAACCTGCTGGGTCAAAATCATGATATAACTTTATGCTGTGATAATAACATAGCAGCAGTAGCCTACTATAACTCTGCCACTGCTGCAGTCACATAGCAGCATGGGCATGATAATATGACTATGTCATCATTTCTTGTTTATTAACAGATCGCAGAATGGGGACAGTCCATCCACATCAGGGACAGGGTCCTCCATTTTCAATTCATCAAAACATGACATTAACATCCATCATAATATAACATATTCACCAAAACATAACGTGTGTGTGTGAATCAATCTGCCCCTTGCATATAATTTAGTTCCAGGCCGTTATTCCATAGGCTATAGCCTACAGTAGCTGGTAGCTTGTCTAACCCCACTGTCTGTCTCTGTCTGCCTGTCTGCCTGTCTGCCTGCCTGTCTGCCTGTCTGTCTGTCTGTCTGTCTGTCTGTCTGTCTGTCTGTCTGTAACACCACATGGAATGCATGGTTGTGTGAAGTTTAGGGGAATTCATATAAGCTTCTGCAGTTTGCACTGCAGTCTGCGCACGCACGCACGCACGCACGCACGCACGCACGCACGCACACACACACACACACACACACACACACACACACACACACACACACACACACACACACACACACTGACACACACAGATGCATGTATAGACACAGGCAGAGGTGCTGATCATCAATCAATCACACAGACTGCTGGTAAAGTACTTTGATGTGATAACGCCTTTGAATTCTGTGCCAAAACACCAAAGGAATCCAGAGTGGTAAAATACACACACACTGAAGGCAAACATGCAAGCAAGCACACACGTACACACACACGCACACACACACACACACACACACACACACACACACACACACACACACACACACACACACACACACACTGTGTGTGTATTTTAATATAAAAGTGCTTTGTGTAGGCCTAAAACCATTGTCCTGCATGCTCTTTAGTGAAAGACTACAGTCGGCTATCTTGCGCCACCCCTTAGCCCTTATCCCTATTCCCTAAACTTATTTGCCATTTTTTACTATTTTAAAACATTTTAAAATAGTACAAATAGCCGATCTACAAGCTAACAACGTGTCGATGTAGATTGGCTAGTGGAACTATTTTTAAATGTTTTAAAATAGTAAAAAATGGCAAAGGAGTTTAGGGATAAGGGGTTTAGCGGTGATGAAAATGGCGCCCATAGTCTGAGGTTCAAACCCTTTAGCTGGCACAAAAAGCAACATATACCGCTGCACCACTGGGGTTTCTATGTCTTGCATGCTCTTCAGCTGTGCCACAGCTGAAAAAAAAGCCTCTGCTGTGATGAAGTACTCTGATTATTATTGTATTTTTAACCATTGGCATCTATAGCAGATCTACAATCTCACAATGCGTTGATATTGTGAGTAGTGGTGCATGATATAATCGGTATAGCGTATCGAAACCGGCCATAAAAATGCCTCAAAATAATCCAGATTATTCACAGATATTGATGATGCAATAATAACGTGATTGTCAATGGCTCGCTTTTGTTTCGTGTCTTTCTAATGTCTGAAGGCAGCATAATCCGTATAATATCGGAATCGGTCAGAATCGGTATCGGCAGATATGACCCTGCAAATAATCAGAGATTGGATATCGGTCATAATTTCATAATCTTGCACCCCTAATTGTGAGCATGTAGATCGGCTATTTTTGGCCTATTAGGCTATGTGATTATTATGTAATTATTAGCACTTCTCACTTTTTTATGATTATAAGTAGTATATTGCATATGGTCAGTATCATGGTCAGTAGGTTTAGGGCTATAGTATCATCATCATGGTCAGTATCACGGTCACTATCATGGTCAGTAGGCCTATCATAAGACTATATTTCCAATTATTGTGAATACATTATTTGTTCAAGTTTAAACTTGAAAATGTTAAATATCATGTGGTTCAACTAAACTTAGGCAAGTTGAGCCACAGGACCACTTTTTTTTTTAAAAGATCCTGAAATAAGGGTATGTTAATGTGTTTAGATTTGACTGCTATCTATTTTACCTTGCTTCCAAGACAACTTAAGTGAAAAGTGGCTCAGCCTCATATGACCCCGTTCCCCACTATTTTAATTTGTTTAATATTAGGCCTAGGTATAGTATATGTCTTGAGTTTGTGTCAAGGTTTGTGTAGAAATATGTGGCTGGGGGGGGCGGGGCTTAAGGGCGCACTATCATGACGACCCATTCTACGCTCATTCACAAGCGACGCTGCGACGCGCTTCTTGTAATTTTGTGTCCCTTCCTTGCACAGATTTGATCATCCATCGACATTTGTATTGATCAATACTAGGACAAGATGTCTTTCAACGATGACGAATCGTCGGAGGGGAAGAGCGGAGTAAAATCCAAACTGGAAAACTACCTTTTCAGTAAGACAAAGGACCCTCAAAATGACCAAAATAATGACTGTTTCTCTGCCAGGTTGTCGGCGCACACGTGGGTTTCTCCATGGGATCGTGTCTCACTCACACAGTGAACAACATGTTGTGAACATTATGTTCAAAAATGGTTTTATACTTTTATTGTAACACTATGAACAGTATGTAGAGTGTTAACGTGTCAGTGTTGTTGTTGTCATCTTACCAGGCTGTGAACTTTCGAACAAAGTGCCGTTCTACACTTTCCAAGGAGATGAAGAGGAAGACCTGGAGCATTTTCTTGAACTAAGAACGGTGGGTGCACAGCGCTACAAAATCTGCGTCAGTGATTTTCTTTTGTTAAAATCATAATTGTTCAATAGCTCTGATATATTCCGATTTTCGATAGTCTTTTCAGTAACAGGGGTCTGTCTCTCTCCAGCAACCGAAAATACAGTTTCATGATTTGATTACTTTAATTAGACAATAATGCAAACAGCACGAGTACACTTGGTCTGATTGATTGATTTATTAACAGTTTGGGGGGGGGGGGGGGATTCAGATTTTTTTTTTTAAACCTATGAGGACTTGTTTCCATTGAGGTCCTGGTGCATTCAATTCATAAAGACATTTATCTAGGCAACAGTTGGTGGTAAGGAAAATAATGACAAAGAAATGAGCAGGAAAAAATATATATTGGCTGGAACACTGAACCCATTAAAACTGGGAAAGCATCTGTGTAATTTTAGATTTTTCCATTAGCTGTTCAGAAATAGCAAATCTACAAGCTCACTTTGTGCCACTTGTTGTATCTGCTATTTTTGAAAAATCTTGAAAGTGTGAGAACTACTGATTTAGAAGGCATTTGTAGAATCGATCCAATAAGGCCAGAATGTTTGGCCTAAATATTGTGGACCTGACCTATTTTATGAGCTACCAGCTGTGTGTGTGCAGATGTTTTCTTTGCTGTGTTATTTTGTCCTGCACCAGCGCCAATTGGATGTGCACAACATTGCTCTTTGAACTGACAAACCTAAACTATACTGCATGTGTTGTGTTGTGTGGATTAGGTTTGTCTTGGAGAGGGTGCTAAGGAGGAGAGCAATATGGTGGAGGTCACAGCCATGAACCACCAAGGAAAGACCATCTCTGTACCCATTGCTAACCTTCACATCAACTGTCTGCCTATGGTATGTGGATACCTTTCCTCTTTCCCCTCAGCTGATTTCCTCCAGCCACGTGTGTCAAACTGTATTTGATGGCAGCGTCCGGTCCTAGCCCCTTTCGGGACCCTCGGTTACCTTTTTCTGAATTTTGGACAGTAGGAGACAGCGGAAACGTGTGCGAAGCGGCCTTAATCGGCATTCCCGTTAAGTATTCTTTATATATTTTTTGAAGTTTAGGCTTACCGCTGTCCAAAATTCATCCCTACAGCCTGTGTGCAGCCTAATTGGCTGCGGGCACTATGTCCTTTTTTGGGAAACATGACAGCATGGACAACTTAGACTAGAGCACAGCCATACGTGTCCTCATTGCGCACGTAAGGCCTCCTGCATGAATAAATACATTTAGAAGCAAACCCGTTTCTCTAAACTTTAGAGAAACTGGTTTGCTTCTAAATTTATATATTTAAAGCCTATAGCCTACACACACACCTGTCGACCTGTGGCAGTAGTAACACCATTCGCAGAGATGTGATGTGAGTGGTGACTTTCTTCATCTCATTTAAATATAAAAATGTCGTAATTAAATTCATATTTTACCTCGGCATCATCTAGAGAATTTCAGCCATCTTGCCATATTTGTTATATTTTTTAAAGATTCTTTGATCACCCGTGAGAGCAAATTTAGGAAAATTCTGCTTATATACTGTAACTCCATGTGCCGTCTTCATTTTGCTGCTGTTTTGACCACGGCCAAAAGAACAGATCTACAAGCTGTCGACAGCCATGGCGCAATGTATTAATGGCGTGTATGTCTATTTTTCTGGAAAGGCGGGCCAAATTACGCAAACATGAACCACCCAAATCTTTGTTTAATTTCAAAATTCATATATATTTAAACGACATGAGGAGAAGAGACTCACCACTCTCCCTCTCTCTCTCTTTACGCACGCACTATTCTTTTGGGCATGGAGGCATTTTATTTTATTGTGATGTCGGCAAGGTACATGTAGGCCTATATGAAAACACTAAAGTGTCCCATTATGCAAGTGAATTAAATAGAATAATATTTGATTGTGGGTTAATAAATATAGGCCTATGCAAGGAGGTTACATGGGAGGCTATTGTGCAGTCAAAGTTACCAATACAAGCTAGTTAATTCGGCATTCTTTTATTGACCGCTCAGGCCGGCCTGGTAGCCTACATGGCCGCACTTCATTTCAGCGCCTTATAAGGAATGTTGCGTGGCACATCTATGCACGGAATATCTATGTTCACAGTGAAAGGGACGTGTTGTGGAAGACTGCCCCTAGGAACCGCACGCCCACTCGCTAGCATATTCCCTTGGGAAACTCGGCCAATAACATTTTTATACTTTAAACTGCTAATTTAGACTTTAATAAGTAATTAAAGCGGGTCATGTTTCCATGTTTGGAATTGGAATTGTAACAGCTGAAATGATATCAATATTCTGATATTAACCTGAGGGCCGCATTAAGTGAAGGTGGGGGCCGCATGTGCCCCCCGGGCCGCCAGTTGCCCATGTATGCTGTAATTGGTCTTGTTGGTTCTTGTTCCGTCAGGTGTGTCTGGGGGAATTTGAGCTGAGGGCCCCGGTGACCATCAGGCTGAAGTCTGGATCAGGACCAGTCACTGTCAGCGGTTTACACCTCATTGGTAATAACACGTCAAATATTGTCACAAGAATTACAGAAGATTATTTGGGATAACAAAAAAAACAAAGGTCATGGTTCTAACCCTGAAAAGTGTAAAAGTGAGTTTTCATTGTGATACTGCAAATAAGGAATTTACTGTATACTAACATGTTAGTTCCATTAATTCAAGCCAGAGAAACAATCGATTGATTGATCATAACATGCCTCGAAAATGTGCGTGAACGCTTTTGAGATTTTCAAGTGGACCCTGATCCAAAAGGTTGAGAAACCACTGCTATAAACATGTCTTACAGCGTGACCTGAAATGTTCCTGTCATTTCGAATAATTACCTTTTTTGAGGGGCGCTAGCCCCTCCTATATGTCCAGCTTTGAATGTTTGTGTAAACACAAACATTGAAGACAAAAGTGAAGATGTAAATTGTGATTGGCCAGAATGAGATGATGTATAATGATGATAAGAGCGCCCCACACTTCCTCTATTGATAGTTAGGCTAGTCAGGAAATGAGTGACACACAGCAAAGGGCCTCGGGATCGAGAGTCAAACCTGTGTCAGGCTGGATTACCAGCCTAGGTGCCCAGACGGCTACGCCAGCCACCCAGGCCAAACAATGACCACATTGTCTTCCCCTACAGCCTCAGAGGCGCAGGACTCTGACCTGTCTGACGACGATGACGACGACGAAATGGAGGAGATGGCGCCTGTCAAACACGCCAAGAAGCACAACAAGAACTGCTGCTGAAATGCTGTAATCCAACAGGACCACAGGGCATCGTTAGATTTTAAGAGACACCCAATGGACACATTTTATGTAGAAATAACAATCTACTAATTATGCACCATGCCTGTGAAAGCATAACATGCTGTTTTGAGTCATTCTTAAATCATACTTGGTTGCGTGCCGAAAATATCTGATTCACAAAATCTTGTGGAAGTTTGTGGATCGGCTATTTTTGGTAAACTAAAGTGTAAAGACCATTGAATCTTGTGGGGATCTTGGAGGCAGGTTCACCCTTTTTTCTTTTCTTATAACTTTTTTTTTTCTTCTTATAACTTGTTCTGTTTGAGGGCTCTTTGCCTTGGCAGTATGTTTGACTGCAGCCAAGATGTCCCAAGATTAGCTGGACCACGATTTTGATATTGCATTATTCAGACTTTTATACTGTGACATAATCACCCAACAGTTGCTGGGTGAAATTAGTCTGTCACGGTAAAAAATAATAATTGTGTACTTCGAGATGGGGAAACAACGATTTGGAAATATAATCTCCCTTCTCTCAAATCCATGGTTCTCCCTAACAATCATCTTTCAGATTTAAGTTTATATATCCTTGCTTTATGAGACGCTGATCTTGTAGAGTGGACAATATTTTGTATGTTTGGAGAATGTGTGAATACATTACAAAGAGTTTTAAATTTGGTTTCATTCATTTCCCTTGTGACATGATACACAAGTTCTTGTCGCACGTTATTTCAGACGGATAATATTGTTGCCTAATACAAATGTAATTTCCTGGGGACTAGTAGGACTAGTAAATAATAATAAAGAAATCGCCATTAAAATCTTGTAAAAAAACAACCAACATTTAAAAACGTACAATTTTAAAGGGATTTTACTTTCCTTGAGTATTTACAATTTTCTACTTTACTTTTCTACTTCATACTTCTATGCAAATATTGTACTTTTTACTAAACTAGATTTATTTGACAGCTTTAGTTACTATAATTACTTTGCTGATTTAGATTATTAGGCTATTACATAGAGTACACAGTAGCCTACATGAACCACTAAATTTACTATTTCATACTTCCTATTCGAAAATGTGAGCATGTAGATCGACTATTTTCAAAAACGTTTGACACATTTTGGAAAAACAGTCATTTTGCTTTGATACGTAAAATGAATTTTGATGCCAATACTTTTGAGTGAAATTTTGAATGCTGGACTTTTACTTCTGTTTCTACATCGTGGCATTGCTAATTTAACTTCAGAGAAAAGTATTTTTTCCACCACTGGAAGAGAGCTACAGAGGCCAGTGGCAAGACTATCTGACATGGTCTAAAATGCAACTGGTCGGTTGCGGCGGTGGCCAATTTATTGTACATCTATTGAGTATCAGGCAGACCTGACTGGATGTTTGTTTTATTTATTCTCAGTAAACTACCACTACTCACTGTACAACAATGATTATCAACCTTTTTTATTTCAAGGAGCCACAGTTTGACATATTAGGCCACAGACCTCCATTTTATAGATCTTGTTTTAATTTCTCAATTTAAAATACACAGTGTTGTATAACTCTGAAAGGGTCCCAGCACTTAGGCTAGGGATTCCCACTTCCCAGATAAATGATTGGTCGGAACGAAATGGAGTGTGTCTAACTCTGAGTGTACAAATGGAACCAAATGGACCCTCCATGTGTACAGTCTGTGGTTTAATGAATGTCGAACTGGGGGTCTTTGAAATTAAAACGTTTGAGAACCACTTAACTTCCTATTCAAGCAACTGAGCTGCCGCTTTTGCAGTTCACCTAGCCACCACCAGAGGGTGCCAAATTATTTTCGGGTTAACGGAGGATGTGTGAAAGTTTCACATTTCAGGATGTAGCAGCTCAACAAGCGAACAATGGTGGATTTATAAACCAAAAACATCATGGGTTTGTAAAGTGCTTGTATGACAGAAGTAGCAGTTATAAGACCAAATGAACAATCTTATACTCATTTTTAATGGGGATGACAAATAAATACACTTACCAGCCAGGGAAACAACAAGCCAGGCTACTAAAACTTACATTTACGACGTTATACAAGGATATTGGACCTTTAAAAATAACTACTACGCACAAACAACCACGCATAGGCTACTTTGAAGTTTGATGGACAATAATTTATAACTTAAAACATTTCACACAAAATGCTATGCTGCTTTAATAGCTCCAGCCTCCAGCCATGGGATCCTGACGAGTCCGCACTTATGAAACCCCTGTCAGACAGACTTTACACCTTTAGTGACAAGAAAGCAATTTAGTCATCACCAATCAGTCCCAATAAAAAAGGTTAGCGTAGCAATATAACACATAGTTTGACTTCACAGCATTGTCAAAACTCAAATCTAACTGTAGTCTGTAGGACTAATCTTGACTATTCTAGCAGGCTATTAAAAACAACAAAACTTCAATCCACTCCCAGTCCACATGATAGCAGAAAAGAAGAAAAAAACTATAAATATATAGGCCTATATATTATATTTATATATATATCTTAGACAATATTACTATTTTCTTATTATAGGCCTATTCATAGAATAGGCTATAATAAAAAGTAATTATTTGTATTCTTATTTGTATTATGTGGATCCTCCTCACCCGACCCTCAGACCCCCAATACTGTTGATTTAACTGTATAATGTCACCAAATGGACCTTTATGAGAGAGACACTGTCAGTGTACAGGAAAGGAATGGAAGTAATGGAACCAAATGGTTCGTACACTGACTAGAGTCAGAGATAAATCTAGACTATAAACCTAAAACCAGTGTTTCTCAAATTGGAATTTACAGCGACTCTTTGCATGAATACAACTCTGTCTCTGACAGTATGCAAAATTGCAAATGGACCCGTTCCCTTAACTCTGGCAGTATAGGGAACGGGTCCATTTGGTTCCATTTGCATAGTGTCAGAGACAGAGTTGTAATGCAGCAAAGAGTCGCTGGAGTCCACATTGCTCTGAGTCTAAACTACATCCATGATGAGGATAATCTGAGTTCCCAGAAGTTTTATTTTTCGCCACTAGGGGGGCGAGAAGATTATGTGGACAACGGGAGCCGGCGCGCGACCTCCGAACTCGCGCCGTCATTCTGCGTAATTTTGCCGGGAACACCGGTACCACGTGGTTTCCTCGCCGGCTCGGTTCGACCAATGCGCGTTGAGCGAGTGCGTGATTCATATGTTCGTCATACTTCCATAGAGGAACCAGGCCGGCCCGGCACGCATTTCACACAGAACGAAGATGGCGTCGCGCTGGGGAGCAGGAGGCGACGAGACGCTAACTATCTCCACTATGGATTTATTCTCCACGGACACACTAGACGAGGTGAGAGGGACTGTTCCAGGACACGATTATATTACGTGTTGCTCGGGCCGTTAATTATGTGTGGCGTTTTTTTTGTTAACGCGCACGGGCCTTTAATATTGTGTACACAAACTGCACTGCTGCCTGTCTGCTGCGCATGGGGGAAAAGTGACACGTGGATGCGATCAGGGGGTCTAACTTGACAAAGCTGTTGGAAATGATCATTGATCACTTATTGTTTTGCTGCGATGACAGACTGCTGCTCATCTGCCATGTTTGTTAAACGTGGACATGTGTTTAGTGTACACAAAGTGTTATTTGTGCTGTAGACGTGGTGATGATGATAACAGAACAGTACTAGTGTTAGCTGTCCCGATGTTCCGGTCGTTGGTTATCCTACTTTGTGGGGCTGATTCTCGGTGATCGGTAACGTGACAGCGGCGTTTTGTATCAGCGATGGACCTGTCACGGCCGTATATCACATTATAATGGATTCGGAGTGAGTTCTCTCCTCGCCAGAGAGATGTTCACGTGCACAGCTGCTGTGATACTGACACACGTGGTGGTATAGGCTACCTATAATAACGCATGGCGCACGCGAAGCCTTTAGTTTGTGACCGTTCCAGTAATAAAGAAGTGTGCCATTTAATTACGAACATTGATTGTTTATTATATTGCCCCCACGTTCTTTTTGTCAAAGGTTTCTTAACATTTAAAAGGCATTGAACACCGTATAGACTCTAGAGTCCTCCTGGTTGTAGCAACGTGGTCAACACATTGCTGATGAGGCACTGGTTCAGTGATGTCAGCCTGACCCAGAGAGACAGTGTTTTGTTGCTTTATCATCTTTCAGTGACATCGATTGGAGCGTCGTGTATCTTTTTGTATAACACTAAAACACGCATCATTTCAGAATGTGGTGAATAACAAAGTGTGTGAGTGTGCGTTCAAAATGTGGCGAATAACTAAGTTGATGGCTTACGTTTTGATGAATTGAACAAGGTGTACCCTCTTGTAAACAAGTGTAATGCTTAATTGGGTCGTCCACTCACAGTTAACAGTCTTTGTATTTAGTTTGTGCTTGAAATGTACTGTAAATTCTGCAAACTGTTAATAAATATTTCAATCAAGATGAATCACATGTTTGACTTGGTAGATAAGATAACCAAACAGCATTTCATTTGACATGTCACCTATGTATTTTATTTTTTATTTAACTTGTCTATTTAACTAATCTGTTTTTAAGCACTTAAAGTTATAACTTAAACGTGGGTTTTAATAAATTCGCCTTGATAATAACATGGTGGAGGTTCCACGCCTTAGCAGCGTGTTTGTTGTAGTGCAACACGTGGGTTGGGAGGGGGGGGGGGGTGACGCCTCGTTCAAAAAAGAACAGATCTACAAGCTAACAGGCCGTCGCGATGCGACGGCCTGTTAGCTTGTAGATCTGTTCTCCCCCCCCATCCGAAGTGACACGTCTCGCGATGGGACGAGACTTGAGCCTGGGAGCCAACATGTCAGCGCTCTGTGCCTCTGCATACTGGACACACGTGGGTTGCAGACCTGTCTGAAAGCAGGCCAGCGCTCCTATACCCGTTTATTAGAGTGCATATTAGTTAATATAAGTTGGTTCATGTATTGTTCTTGAGCTAGTAATGTTTTTTTTTACATCATGGATATGTTAATAAAACAAACATGAATGATACTAACTGCATAGTGTGCCAGACAGTCCTCCTGCCCTCTTGTTGTTTTTCTGCATTTCCATCTCAATTTGTAGTGGCGTTTACAGTTATTTCATGAACTACATAGTCTTGTATTTACTTGTTTCTAAAGTTTTGTCAATGTGGCTTTGTACAACGCGGCTAAAAAGGGCTTCATTCATTCATATAGTAACTCATCACTCTCCTCACCTAGTTAGTTTTAAGGATTAGGTTCTCTGTAACTTGGCCTGCACTCCCTCATTCCTTAGGATTGTTTTGCATATGAATGAATTTCTAAACACATGTCTGTGTTAGTGTTTATTCATTGGGATGAGGATTAAAGGAGGACCTCATTAGTGCTTTTTCATTATGGGTTTCTAGGGGAGCAATGCATTTTTTTCACAACTTAATATTCTGCAAGGATGTTTTGAGGCAACACATTTCTTTTTGTTATTGCGACCATAGGTAGCATTTACTATGAAAACCTGCATCTCCTGTCCATCCTTCCGTTAGTCACCCACACCTCCATATATGGTCACGCCTCATGACATCACGTCTCCATATATGGTCACGCCGAGTCGTGACATCATGTGACATGGATACCCTTAGATCTCCATATGGTTGTCAGTCCATCACGCCTCGTGACATGCTCCATATGTCAATCTGACATCATCAAACCCTTGAGTCTACTGGATAACCATGGAGAAGACTGGATCTGCATATACGGAGCCGGCCAGCAACTCTACATCTGACCGCAAACCCTGGCTTAGATCTCCATATATGGAGCTGACCTGTTCTGACAATCCATATGTTGATCTGACCTCATCAAACCCTGTACACTGAAGACCACTCCATATATGGCCAGTACAGAATTCATTCCATATGTTGATCTGACCCCACATGCCAAAGCGCCAGCGCTTGCCCAGCAGTCTGCCTTCTGCCAGGCGGATGCGGGCACGGCTTCTCGCACTCAGGGCGTCTTGCTGGTTGTAACCTAGCCTGTCCATCACAGTAGAGCCTACATTTAAATGAAAACATCACATCCTGGCACATTCGTTCATTTTCCGACATGCGGAAAACTATCGGATTAAGGTTGGCGAACATGCGCTAAGGTTGGCGACCGGATTAAGGTTGGCGAACATGCGCTAAAGTTGGCGACCAGATTAAGGTTGGCGAACATGCGTTAAAGTTGGCGACTGGATTAAGGTTGGCGAACATGCGCTGCATACACTTGGAGCAATTGTGTGAATCCAAATTTTGTCTGTTTGCGTGATCATTTCTAAATGCAGTTTATTTCTGTTAAAACCAAAGTTAAAAGAGATGGTGTTTTATTTTTGTTCTTCTCCTCTTAGACTGATGGGCTGAGCTCTGGTGAACCCCTGGAGGTCTTTCACAGCACCCTGGACCCTTCCATCCTCTCCATGTTTGAGGACACCCACACTGGAGAGGTAACACTCCTTTCACCATGAATTTGTACACACAGGCCCCCTTTTCCACCGGTTGGTTCCCAATGGGAACCGGTTCAGTTCTCTGAACGCTCTGCCTGCATGCTCTGGGCTGCGGCCACAACCACGTTGTGTTCTGGAATCATTCAAAACCCCAATAGGTTTGCGTGAAGGGGTTCTTCTTCAGTTGTACGTGGGTGACTGGTCTATTTGGCAGCCCGTTACCGCCACCTAGCGACATTATAGCGTTTTCATAAAGTGTGCGTTCTCGTGTAAAGGGTCAATAAAAATTGAGAACGCAACAGGACTTTGCCGTTTTATCTGGAGATGGTCGCCGTGTAAAAGAGGCGAGAGAAAAAACGCGAAAATGTGGTGCAAATCTTTGAATATATATTCTTTCAGAGCAAACGTTTTTAACTCAAATCTTTGCTTCTGGGGGGTCCCTGGAACTACATATTTTCAGACCGGGATCGGTGGCCAATTACATAACATTTTTGGGGTCCTTGACATGAAATAATTTGAGCACCACTGACATGGAAACATAGGGTTTTTCAGAAAACTGTCAGGATTTAGAAGACATTTGTAGAATCGGTCTAAAATGGGTTAATGTAATTATGCATCTTTATTCAGGCTAAAGGCCTGGACGAGGAGAGCGAGGCGACGCTGCTGACAGCCCTGACGGAGATCCTGGATAACGTCGATGACGAGAACCTGTCTCCGTTCGACATGCTGCCTGACTCTGACCTGCTGTCGGGTCAGAAGGCCAGGGAGCACTCCCCGGTTAGTTCCCACAGCTGTTAAACTCACTCACTCACTCCCTAACACACTTTCTCACGTTCTTCACTCTCTCCCCCACACACACACACACACACACACACACACACACACACACACACACACACAACCCATGCTACACACATGCTTAATGGTGCTTTTCACACACTTACATGGGGGTATGTATAGCTAAGCCTTTGATACATTTAGGTTATAATAGTATAACTTGGAAGGTGTAAATGCTATCGATGCAGTGTTAATAACACTGGGCTAGGTCCTAAGCCCTATTTGAAAAAAGCAGCTAACACGTTGCATCTTGAGCTTGTATCCCCTATTTCTTTTAATATTTTTTGTCTATAATGATATGACAACAATGGGGACACCAGTTTGAGGCCACATCCACATGGAGATGTTAAAAAGTCGTTATCAAAAGGTTTATCATACACTCAGTATATATGCCCGGCCTCTAAGTGTCACTGTAAACCTGCCATAAAGCACCAAAATAGAAGACATGTAGCATGCCCATACAACTCGTGCCACGTAAACGATAACAATCGGAGAAAGCTGTTCTCCATGTCCGGTGGTTGTATAGGAGCAGTCAGTAGCTCAGTAGCTTCTGCAGCACGAACGCACTGCTGATGGGTGCCGCCATCTTTGTTATTGCATGGGGCGGTCATCGGTTTGGTATTTGGTTGTACACACGGAGACGCAAGGGTTTCAGATTTGTTTACTTTGGGACCCGGTTTAAAAATGAGCGTATTCGGTCACCCAAAACACAGGCTCTGTGTGGACGGCGCCAAACGTGGTTAATAATAAGCAACAGCTGACGGCTAACTAGCTGATTAGAGATAAATCAGCTGGCAACAATTTAAAGAGTATTAAGTGGGTGTGTTTTGAAGTTTAAGAGGACAAAGTAACATGACAAGAAGTCACAACATCAAATATACGTATTGGTGCCTGGACCAAATGGAAGTAAAATGACGCAGAAATGCTTCTTGTGCAAGTAAGGACAACATTTTCAGCTGATATAGAATGTCAGTCTCTTGTGCAGGTGAGAGCCACTTAGCAGCCGATATCAAACATGTAAGTGATAGTGCCATTGCCGGAGCAGTGGAGTGTAATCATAGTCCTATATACATAAAGTGATAATGCGTGTACAACGGCCTGTGTCGTCATGACTGCCATGGCGACAGGGCTCAGAGCTTGTACAACAGCCATTGCGGGTACTATTTTATTGAATTTAACTTTTGTTAATTTAAGTCACAGACACCCAGGGAGTGTAATTTGGAACCAAATGGCTGACCACATGGTGGGCAAGCAAGCCCCCACAACGGCTGGCCAACGTTGAAGCCGTCAAGCCTACTGGTCAAAGCCCTGCATATAGCACAAGGAAACCCCGCACAGCTGGGGTTTAACATTGAGCGCTCGTTTGCACGTGCATTTGACCACCAACTGGTGGTGGTCAAATACATAAGTAGAGCGTTCTTCCGGGTGCTTCAAAACGCCACTGAGCAACTTCCATTGAAATTAATAGCTGAGGGCGGGACTGTTGCTCCCGGTCCGCACTCTATCCTTTAGAATTTTATGCTATTAAGTGGTAAAAGGTCTGTTGACCGGGTACAGGCTTTAGTTTAGACATACTATTGGTCCGACTGTCATTAAAGTTGAGATGAATGGGATTCTGCTGTATGTTCATATAGAAATGAGGTGAGCTGAGAGAATAACTTTTTAATGTCCTTTTGAGGGCTGATGCAGGATGTCACAATTACATTTTATTTGCTGCACACAATACTATATGGCTGCTGAAACTAGCTTAATCCAATATCCGCTCAATATTATTTTATGCCTAAATGTGATCAATGTCTATTTGTAATCTATACAATATACTGTATAACGTACCTCCACATGTCATACAGAATACATTACTATTCTCATTTAGCTGTTAGCTGGCTACTCCAAAACGTTATGCAAGCACCGAACTGTACATTTAAACAAGTCAAATAATTGTATATGTGATTGTTAAGCTTTTCTTATGTTCTGCTTTTTAGCTGAGGAGGTTGCTGTGTCTGTCGCGATCCCCTCCAGAGAAAGACCCTTTCTACAACATGAGACATTTCTCAGCTGGAAAGGTAGATGTCTGTTAACAGTCTATAGACAATGCATGTTGGCACAGATGGATTTCCAGAAAATGTGATTTTGATTTTGTTTCTTCCTTTCTGCATGCAGAGCCTGTCAAGGCCACTGGCGGGTTCTGACGGCGAGGAGGACGACTATGGCTCCCTCACCCCAAGCCCAGCAAGGCAGCCTTCATCTCCAGATGAGGAACTGCCCGACTGGGGGAATCGGACCCTCCCTTCCATAACTCTTGAGCAGGAGGGTGAAGATTACGACGGCATCTCGGTTAGCTTAGGGGACTTGGTTAAGCACATGCACCCCTACTGTATGACTATCTGTGTGGAAGATGGTTTGGAGGAGCAGATGTTGCCTGAAGGAGGCATCTTACTTGAAGTGGTGGATCAGGGGGAACACGGAGAGCCTATCCTGGCCATCCAAGATATGGATCTTTCTCTCCCTGGGCTGGTGCCACACAATGCCCCAGAAATGAGGCGGAGAGTTCCTGATGACGAGGAGGATGCAGCCTCCGACATTTCCGAACACATAATTGTTGACGACGATGACTACGATGACACCATGGCCAATGAGGCCCTGGCAGAATTTGCACGCCATCTGGCCCCACATGCAAGCTCGGAGGTGAAAGACGACGTGGTCGTAAAAAGACCCAAAGAAGAGATACGGGAGAAAAGCCCATCTCGGAGGAGAAAGAAAAAGAAAAGTAAAAAAGGACTCAAACAGGAGGAGGAGGACGACGTTTTTCCCGTGGAAGGAAGGATCCTTCGGAGCTCCTCGTCAAGACCGACGGCCCATAAAACTGTAAAAAAGTCTATCAAAAAAGAGAAGAAAAATAAAGAATCTATGGTCGCATGTTCCTCAAGTCCTCCTAGTTCTCTTCCAAAGCCCACAGGATGTAAAGGAGTATCGGCTGAAAAAATATCAAAAGTCACCACCCTAACGCTACCGGCTGAAACAATCAAGAAAGGTGCAGAACCGTTGCCACCCACTACAGACCAGTCTCCAGGAAATGCAAGCCCAGAGAGAAGTCATGTTGATAGTACCCCCACACGCATAAATTCCTCTCAGTCCAAGGAAATGGCCAAACTGTCAGCTCCGGCAGCTGATGCGCTTCCTGTCTCATCAGCAGTTAGCGCTGTAGTCACCCCTGTCCCCCAGTCAACAACACCTCTGTTTCCACACGATTCCACAGCTCAACCCCAAAACCCGCTGCCCCCAAGTGAGTCCTCTACTCCTCCTGTGGCCGCAAAGGCAAGTGATCTGGCCCCTCCTGCCCCAGAGTCCAAACCCAAAGCTCTCAGTCTGGCGGAGTACCGGCGACTTCGTCAGCAGAAGAAGCCTGTTCCAGTGGCGAAAATGGAGGACCACAGCACTAAGTGGCCCAGTCTCCCTGAACCCCCTAAAGAACTAACTCCCATCCCCTGTCTGCCTGATCCCTGTCCCCGAGATGCTCGCCGCCCCCGCCCACCACTGTCGAAGGAGGTGGAGGAGGTGAAAACCGCCTGGCACCCCATGGGGCCGGGCGCGCCGCCCACCCCCGAGGCACTGCTTGTGCCCCCAGCTTACATGGTGGCCGCCTCCAGGAAGGTTGCCAGCACTGCTTCAGCCCCTAAACCTCAACCGGACCCTACCCCTCAGTTCTCTCAACCCAAACATCCTCTGGGCGCTGCCCTGACAACCTTACCCTCACCTCTGCATACTACCCTGCCTGCTGCTAAGCCTCTTGTGCCTCACAACTCTGGGTCTCCGCCTGTCATGCAGTCGGTCTCTGAGCTCACGCCTGCAGCAGAGAAACGGTCTTTCTCAGAAGTTGAGGGCGGAGCTGGGGAAAGACCCTCATCTCAACTAAACTCTGCAAAACCTGTGACCATCAATGAAGGCTTGTCTAAAACTACTACAAAGTCCCCCAAAACAAACGCGGCTACTGTGTCTGCCCAGAAACCCAGAACCACTTTAATTATCCAGAACGTGCCTCTGCCCATTGCTGCTACCCCAGTAAATAACTCTGCCACATCTGCCAGCAGGCCTTCCAGGCCTGCAGTCACTAGTCCCCAGACCGCCCCGTTTCAGGCAAACCGATCTTCTAGCTCTTCTGAAATCCTGAAAGAAACCAACCCTGTCGCACTCGGAGTCGGAGATGAAGATCGTCCCACTACAGAACCCGGGCCACTGCGGACAAAGAGTCGCACACAGGAGCTGATTGAGGCCTTCACCAGTGAAATAGGTGAGCTTGGAGCCTATCACAAATCTTGTGTAAACTTTGAACCTGGTGTCGCCTTTTTGGGCATGTCATCATAGGTGGAAATACAATCTCACAAATGTGATCTTGTAAAGGCAATTTTCACTGGCACTAATGTACATTTTGTTGACTAAAACTAAAAGATTTTGATATTTAGTTGAGTAAGACTAAACAAATTCAGATGACTAAATAGAAGTAAGACTAAAACAGAATTTGCTGTCAAAATGAACACTGACCGGAACGCTGTCATGAGTATAAAATGGGTCTTAAAGACCTGTGACATCCAAAATCCAAAAAAGGGGGTAATTTGATTCGCTAATATTTTCAGTCTCATTGGGAATGCAAATCTAAAAAAAAAGTATGGTCGCTTCCAGACTGTTTTCACTGAGATCACGTGATGTACAGTATCATAATATTTTCAGGGCGTGTCATAGGACCTTTTTAGTGTTTTTTTTTTTTTTTTTTTATGCTTACTTTTACTACTTCACTGAAGAAATACAAATAGAGATTTAATGTGAAGGTAATCACATTTGTTTTTTAAACATGACTATTGTTTCTCAGGTATTGAAGCTGCAGACCTGACCAGCTTGCTGGAACAGTTTGAAGAGACTCAAGGTGAGTGACGTATAAGGCATTGCCATATCAGGAAGGCCTCCTGATTTCACAGCTTGGTGATCTTTCCTGTGAATACAGCTGTGTCTTGGGATTTGGGTTTGGGCACACAAACAAAACCTCTGCCATAAAGGTGTTGTTTCCCTCCCTGGCTGAAACAAACATTGTGCCCATGCTGTTTTGCCAGTTGTAAACATGGCCAGCAGCTTTGTAGGTCACATAGTCGAGTACAAGGTACCACGCGTCCGAGGATCGCTTTCCTGATTTTTGTAATGGATGGAAGTGGCTGTATAACGTTGCAGCACTATCTTTGGATGGGGACAGTGACAGGGGTGGGATGTGGGTAAAGGCTTGTGCGGTCTGTAAATGGATACCTGAAGTCTGTTTGTGTGTGTGTGTGTCCCTATTGCTTCCAGTCGTCTGTTATGCAGAATGTTGGAGCAGGTCATTAGTAGGTTTAAGGGCAGCTGAATGGGTAGAGGTCCCCAGTTCAACCCTGTCTGGAGAAATCGGAGGTTACCCCGGTTCGCCCCCTGGTCCCCAACCTAGGTGTCGGGCTGTCTGGAGAAATCAGAGGTTACCCCGGTTCGCCCCCTGGAAATATTATGTCAGAGGTCAGGACACATTTCAGTTGTGACCAACAAATTCCCCAAAGGAGTGGGGACTATCACTCTTGGTATTTTTGACCAGCATAGACAACCCATTATCACGGAGGTTATATGATATCGACATATGGATATTTTTGCTCAGCCTTAACCTCTCTGTCGATGTTGCAAGTGAGCTGAGCCGATGTAAACTCATCAACAAAAGTTCGGAAACTTAACTTTGGTCTATTATTTCTCCACTTCAATAATACCAATCAGTATTGTATTTTATATCATTTTAATCGTTGATTAGTCACCTTTACAGTGAGGTATAGATTGTAAGGATCGGGCGTTCGTGGAATGAGCAACACAGCTAAATGTGTGGGTAGCGCCTCCAAAACATTTGCCAAAATGGCAAGTGGATGGTATTCGACCCTTGCTTTGATTCGGCCACGGCTATGGCCATTTTTAGCCCAACGAGTGTTTTTTGTGCAAATCTAATGCTTGGAATGGATTCGGCATCATGAAAACACCCTAGTTTGACTCGTCACATGCTACTTAAAGCATAATTAAATTTAGAAACTTTTGTATAGACTTTTATATTGATAATAATGGTGGCCATATGGATTTGACCACTGTGGCGATGGCGACCCCGAAGGTCGCCGGCTCGGGCGCCCTAGCTAAATAATTTGAGCATGCCCTGGGCTAAATTTGTACAAAATTTGGCACTTTTAGACAAATTAGCACAAAATGATCCCTATGCTCCTCTACTAATGTCAAAAAGTGACGTGAAAACACTACAGACTACTGATTGGTCATAGAATCTTCATTACATCACGACCACTCCCGCATACTGGATGAATGGTATAAAATTGCGATTTCGCCACTTTAAGACCGGGATGTGTGTGGGGGTGTGTGTGGGGGGATGCAGAGCTGCTGGCAGCTTTGTGTTCCTGTCTGCTCAGCTGTTGGAGTTTTGCCCTGTCTGCAAATCTATTTAACTCTCCCCCTGCTGTCTTTGTCTGGACCAATGTATAGGCCCCAGCCAGGACAAGTGGGGACAGTTTGTACACGCACCTCTGTTCTCATTCAATGGCGTTTGTCCTTGTCGTACCCAGTTTTGGGCAAGTTACTCAGGAAAGTAGCAATAAATAAAGAGCAACTAATTACACTTCCGAAGTAATATTACTTTACATATTACTTGGTATCAAATGTAATTGCTTACATTTCTCGTTATATTACTATTAGTAATATAACTAATAGTATTACTTTTGTTACCTCCTCTTTCTGAAAAAGTGATGTACAATTGCATATCATTATGAACACCAGACACATCGAAGGATCACTATCTGCAAAGTGGAGCGCAAACAACAGTGGGTCAGGTTGTGTTGGTACTATGTGTTGGTAAAGTATAGTAACAACAGTGGGTCAGGTTGTGTTGGTACTATGTGTTGGTAAAGTATAGTAACAACAGTGGGTCAGGTTGTGTTGGTACTATGTGTTGGTAAAGTATAGTAACAACAGTGGGTCAGGTTGTGTTGGTACTATGTGTTGGTAAAGTATAGTAACAACAGTGGGTCAGGTTGTGTTGGTACTATGTGTTGGTAAAGTATAGTAACAACAGTGGGTCAGGTTGTGTTGGTACTATGCCGTTGAGATGTCTAGTATATAAAGTATAGTAACAACAGTGGGTCAGGTTGTGTTGGTAAAGTATAGTAACAACAGTGGGTCAGGTTGTGTTGGTACTATGTGTTGGTAAAGTATAGTAACAACAGTGGGTCAGGTTGTGTTGGTACTATGCCGTGGAGATGTCTAGTATATAAAGTATAGTAACAACAGTGGGTCAGGTTGTGTCGGTACTATGCCGTGGAGATGTCTAGTATATAAAGTATAGTAACAACAGTGGGTCAGGTTGTGTTGGTACTATGCCGTGGAGATGTCTAGTATATAAACGTAAACGCCCACCCTGGGTTTGTACTAGGCTCCATCCTGGTTTTCTTTTCACCTCATCTCGCAAAATCTTTTCCCCCACAAATCATCTTTTGTCTTTTCATGTACCCTGTTGCCTACCCGGGTCCACCAACGTTCCCTGTACTCATCTGCTCTCTCTTCCCCTGTTCTTTCTCTCTTCAGCCAAAGTGGAGAAGATTGTGCCGGAGGTCTCTGGTAGAGCAGCTGCTGTAGGAAACTCTAGGTGAGTTACCCTACAGCCGCCATGCTGCTCTGTGTGAGTGTGTGCTGGGAGAAATCTCCTGGCACGAGAGAGTATGCATGCATGCGTGTGTTTGTGTGTCTGAAGGTGGCCAGTAGCCATGTTTTGCCAAGACCTACCGCGATCATCATACAGCACTGCCGTTTGACCGGCCCTGGTAATGGCCTTGTCTTGAGTGCTATGGATCTGTCCGAAATTGATCCGATTCTCATTGTAAGACAGCCTGAGGTATATGTTGCTACACTATAAAGACCCAGACATTCCTGAGATGAGGTCTAATCAGGCTAATAAATGAAGACACCTGTGCGGGTATATACAGCGCCTTATAAATGTTTGCTGACAAAGACCTTCCACTTGTTTTTACAGTGGTGCATTCACTGCAGAGAGAATTGCTGTGGAGCGTGTGAGAGCCAATGACCTCTCAAGTATTGCAGGTAATTCTTGACAACATTGATCCAACTGCTGCCCTGATGCCAAAATGATTTATTGATAAAAGCCATGAGGATTAAACCGAAAACAGTCCAGCCAAATACCTTTTTGTCTTCTGGTAAATTGCATGGTAAACTTAAAGTAAAGCTTATTAAGCTGGCCAGTCTTGCTGTGGTGCAATTCTGGTGTGCAAGGGTTTCAGACAGTGACTCTTTGGTTGTGTATGTCCTCAGTCGGGTGGCGCCGAGTGCTTTTAAGCACATGCAGATGATTGATTTGACCCATTGAGCTTGTATTGTTAGAATATAAATCCCAAATCGTAGTTTGTCTCAAGTGCCACATAATAGTTGTAATTCCTCAAACCTTTTCTCTCGATTGCAGCTTTGACTCCACCAGCCACTCCTCCTCACCAGATGTGGAAGCCGCTGGCTCCTGTGGCCCTCCTGGGTAAGAGCAGGGCCACCGAGGCCCCCAAGCCATCCCCATCCAAGGTTATCCAAATAGATGCCCGGCCGCTGCCCGCAGCCAAGCTCCGCAGTAAACCCACTGCTCCTGCCCCTACTGTATCACCCGAACTGGCATCCCTGGACCATGACTACTGCCTCCCCAACAAGGTGGCTTCCACTGGTGATCAGGGCCAGCGCTGGAACGTCAAGCAACAGCCTTTCATCACCATCAAAACCATTAAGCGGCCCACCACAACCACTCCTCAGCCACCCTCCCAAAGGGTCGACCGCAGAGTCGAGACAACCACACCTGCTCTGGATATGAAAATGCCTGATTCTTCACAGACCGATCCGCTGGATCACAGGACTGACACCGCTACAGGAAGCTCTGTTCTAGAGACCCCTGATGCCTCCCCTGTTAGGCGGGAGACCGATGATGATGCTCTTCCAGAGCAGAGTCCGAGGCAGGGGAGGTCCGGGCACTCCTACCGCCGACACAGCGATTCTCGCTCCCCCAGCCCGAGAACCGAATCTAAAGACAGGAAGAGGGGTCGGCCTAGCAGAAGAGGAGGATCCCATCGTTCCCCCAGCCCCACATCCAGCAGCTCAGATTCAGACTCCAGCTCCTCCTCTCAGTCCAGATCTCGCACTCCACCCAGGAAAAGGTGAGGCCCTCAAAAGTCACAACACATCAGGCAATCCGACCAATGCCTTGGGTCTGATCCTGATATTGGAGAGTCCTAGAACATTGATTACTGGTGTTTTGAGAGTCCAAACTCTTGAAGTTTCTAATACTATTTGAGAACATTAACTTGTAAGCAAGCAAATAAGACTTCACAAGATCGAACACTTACAATTACAAGATATGAAAAGAACGTTTAATTGGAATCGTACAATGTTCAAGCAAATGTGTTGGTATAAAATAAATGTTCAGTTTATATGAATTTTATACTAAGTGCTTCAAAAATTATCATGACATGTTAGGAGTAAGCTATTTTTGAACATTTCTAAAAGGTTACATATATCTGGACAATTTGGCTGCATAATTGCCAATACTGATGTCACAAAAATAGGTGATGTATTGGTCAGGCTCTAGACATATTTTGAATGTTTTTGTTTTTACATGGCATCTAGTGTTTACAGACTTGATCACCAACACTCCCATCTTATTTTTCTGGCAGATATCGCCGTCGCTCTGCAAGTAGATCCAGCTCGTCTTCCTGTTCCTCATCTCGCTCCGTCTCCCGCTCCCCTCCCAGGCGACGACGCTACTCGTATTCCTCCTCTCGCTCTGGGTCATGGAGCCACTCCCGCAGTCGGTCGCGCTCTCGTTCCCCTTGGAGACGACGAGGCCATTTGAGTAGAGGCAGAAGGATGAGCAGGTATGACATTCATCTGTGGTTGAAGGCAAACATTACGTCACACTGTACTGTAGAGCTGGGTCCTTACATTTGTGTCACAAGTCTGTTTTTTGTTTCTTACCGTAAATACTATGAAATGCTAATGTCCTGTAAATATGAAATATCAAATGTCCTATTGGTCCAACTTTTAGGTCAAGCTATAGGCCCACTGTAAGAGAAAGTTCCGAAGAAGTGAAGAGACGCAAGGAGAAAGCCATCGTAAGTTGGGTTTTACTATGTGATCCTTTAAAGGGAATTTCTCCCTAACCCTTTTTTTTTTTTTTACAAAAGTAAGTTGATAATTATGTATATTGACCCAAAAAAAATAAAGATATAGGGGAGCTGGAGCTGCTCCTGGAGGGGTCTAACGTCAGCTCACGTAGACCAAGGACAGTCTAAGAAGGATGAGACGCGAAGACCGTACGGGCGACGCCATGTTGCTTTGGAAGGAAAGAAACATGCGCAATGGGCTATATGCAGCCAACACTTCCGCGTTCAGCTTCCTTGGTCTCAACTGCGCATGTTTCTTTCCTTCCAAAGCAACATGGCGTCGCCCGTACGGTCTTCGCGTCTCATCCTTCTTAGACTGTCCTTGACGTAGACCAGGAAGAGTGCAGTGTCAACAATGCATGGATTGTTGCCGTCACATCATCTAGAACAGACAAAAAACAATTGCGCGATTGAATAGGAGTTCTAGCGTTAGACCCCTCCAGCAGCAGCTCCAGTTCCAGCCCCAGCTTCAGCTCCCCTATATCTTTATTTTTATTTATTTTTTTGGTCAATCATCATCATCATCATACTATAATTAAGCCAATGTCTGAATGAATGTGTGTCACTGTAACTGCCGTAGCTCCTCAATGCCTGCACCAATCGCTCGCACTTTTCACACAGGCATTGACCATAATAATATGGAGGTCTTAACGGAGCCCTTTTTCCAATTTAACAAATTATAAATTAATAATTAATTTATTAGTGAATTAAAAATGCGAAAACGCACCCAGTGTGCAGTACCCCCCATGGCCACATGGCAATATCTCACAACGGGTAAGGGCTAGTATACATTTTTAAAAAAAAGGGGTTGTGGAGAAATTCCCCTTTAAAGGCCAGGCCGCACTCCTTTCAGCAAAACTGTTTTACAGCCAGTCCACACCAATGCAACTTCCATTGGGGATAATGCAAAAACCATGCTTGCTTGTTGCAAGGAGTTACATTGGTATGGACTGGCCTTTAGCCATGCAAACATTCCCAACCGTTTATCTTCAACATATTTAACATCAATATATTCAACATCAACATATTTTAACGTCTAAGTGCTGTTTTTCTCTCAGGAGGAGCGCAGAGTTGTTTACGTTGGCAGAATTCGGGGCACGATGACCCGCAAGGAACTGAGAGAGCGCTTCTCTTTATATGGCGAGATTGAGGAATGCACTCTGCACTTTAGAGATCATGGGTAAGTAAAGGATCATTCGTTGAGACTCCAAATTCTGCATTTATATTGTGGTCGTAGCGTTGTAGTGAAATGAGGAGCTATTTTTATTTGTGTTGCCCATCAATGGCATTTGTTTTTTTAACAAAGCCCATATTGTTGTTCTTATGCACCGTCTTTGAACCTGGGAAGCTCTGTGTGTGACTTCCTGGGCCAACAACAGTGCTAAAACAACCCTTGCTTATAACTGGAGCATCCTGGCAACACCCCCAGGTTGCTCTTTTAAAAGCAATGCACACTTGTAAAACCAGCCTATAAAGACTGTATTCTGTCTTTTCTATTGTCATGACAAAGTGTTTAATTGTGTGTGATTTCTGTGACAGGGACAACTACGGGTTTGTGACCTACTATGACACTAAGGACGCCTTCACGGCCATCGAGAACGGAAGCAAACTGCGCAGACCTGATGAGCTGCCGTTTGATCTCTGTTTTGGTGGAAGGAGACAGTTCTGCCAGACCAGCTATGCTGACCTGGGTAGGCTGCCATTACCACTGAGTTTAATCTATACTCCATCCTATAATGGGCAGAGATGTACAATAAATGTAGAGGTGCTTCAACACAACCCTAGTAGTACACAGAGGGGCATTTGAGGACTATGGGTGCGTTCGGAAATGTGCACCGGGAATGTGCTCAGTTGTTTTCAGTGCACTGGGTGGTGACATCATAGTGTGGCTTATTTACAAACGACCAGTTAAAACAACACCTTCCTGTAACATTGAAAGGTAATTCTTAACATTAGCCTACCTGCTGTGGGTCTACATGTTGATTTGTGTGTAATAATAAAGCTCAAATGACTAATTTCGCTGCTGGGGAGAGCTCGAGACACACACACACTGGACAACCCCAACTTCTGAGTAGGGTCGGTCAGTGCAGTCACTCGGCACCCAGGGCGTAGCGCACCATATTGTCGAACGACAACGCAACAAGTGCACTGAATAAACTAACGACAAGAGTACACACCAGTGCGAATTTCCGAACAAGTTTGATCCACCATTTAACCACTTGAACCCCAGCATGATTAAAAAGTTTTAGCGAAATTTGGATAGAGCGACATACTAATGGCCTCTATATACTGGGTTTGGGATCCCAGTTAAAGTAAATATATTTAAAAAGTTAGTTTTAGACAGAAACCCAACATGATTACTGCAAAACAATTCCGACATGCCCCAAATAGTGACAGGTTAAAGGACAAAATGCCATGTGAACAACACTGTTGTCTGGTCTTCTATTGTCTTGACGTTGTTGACGTCTGTCTCCCCCTCTCTTGTTGCAGATTCGAATAGAGAATTCGACCCATCGCCGTCAAAGGCCAACTTTAATGCACTAGACTTTGACACTTTACTGAAGCAAGCCCAGAAGGGTCTGAAGAGGTAACGGAGGCCTTCGACCAGAAGAGGAAACACACTTACCTCAGACCCGTTGGCTGGCTCTGTGCCTCCCAGCGCTGCCTTTCAGTTTACCTGTCGTTTGTTTTTTATTTTATTTTCTTTGTGTTCAATTTTATTTCTGCAAGCTAACACCTTCTATTGAAGTGAAGATTTGTATGAAAAGAATAAAAGAGTTTAAAAAAAAAGTGGAATGAATCAAAATAGTATAAACCATGATTTTTTTTAAGAAGTTTATTTAAATGTATGATTAGACTTCGAAAATGTCAAACTTAGAAAATAAGTTGAATGGCTTTCAGTTATGATTGGGAGGTGTAATACAGTACATTGATAAAATGTACTACAGACCTTAATAAAAACCAAAACTTGGAATGGCTTGTGTTTCTCATTCTGTATGTATGATTGTCCACATTGATTACATGTAGCTCTGTTTTGTATTGACTGAATACTTAACAGTTTGTAAATGGTACAGTGGTACAATTTTACAATGATTGTTTAAAAGAATAACACAAAGCCCCTAGGGGCTGGTTTCAGGCAACATGGAATAAACCACCTCATCTGTAGGATTATGTTGTGGCATCAGAAGGAGGTAGAGTGGCCACATGGGAATCATCAGGTTCCATCCCTGTCTTTTTTTTGAGTGGTGCAACCACTCTTATAGACTGCTATGTGTGTCCCTAGGTCCCTGGCTGGGTCCATGGGTCTGTCCGAGCACGGAAATAGCATCATAGCGTTTGTTCACCAAGTGTCACTTTTGCACAGTAACACAAACACACACACACACACACAAAGGCCAGGGATGAGGGCTTGTACAGTACGTACAGCACAAGTACAGTACAGCATCCCTCACTTCAGACGGGTCTGATTCTTTTCTTTTTTGTCTTTGAGAAACGACTCCTAAGTTCACACTCCTTACATGGTTGCCACTTCTGTTGGTGTGTACATGTAGTTCAACTTTGTTAAAGCTTCACCATCTAACTTTTATGAATAATTGTAATTGTGTCCAATCTCTATGGTAGTGTATATACGGTATACAATTGGGGTGGTTGTATTTTGTATTCCTGCTCTACTATTGAGACATTAGACTATCAATGCCATGCCTCACCTTGACACAGGATCTGACACATTTTGACCTGATGAGTAGAGATACATTTTATCCCCTGACCAAGCAAAAAAATCAAATCCGGCCTGGGTCAGAAGAGGAAAGTTAAGAGTGCCGCTTTAGATTACAAGTTACAGTTGTAAAATACTGGGTGATTTAAAAAAAAAGAAAGTACAATCTCCCATATGATTTGCATTAATAGGGAGAGAAATGGAGAAATGACAATGTTGATTATACTGTGTATTGTGGTTCGTGCATGGGGTCAAAATATAAATAAAATTATGCCTTATTTTGTGCAAGTGGAGACTGATGAACATTGTGATTTGGACAAAGACTAGCCTATTATAAACAACACCATTTAATAACTATTATACCCATGGGTCTAGCTTATTGTTTTGTATTATAAAGTCGTAAGACCACTAGCCTATGATTTCCCAATGATTCTGCTGGCACACAGAGGGCTCACAGCCTCACAGACATAATTCATAAATGAGAAGAACCTCCTTCCATTTGAAATGTGTTGGAACCATGGCGGCGGATTCCAGTTACATTCCTAATATGGGCAGAGATGTAGACTACAATAAAAGATGTTCAACACACAGCCCTAGTGGTTTAGCAAAGGGGCATCTGAGGACATTGTGACGATGTTCGAGCCACCATTATGTTGTACTTTCTAATGTTTTAGATATAGCCTATCAGTGTCTTTCTCTTCTCAAAAGGCCAACATGATCTTAATACTATAGCCTACTAATATTAACCCCTTCCAAACATTTGTTTTTCTCTAAAGATACCAAGTGCTTTAATTTGGTTCAAATATGGTATTTGTATGCTGCATAATTTAAGTGTATCTTTATAGGGCAATTGAGAATAAAATAGCCGCTATACAAATTGTAGATAGGCTATGCTGTTTTTTCCTCCCACAAATTTGTAATTGTTGTATATTTTTCAATTAAAAAAAAGGTTTAAAGTTAAAGTTGTCTTACTCTACATCAGTAGTTCCCAAAGTGGGGTCCTTGAGAGAGTTCCAGGGGGTCCCCATCTGAATTATAGATTAGGAACCAAATGGACCCTTATGGGTGTGTAACTCAGAGAGTGTACAGATGGAACCAAATGGACCCTAACGGGTTTGATTGATTGATTGATTGATTGATTGATGAATTTATTAACAGATTGGAGAATTACAGTACATTTCAAGCACAACTAAAAACAAAACTGTTAACTGTGGACGACACCATAAAGCATTACACTTGTTTACAATAGGGCTCACCATGTCCAATTCATCATAACAATTAGAGACGTACAAATATACTCTATATAGCACAAAAACAGGAAATCATCATAGGGGAGTAAAAGAAAAGGAAAGAAACATACAGTGAGGGGAAAAAGGGGTGGGGGGGATTCAGGTTTTACGGGGGCCAGTTTCGAATTGCAGCCGTCAGTAGGTGCCCGTTGAGAGCGGTTTTGAAGGAGTCAAGGGATTCGCAAGTCTTAATGACTGTTGGTAGGGCGTTCCACATTTTGGTGGCATAGGAGCGAAAATAATTGAGTCCCTTGTTTGTGCCGAATCTGGGTTGCACATGGTTAGTTGCGTTCCCTCTGGTGTTATGGGTGTGGACTTTGTTGACATTAAGGAAGTATTTAGCCAGGTACATGGGTATCTTGGTGCTGTATCGAATCTTGTGGACCAGACCCATTGCAAGATGCTGTACTCTGTCGTCAACCCTAAGCCATTCCAGTCTGTCAAAATGGGCAGGGGTGAGGTGGGTTCGTGGAGTGAGGCCAAGTAGTAACCTGACAAGTTTGTTTTGGGAAGTCTGGAGCCTTGTCTTAAGGGCCTTTGAGGTTCTGTGGTACCAAGAGGTGCATGCGTAGTCGTAGAAACCTTGTACTAGGGCTCCTGGTGTCTTGGAGACTGAGGTGTTTGTGTTGACCAGTGAGGAGATCCTATAGGAATCTTGTTCTTTGGTTGACACCCACTCTAATCAAGAAGTCATCAGCCTTGCTGAGATTACTATTTGAACCAAATAGAATGGATTCAGTTTTTCCCAAATGTAAAGATAGTTTGTTATCAGCGAGCCAGGTGCAGATTCTACAGAGCTCTGAGCTGAGGGCCTTTTCAACCTTGCAGTCACAAGCTGATGTCATGTCGTTAACATAATCAGGAACAGTAGAGGCCCTAGTATGCTTCCTTGTGGAACACCACAGCTCACTGGGAGGGGGGACAGTGTTCCATTCGCCTCCACCATCTGTTCTCTCCCCATTTCTATGCTGTTGGGTATAGTTGGGTATCATTTCTATGCTGATGATACCCAACTATATCTTTCTGTAGCTCCAGATGATCCCTGTGCTTTAGTCCCGTTGTTGACCTGACCTGTCTGTCTAGCATCAAATGCTGGATGAGTGAGAACTTTCTCAAGCTAAATGAGGATAAGACAGAAGTTCTCATAATCGGTTCTAGTGAGCAGAAAGAATCAATAATAAGCAGACTTGGCAACCTGACTGTAGAAAGTAACAGTACAGTAAAGAACTTGGGGGTCATTATTGATTCTGAATTGAATTTTAATTCACACATTAATCATGTTACCGTTTTGCTTCTACAAGACCCACTTCTACACTCTTGCTTTTAATTGATCTTTTAATTTTTTGTTGTTATTCATGTCCTCACTGTATTGCATTACTGCTCTTGTTTTTTAATGTTTATGCCTTGCTTTTCTTTTCTTTTTTTTCTCCATTGCTCTGTAAAGCACTTTGAGCTGCATTAATGTCATGATGAAGGTGCTATACAAATAAAGTTTTATTATTATTATTATTATTACTGATGTGCTATCAAAACCAATTGCTTTTAGCTTGTTTACCAGTAGGCTATGGAGTGATTCACAGTGTCAAAAGCTTTTTGGAGGTCCAGCATGACCATGACGCAGTATTTGCCTGCTAGAGCCGTAAACATCTTCTCTTATTGGGGGTCCCTGGCATATATTTTCAAATGGGGGTCTGTGGGCTAATTAGTGTCAATTTGGGGGTCTTTGACATGAAAAGGTTTGGGAACAACAAGTGGGTAAAAGTAAAGAAGGAAACACAAAGTTCAGATGCAGAGAGAGGGGTCGGAGGAGATATCGTGACGCATCTCTTTCCAATATGAACATCTTGGCGGTCTTGGTGTCACTCAGATCTGGATTCGACCGGTTTTATCCGGCCATGTGCGCATGCGCAATCGGTGTAAACAGGAAGAACCGACTAGAACCAGAGGAAAAATTGAAAGAGGAGGAAGAAGGCACAGACCATAGAGGGGAGAAAACACCACTAACATCTACTTTCTTCACGAATTGGCGTAAATAAGAGACACCGAACCACAACTGTGCTGTGTAGCAGTCTTTCAATAATTATAATTATAATAATAATTTCTAACATACGCTTTAAAAAATCCCAGACAGTGACGCGGAATAATTCCACCTCTAATGGCCTTCTGCTGAGCCGCAGACTGGTCCGCGCGCGGGGTCGGGTGGGGCTGTGCTCTAAATCAAACAAACCCAACGCGTTCGTTGTCAGTTCAGTTGTGCCGCTAGGGTTGGTTCGTTTTTATACATTAAGACAATAATAATAACAACAACAACGACGACAACAATGGTCCAGAAGGACAAGGCGCTGGTGGTGGACTCGTCATCCCAGCAGCAGCAGCAGGTTGAGGTGGAGCCGAACCTGTGTGCGGTGCCGGAGGCTTGCTGCTTGGTGGAGGAGGTATTAGGATCCCCGGGCAGTGGCTCCGTGGCGGAGGAGGTCCAGGAGGAGCACCCGGTGCAGGAGACCATCACCGACAGGCCCTTTATTAGTGGAGTCGTGGAAGGTAAATAAATTCCATAGCCAGTGGCGGAAGAAGAAGTACTCACATTTTGTATTTAAGTAAAAGTATCAATACTGCAATGTAGAAATACTCTGTGAAAAGTAATAATATATATGTTTTTAAATGCACAAGGTAAACATGTATAAAAATCTGAAAATATGCTGAATTGGTTAATGTATGTATATGGGGATACTAATCTGCAAAGTCACCAGTAACTAAAAATGTCAAATGACAGGAAAAAGTACAATATTTGCCTTGAGATGTATAGTGGAGTAGAAGTAAAACTACTGAAAATTGGAAATAGCCAAAATTGTACTTAGGTACATTTACATCACTTGTATATTGTTCACACCACTGCTTGTGTCTTGTTGAGGTGGTGCTTGCCAACAAGAACAAATCTGCAAGCTGTCTGTATCGGTAGCAGACGCCAACCGCCAGTACAAAGACAATGCAGTGTTACACTGTCACTGGCGCAGTGTTCCATTTATAAATAATTACCTTTGTGTGACTGGTGGTTGGTTCATATTTGAAGATGGCAATGAGAGTATATCTGAACCTGGACGGCAAATTTATCAAATATATATATGGTATAGTATTCCATGCATCCATCCATCTTCAACCGCTTATCCATATCGGGTCGCGGGGGCAACAGCTCCACCAGAGAGCTCCAGACTTCCCTCTCCAGAGCAACATTAGTGACTTCCTCCTGGGGGATCCCTAGACGTTCCAAGGCCAGTGAGTCGATGTAATCCCTCCATCTGTGCCATGGTCTGCCCCGGGGTCTCCACCCAGTGGGACGTGCATCGAGGACCTCCCTAGGGAGACGCCCGAGAGGCATCCTAACCAGATGCCCGAACCACCTAAAGCTGGCTCCTTTCCAGGCGAAGGAGCAGCGGCTCTACTCCCTATCTCTAAAGGAGATGCCAGTCACCCGTCGGAGAAACCTCATAGTGTATAGTATTGTTTATCATAACATAAAGGGGCAAGTAGGCAGTAGTTTCAGTTTAATCCCAGGGGCAAGTAGGCAGTAGTTCCAGTAAATACTCCGGGGCAAGGAGGCAGTAGATCAGTTTATACCCCGGGGCAAGGGGGCAGTAGATCAGTTTATACCCCGGGGCAAGTAGGCAGTAGATCAGTTTATACCCCGGGGCAAGGAGGCAGTAGATCAGTTTATACCCCAGGGCAAGTAGGCAGTAGATCAGTTTATACCCCGGGGCAAGTAGGCAGTAGATCAGTTTATACCCCGGGGCAAGGGGGCAGTAGATCAGTTTATACCCCGGGGCAAGGGGGCAGTAGATCAGTTTATACCCCGGGGCAAGGGGGCAGTAGATCAGTTTATACCCCGGGGCAAGGGGGCAGTAGATCAGTTTATACCCCGGGGCAAGGGGGCAGTAGATCAGTTTATACCCCGGGGCAAGGGGGCAGTAGATCAGTTTATACCCCGGGGCAAGTAGCCAGAAGTAAGTAAGTTTACACCCCAGGGACAGTGGCCAGTAGGACCTTTTATACCCCAGGAGGGCCAGTAGTAACGGAACTGATGAATGTCAGTAGACTCGGACTGTATTGACGCTAGGGATGTAAATTATCGATTCATCCATTAATAGTTCATTGATACATTAAGATAAGGTTATCGATCAGCGTTTTTGTAAAACATCTGAGAATCTTAATTTCCCTCAATGTCTAACATACAAATCCACATTTAGCTCATATATACGGAAATATATAGGCAGATTATATTCCTTAATCAAATATGTATTTGACCATTGACGATACAGGGCCAGGCAATGGCATCTTTGTATGTGCGTTCCTCGGCCACACGTGCGTGCAGATAGCATTGCATTCACAGAAAACCACCCAATGATAGAACAGTGTAATTTTCGTTTAATTACGATTCGTTATTAACTGTTTATGACTACCGACTAATTTCTTGTCTGCGATTAATCAATTAACTATTAACATCTCTAATTGACGCTGTTGTTTGTTTGACACAGGCTTTTATGGTCGGCCATGGACAATGGAACAAAGGAAGGAGTTATTCAGAAGGTAGGTTTTTCTCAGTGTTTTACCTAAACCACATACACTGCACCACAGTGACTGGTGATTTTTCAGCTTTATATTGACATTGACACTGTTTCTCACTTTTTCTCAGACAACAAAAATGGGGGCTAAATACATACCTTTATGCTCCTAAAGATGACTACAAACACAGAATGTTCTGGAGAGAATTGTACTCAGTCGAAGAAGCAGGTGATTATCTCTTCGTATTAGAGAAGGCCCAAGTCAGTCGGAGTAAATGCATTTTAAAGCATTTTGAAAATGTTTTAACGGTATTTCACTGAAGTTCTCAGTAATAGATAGTCAATAATTGATTTATCTGTTCAACTGTCTTAGAGCAACTCATGACTCTGATCAGCGCTGCAAAGGAGTATGGGATAGAGTTCATCTATGCCATCTCCCCAGGACTGGACATCACCTTCTCTAATCAGAAGGAGGTGTCTACCCTCAAAAGGAAACTTGATCAGGCAAGATGACAGCATTTTCTTTCTTTTCATAATAATCTTAAAAACATGTAATAACACACATTGCAATGGCATCGGCATGTGTCCATTCTGTCCAATGCATTTCACTAATTATATAATTGCCATTAGGTTTCTCAATTTGGCTGCAAGTCATTTGCCTTATTGTTTGACGACATCGACCACAACATGTGCCCGGCTGACAGAGAGGTGTTCAGCTCGTTTGCGCATGCCCAGGTGTCCCTCACCAATGACATCTTTCAGTACTTAGGAGGGCCACCAAACTTTCTCTTCTGTCCTACAGGTACGTCATTCCCTTGGCTGTGCTTACATTACAATCTTTATAGGCATCGACCGATATGGGTTTTTCTTGGCCAATACCGATTAGTAGTGATCAAAGAGACTGATAGTCTGGCGAAAGGACCGTTCTTTTTTTAAATGTTTTTTTGTGGCTTTCGCCTTTATTTTATATATTTTATGGAGGGACAGACAGTAGGCTGACAGGAAATGGGGGGAAGACATGCAGTAAAGGCTGTCGGGATCGGGAGTCGAACCCGCGGCACACTGCCAGACTGCATTACCAGCCAAGGTGCCTGGCCTTTCTGTGTGGAGTTTGCATGTCCTCTCCGTGTCCCCTAGGGTAGGTAGTGGTACCCTCACAAAAAACATGCAGTAAACCTGGTCTCTAAACTACCTCCCCCTGGCCAGCCGGGGCGCCTGATGGAGGGGAAAGGAATTGGTCGGAATAACGTGTTCCTTCCACGCGCTACGTCCGGCCGGGGAAACTTCCCCCCCTGTCAGGTGAAAAGAAGCAGCTTGGACTCCTCATGCAAAGAAGGAAGCATGAGGTCAGTCCGCTGCCCCCCCCCCCCCACCTCCCCCTGCCCCGGTTGGCAGAGGAAGTTTAGCGCCCAGGATTACATTACATAATTGACATTGGGTGAAAGAATGGGTTACAAAATCGTATATATATATATATATATATATATATATATATATATATATTAAAAAAAGAGACTGATAGCCGATATTCAAAGCACATTAAAAAAAAAGTGCAGGGAGCTTCTATTTAACAGCATTTCTTATAAATTGAACTGAAAATGAACAAATTACTATACCCTCAAATGTTTTGTTCTATCAAATGCAACATAATTATCTCCTACTTAGCAGCATTTCTTATAAACGGAATTATTTTGTCTTTCCCCTGTAAAAATAATGAAAATAAATAATAACAAACTAATCAAGCTGATAATCAAGATATCGGTGCCGATATATCGGCCAATCCGATAATCGGGTGATCTTCTAAATGTTTAACTGTTTGGCCTGAACCCCCCCAAATAATGAATGTGTTCCCTTTTGCCTGAAATGCAGAGTACTGTGGAACCTTCTGCTACCCAAATGTTGCACAGTCCCCCTACCTCCACACGGTGGGAGAGAAGCTACTGCCTGGTATTGAAGTGTTATGGACCGGTGAGTCTGATGCTGTGGAATTTCGCTGCTTCATCATCATTGCTGAGCCTGACTGTATTACATCTTCTACTCGTATGAAAGATAATGTTGGGTGCTAGATGATGCATATCTGTTGTGTAATTCCTACAGGTCCAAAGGTGGTGTCCAAAGATATCACGGTGGAGTCTATTGAGGAGGTGACTAGAATCATACGGAGAGCGCCGGTGATCTGGGACAATATTCACGCCAACGATTATGATCAGAAGAGACTTTTCCTGGGTCCCTATAAAGGTCGTTCCACAGAGCTCATCCCCAGACTGAAGGGTGTCCTCACGAACCCTAACTGCGAGTTTGAGACCAACTTTGTGGCCATCCACACTCTGGCCACCTGGTACAAGTCCAATATGAATGGAGTGCGCAAGGATGTAGTTATGAGTGAGTATGATCAAGTGAATTGAACCACTTAAAGCTTATATACTTTGTTGACCGAAGTCCCCTCTATAAGTTGGTCGCCTCCTTTTCCCCATCTACACCAAATCTCTTCAGCAAAAATAGGCGATCTACAAGCTTGTATATCACATATTTCCGCAGAATCACGGCGTATTTATAACATGCCCAGATTAGGGATGTTAGGGGTTCATGTGGCTAATTATATCTTCAAGTGGATAAAGTATTACTGTCCCAATAATTTGCTCACATAGATCATCTGGTATAGCAGTAAAGGTGCTCCGCTCTCTATTTCCTTACCTCTTTTTTCTCTTTGCCCAGCGGATGGGGAGGACAGTACAGTGTCCATCCAGATCAAGTTGGAGAATGAGGGCAGCGATGAGGAGCTGGAGACGGACATGCACTACAGCCCTCAGCTGGCGCTGAAACTGGCCCTCACCGAGTGGTTGGGGGAGTTTCTTGTGCCTCATCAATACAATAGTAAGTCACGTTTATTTTTTTACTTTCCATACCGCTGTTTATGCTGTATTCGCATAGCTTTGGTTTACGTGTAAATTATGCTTCTTGGATAGCCTACAGCTATACTTTTTTTTAATGCTAGATTAGGTGATGATGCAACATCATGTTAAGGCAGGCTATGCTTTTTTTCTTTTCAGGCCGACAGGTTGCTCTCGCACATGCCAAGAACTCGGCCTTGGACGTGTTGTCCCAGAGTGGCCCCCTGCTCTGCTCCGCAACCACGGTCACCGGTGTGTTCCAGCAGCCCATCATGTCCCCGGCAGTGCCATCGCTCTGCCCCGACCCAGATAACCACCCCATGGCCAAAAGACAGGAGGTACGTTTACTAGTCATTTGTTATTGAACTTGGACCAAAATGTTTCGTGCCAGGGACCCCCAAAAGAGAACATTTGTTCCAAAGAATAAAAAAAAGCAGATTTAGAAGCTTGTGCAGAGGCACGAAGTGACACGCTGTGAGCTTGTACGTTTGCTTTTTTTTTTGGAATAGCCAATGTATAAATGGATTTATAGGACCCCTGGTGATCCCCGAACCCTACTTTGAGAAGCAGATGGCACAAACCACATTTACAAATCCCATCTACCTGATTTGAGAAGTATGTGCGTATTCGTGTGGAAGATAAATGTTTTCCACCGTGTCCTCTCTGGGCAGACTGAGGTCGAGAAGAAGGATTCCGACGAGGAGCCCATGGAGATGGTCGTGGAGAAGCAGGACGAGCCAGGGGCGGGCGTCGAGCCCGACTCTGAGGAGAAGCTCACCATCGCTCCCACCCTGGCCGACGACCTGAAGCCCATGGACACAGACAAGGAGAACCTGGCAGAATCCAAGTCCCCAGAGGAGTCCATCCAGGAGGACTCTGGCAGTGACATTGCCCCCATGCAGACTGATGAGCAACTGAAACAGGTATGTTTTTACTGTTGTTTGCCTGTAGGCACGTCGCAGTTTTTACCTGATCGCATGATGATTGCAATTATTATGAAAATAGCCAATCTCCAAACTCAAAACGCGTCGCAGTGCAGCGCATTGTAAGCTTGTAGATCGGCTATTTTCACTATTCGTGAAAAATGCTGAATGTCAAATCATGACATGCATGGGCTGTTTTGGTTATAGTAGTCATTTCTTTTTCAGATTTCAGTAACAATGGGCTTTGATTTTTTGTTTACAAAGCTTAAAACAGAAATGTAATTTCCATGTATATGTTCCAACTAGGGATGGGAATTATCGATTAATTCATGAATTGATAATTGATACATAAAGTTTTGATTCCAATTCCAGAGACGTTTCTATGGCTAACAAGGTGGGGGGGGATTTTTAACCGGCCCACATGTACAGACAGCATTACATTCACAGAAAACTGCCCAATGATAGAACCGCAGAATTTGGATTCATTGTTAACTGTTAAGTTTCATCGAATAATTTCTTAATTTACTATTAACATCCCTAGTTCCAACACAATTAAATTAAAGGAGAATTTCGGACTAGAAGGCTTTCTTACCTTTATTTGTAGTTACGTCCCCACCAAAGTGGTCCAGGTGTTATTTTGTGCAAAAGTGCATTATTGGCTACTTATCCTACCATAAGCCCTCAATGGGGGTTGGGTTTTTGTGCTAATTCGCTTATTTCCATTGAAATAAGTAGTAAAGTGTGCCGCTTGGGATACTATTTACATTATGAAGAGAGGATATATACAATTCTTTAACATTTTTGAGCGATGGAAATAAGCGAATTGGCACAAAACCCAATTCCCCATTCCATTCAATGCAATTCAATTCATTGAGGGCTTATGGTACGGGAATTAGCCAATAATGCGCTTTCGCACAAAATAATACCCGGACCTCTTTGGTGGGGACGTAACAACTACAAATAAAGGTAAGAAAGCCTTCTAGTATGGAATTCTCCTTTTAACTACCGTACGCCAGTTCATTCATTCCATGATCATGATGACAATCCTTATTTGTGGCCCTAATGCAAGCATTTGTCTTCCGGCTAGATGTTCGATGCTCGTTTTCCTCAGGACCTGTTCGTGCCCGGCCCTGACGAGAAACCCCTGTTCACGACGGAGCCCCTCACGTTGGACGACCTGTCACTGCTGGCAGAGCTGTTCTACCTGCCGTACGAACACGGCCCCAAGGCCGTGCAGATGTTGAAGGAGTTCGACTGGCTCAGGGCCAACAGCAGCAGCGTCAGTGTCAACTGCAAGGGCAACGAACCCGAGGTATGCATGCATCCAGTGTGCATTCTTTACAGCGTGATGTAGCGTAGTTTTAGTCATAAAAGTCTTCTTTTTTTATATATTTTTAATATTTTTATAGAACTTTTACTTTTTCACATAAAAGGTGTGACATAAATGTATTCAAATTAAGTTAGTCGTATTTTAGTGAAATTTAGTCATCTGAAAAGTTTTAGTTTTAGTCTAAGTGTAGTTGACTAAATATCCTAAGATTTTAGTCTACTAAACCTACAGTCTATTTAGTCTACTGAAATGTATTTTGGCGGGCCTTGATGGCATCGTAAGGCTTGATTTGTAACTTAGCTGCGTGCCGAAAATAGCCGATCCACAAGCTCACAACGGAACGCATCGATTACGGCCAAGCTACACCGGGCATGTGTGCGTTTGACGTAAGCGCACTGCGCGCACAACGTACACGTGCGAAATGCCCTGGCTACACCAGATCTGTGGCACGCGGCAGATTCGTGCGGGACCTTCCGGGAGGATATATAGATACACGCGCATGGGGGCATACGCACCGATCCTATTTTTAGAGCACGCGTATCCGTGGCCCGCGGTATCCGTGCGTCTGGTGTAGCTGATATCATTGACATATATTGGTCCTATCCAAACGCACTCTACGCGCGCAGTACCTAAGTTCTACCTGGATCTCCTTTTACACTAGTACTCCCCTAACATTTTTGTCTTGTGTTTATTTTTTGATATTTGAAATTGAAATTGTCAATATATGTAGTCATTAGGGCCGGGACTTTAACGCGTTAATTGAGATTAATTAACTACAGAAAAATTAACGCGTTAAAAAAATTAACGCATTTTAATCGCACTATTTTTTTCACCGCGGAACGTTGTCACTGGACAGTTTTCAGATGGACCGGCGCACCACCCAGTTCACCGAGTGAAGTGTCCGTTGTTACAGGGAGTGGAAACCACCCCCCCTTTAGAATGGTATGCCCCAGCAGCATTGGGGGAACAATAACACCACCAGACAGTTCACCAGACCGGGGGAAGCCGCTGAGATCACTTTGCTTGTCCCCGTGGATTGGAAATAGGATTTAAAAGGCTATCCGATGATAGCGTGGATTACAGCACAGTTGTGTGCAATTATTCAATAAAGAATTCGCATATCACCGAAGACCGCACCTCGTCAAGCCTCCAGTATCGGCTCGATGCGAAACATGTTGCACCGAGCCTAGCCTGGAAGCTAACGTCAACAACAGTAGCTCTGGTCATTAGCGTAGTTAGGACTCAGGAGGAGTTCTATGGTACTTAATTTGATCCTTTCCCCTCACACCCACGGAAGTGCAGGCTGTGCAGCCCCTCGTTTTTAGCACAAAAAAATATGTGAAAGCCTACTTTCCTCCTTCTAACACTATGGATCAGAGCTAACGTCATTCCAACTACCAGTAGCAATTCAAGGACCCGACCAGATGACATGGTTTCTAACTAAACGGTTATGGCCAAATAAAATGTAAAATCTGTTAATGGCTGTTACTGTATGTCCACGGAAGAAACACAGAGGTGCTTTGTTATGGTCATGTCACTTTGCTGCACCAAGCCCCCCCCCCCCCAACCCTGTGGAATGCATTCCCCAAACACTCAGAGACATGCCCCCACCATCCAAACCTTCAATATTGCTTTCCCCAGCTATTTCATCTATTTAATTCCTTAGTGTTTTTCCTCTAATAAAGTTGTTTTTGATTTATCATGTCCCCCTTGTAAAGCATTTTTTTGTACTCAGAAAAGCTTTATATAAATTATTACATTTGAGATATTATAATTTATTACCCCTATTATTACTACAAAAACAATGTTTTATTGCTTAAACTTATGTATTCACTATTCATTGATTCACTAGTATACCAAAATCCATAAAAAAAAATAGCTTTCTCACTGTTCTCGGGTCAAATAATGATATGCGATTAAAATGCGATTAATCGAGATTAATTAACTACAAAGCCTCTGATTAATTAGATTAAAATTTTTAATCGAGTCCCAGCTCTAGTAGTCATAGCTTTAGTCATAACTTAGTTTTTTTCATCAGTGAAAAAAGGTACGGGTAGACAACGAACATTTTTGTCGTAATTAAGTAGTATGCGTCTTTGCAAAAATCACTGCGTACGCCTAAAAAAAAGTACTGACCTTCGATCTGCAATTTTTGTATTTATTTAAAAAAAGAATTGACAATGTGTTTGCCTATAATGACAATATATGGGGACAGGTTGAAACTGAAAGAGGTTAACATCCAGCTGCTACAAAACAAAATGGTGGAGGTGTACTTCCTATACGGCCCATTGGGTGGTGCATTTGTGACATTGCTCTAACGAGGTATCCATGGTAGTTTGTAATTACAGCAAAGATGCGATTATAAACCATCTGTAATGGATAAAGCCTTGGGCTGGAAGAGAGGTCATCAGGTGGTCCCCAACCATCTTAAAAGTGTTTAGACCCTTAAGCACAACACTTTCCAGTTGGCGGGTCAGCCGTGATTGGCCAAATCACTGCCCCTCACATCCAGGCTTCCAGCTATTATCCTTTCTCTTGTGCCATGTGCTGTTTATAGACCAGAACGCCGTTTGGGCTGCATTTTAATTGGTCAGAGGTGTAGCATATTCGCTCTGTGGGAAATGTGTTGCTGATGTGGAAGCTTGCATTTACTTTATGATTTTTTTATTATTATTATTAAGCGAATTATTCACATAAAAAATTCTTATTATTGTCTGTGTGAAGGGATTGTTTTGTGCTCATGTTGTTACACGCTTGAGTCATACTTTGTCGCGGCTCAACAATAATTCCACCACTTTTTTTTGTCTTGGCTGCAGGTAGCGGAGTGGCAGTCGAGGGCTAAGCAGTTTGAGGACATGTGCTGCAACGTCTTCCAGGTGTTCACCCGCCTGTCCAACTCCGCCAACCGGACCATCCTGTACGACCTCTACACCTACATCTGGGACATCAAGAGCATAATTTCTATGGTCAAGTCTTTTGTCCAGTGGCTAGGTATGTATGACAGGGGATGCCATGCCAACCACTGAACCCCACAAAGTAGATGCAAAAAAAATGTAGCCTGACCAAATCCAGCAACGCAAGTATCAACCCTATTTTGGATAAGCTGCTAAATGCACAGAAAAGCATTCGATGACCAATTTGCGAGCGATCATGTTGTGGCTGCAAGGAATTTCTCTTCCTGGCTAGTGCTTCATAGTTTAGTCATGCACATGTATAATCGTAAACATATGCTGCACAATCTGCATAACAGATGGTAGTGCTTGTTGTTTGACTGCATTCCCCACCTGTTCATCAGGTGAGAACTTAAGCAGCCTCTAACAGCCTCTCTAGTTTGAGCTCTTTATTGCTCTTGTGTGCTTTTTTTACACAATTGTGTGTAATGGTTTAACGTGTCCGACTGAATGCCGCTTGCACTGCTAGGACTGACCGTACGCTAAGCCACGACAAGCTTCTCCATATTGGGTTGTACCAGAACTAGATCTTCTGTGGTGACTTGTCTCCAGCTGGGTCACTGCTGCTTGCTGTGTGCCCAGTAACAACACTGTTGCATTCCCCCACCCAGACACACTTGCTTCCATCTCTCTTATCTGTGGGGATGGGCACTGGGGGAAAATTCCCTATCTCCCTCCCCTACCTCCCCCATGCCCTAGCGCGCACGCGAGCTTGGACAGCAAGGTGACTGGGGGAAGGCCATTCTGGTGCATGACATCTCCGAACCAATCTGAGAACATTTGGAACATGAAGGACATGGCTCCTTCCCGTTCAGCTGTTTTGCACAGGTGAACCCATATTGACCTAATTGCACTGTATTTCAGCAGCATCCTCTCTGAGTAGCCTTAATAATGAAGAGGACCCAAATGCATAGAAACCCTCTGAATGATTTTCTCAAACTGTATCGAGGTTGACTCACTTATTTTGTATAAAACAAGCCTGATCTGTTAGCATCTCTTTCTCTCTCCTTTTCTCCCATACCTTTGCCTTCTCTCTCTCTCTCTCTATTTCTCTCTCTCACACACTCTCACAAAATGCAACGGGAGCACCATGATACAACTTGAATGGCATTCAGTAGTCTCGATGATTCCACCTTAATGGAGTGTTGCTTTGAAGGGAGTGTAAAGGCACCAGCATGGCCCTGTAACCCAGTTTCATTCACAGGTTTCTGTCCTGTCCAGCTATAAAAGCTGGTACAGCTGAGGACTAACCTGCCGTACACAGCAGGCAGCATGCCCACACTGGCAAACCCCACACAGCATTCAAAAAGCAATACCTCTGGTATGCAAATTATGACAATGGCTCTCACCAGCAACAGGGAAGCAGAGCTCACAGTTGTTTCATTTCTCTGAAAATGACATTTTCCTGTCGTCATTTGAACCTGTGCTAGTATTGCATAGCATGTTACTACAGCCTTTAGCCCTCCGTTAATGGTGTTGGATGCTGTGCAGCTGGCAGTCAGTCACTACCTCCCTGGTTTTTGTGCTGCTGAGAATACTTACTAATAATTATTGTCTACTGTTTTCTCCCTTCACTATGTACAGATGGAAGGAATCCACACAGTATACACATTTCTACTGCTTTTGGATCGACAGTGGCCGATCATTTTGCACAGTGCAGATCTGTCATCTGATTGTTGTTGTTCATGTTTTGATCAGGTTTTTTGTTTGTTTTTCCTTTAAGTCAGAGTGGTCAATTCATATATAAAAAGATTAGAAGTAAAGGAAGCAGCCCCCGGATGAAGTCACATTTTGCGCAGCGATTTAGCTCAGTAATATTAAATGTTAACTCCAAAATCTCTCTCTCTGGCAGCTCATCTCTAACTTATTTTTTGTTTCTACCAGTAGGCTGATAGAGATGGTTCAGACCAGCCCTTGGTGCACCTACTCAAGGGAATTCACACCCGACTTTAAAAATGTGATCCTGGGATTAGTTTCACTGTACAGTCAGTAACGGTCACCTTTAGTATTGATGGCCGAGTTATTTGGGGCCAATACTGTTGCATTGCATGTCCGCTGTGCAACACTGACCAATTTCAGGTCTTTATTACAGACTTGGTTGCTAATTTGGGTTAAAAAGACCTGTCGTCCCTATTCTGGGGTGAACATTTGACGAAAATGGCTGATGCGTTGTGACTAAGTTTGTAATCTAGCCATTATATTGTCAGTGAAGAGATTTGGTGCCACGGAGCTAGCATAGAGCCCTGGGGTGTTTCGTTGGTCTCTCATGCATGTCTCATATGAGGGTACCGATTCAAAGCAAGTTTTGACTTCCTTCTCGTGGGTGCACCTGTGTGGCTGTGCTGTATTGTGCCAGCTCTTCAGAGGTCAGGGTGAGGTTGATGTGTGTTGTTGGTGTTCTGGCACCCTGCGCGCTGCATTTGTCTGGTCACATGACAGCCCATAGAGACAGAGACATGGCTCCTCTTGCTGTCAAGAATCATGATAAGCCGCTGTTGTGTAGCTTATTGAGCTTTTAAATAAGCTTCTGGATAGCGGGGGAAAAAGCATGTGCTTTGTGTAGTCACTGAAGACATGCCCCCGGCCCCCACCCCCTACTACGGTGTGTTGCTACTGTGCATTTAATTCCTGGTCTGTCTTTGAATAGTAAGTTGAGATGTCCCCCATGTTATGAGGTTGGGCGGGGGGGGGGGGGGGGGGGCTGTTCATTCCTCCTTTATATCTCTTTCCTCCTGGATTAGATAACTCATGCTCCCCCAGTCATGTGACGAGGCAGATAAGATGTGACTTCAGACGAGGTGCAGAGATCAGATCAGAGAGGGGTGATGGCAGCTGAAGCTTACTGTTGAATTAGGTGCAGTTACATATTTTTGTTTCGCTTATCATGACATGGGAATTATTCTCTGCTTTCCTTTACCGATGGAATAGCATCCCATCTTTGGGTCGTGGGCCTTTGCTAGAAGGAAATAGCCAGGTCCTTCTTAGGGCCGTGTTTGTTATATTTTCATTTGACCGAGTTTGGGGAATACAAATCACAGAGGCACAGTTTTGCTTTCAACGATGATTATTATGACGAGTCCGTCCGTAAATTGGACCATGTAGAAATTGGAGACGTAAGCTTTAGTTGCTTGAGCCCCATTTAATCGGAAAGCTTTTTTAATATAATTTGACTCTTCCAAACCACGTCCTTTCTTTTTTTTTCTTTTTAGTTTTACAATAACATATTTCTTTGGATAATGCTAGATACCTCTGTGACCCCTGCCCCCCCTCCCACCCCATTTGACCATCCCTTTCATGTTGTGTCAGAGAGCCCCCATCCTGTGGTAACGATGTCCGCTTGGCTCTGCTCCTAACAGGGTGTCGTAGTCAGTCCTCAGCACAGTTCCTTAGTCGAGACCAAGAGCCCTGGGCCTTTAGGGGAGGTCTAGCTGGAGAGTTCCAGGTATCCAATGCACTGAATCTACAGCAATCAAATGGAAAAGAGTGTTATGAGTAAAGAAGACAATGCTAAATGCGTGCGCAGGTATGAGAGGGTTTGGTCTGTCGAAGGTGAGCTGAGTAGATTATTTTCCAAATGGGGTTTCAGAGATGGGGTCCAAAGAGGCCAACTGTTTGACATGGCACTTCCTAATGAAAACCAAAAAAATAAATGAATACATGTTTTCAGCAACTGCCCAAAGGAGATGCTGCTTTTCCCTAGCGCACGCAGTTGCAAGCGAGCATGGCTAGGTTTTTATTTTTCATGACATCTCATTTCTTTGCAGGAAAAGCACAGCGCAAAAATTGTAACCACACAACCCCTTTCACCCTTTGCACGCACATGCATCGCAGCGCCAGCGTGTTCGCCTGCGGAAAACTCTACGAGCAAACGCGCTTGTCCAGCCTACAAGTCAAACCTCCATTCTCGGAGTGTAATGACACTCATAGGGGCAGTTAATAGTCTATTCAATTACTTACATCAGCTAATGACAACTTTCATCTTGGGCTTTTGCTCCTGGAGTTTTCGTTCTCTTCCTGCGCAAGCATCATTACTTTTCTCAACAGGAGGTTCCCGCGCAGCGAAACTTTGCGATGCCTTAGAAGAGGGAAAGGAGCATCTCCTTTAGCCAGTACAACCTTGCTCAGACCAAAACGCTGCTTTTATTTAGTTTGAAACAAATATGAATTTTACGTGTTTCGCTTGTTGCTTGTTTATCAGTCAGAAAGGTGTCATGTTATGTTTGCTGCTGTTTTCCCACTGTCAGATCAACAAGGGTTACAAGTATTTTAGAAGTTCTGTCTTTTATAGAACTTTTTTTTTTAACGGCACAGGTTTGTGCATGCTCTTTTTGATCTGATGGTGGCTCAGCTGCAGCAAATGGACCATGAGGCAGTCAGCCATGGCCAAGCAAGCACTAGTGACAGAGGAACTAAACCTGTTTGTTTTGGTACCCACAGCGATTGTTGCCAATAGATGGGGCAAACGATCTTTTCTTCCAGCCTCCACCTACAATGCCAACCTCCAAAATGTATTCCTTAAGGCCATACTATCCCAAAGATAAGGTGAGAATTTGTTTGATTAATGTTTTAAATGGAGAAAATATTGCAGATCTGCCACGTTCTGACCTATTAGGTCAGATCGTATTTATCATATTAAACGTATTTATCATGTTAAAATGTTTATAGGTTTCAAGTGGTTGTTTATGTTGTCTTTATCCAAGAGACAGTCACAGTTACTGGGCGCATCAATGGATGCAGTCTATTAATAGTATTCGAAAGGTTTATTGGTGTAATGCATGGTTTTTCTCAAAAGGCAAATGTATATGCATGTTCACCTGTTTCAAGATCCAAGGCCCCCAAACGGTTATAAACCACTGTAATGGACAGAGACGTGCACACATAGATATCAAAGGGGGCTTCAGGCCCTGCCCTTTTACCCGTCTGTAAAACAACTGCCCTCTCCAGACCACGAATGCAGCATTTACTACATGGTGAAAGAAATGCAAAATGCCACTCCTTTCCAAGCAATATACCGGAAGGCAGCATTCAGGAGAATTCCCTCCGAAGTCTCCTGAACTCATTTGTTTAGAAATCCATGCCATATACACCGCATCTCCAGTAGATAAAGAGTGCAGGGTTGCGCCCCGAAAATATCTGATCTACAAGCTCTCAACGCGTCGCAGCATGACACGTTGTGAGCTTGTAGATCTGCTATTTTCGCTATTTTGGGCCAAAAGTGCCCTCTTATGGGATTTCAGCCCCTGCCTCTCTAACACTCGCACGTGCCTGGTAATGGATGTATTTTTGCTTGAATAGTGTAAGTGTGAAGTGCTAGTAAGTTGAGTATTCCCATCAGAACTGGCCTAGTTTATGCAGCAAATGCTTTGAGGTTAATCTACCATGGCCGTATGCTTAACCAATAAACTGAGTGTGCTGCACTTAAAGTCAGCTTTGGAGTGCTTTTCAGCACTAGCTCTTGATCAGGCCTCGTCGTGGGTGAGCTAAATTAGCTTTGAAAATGTACAGGTTTTAAGAGAGCTTTAATTCATGTCCGCCTACCCGAGATTCAAATATGATTTCCCCTGCGGAGCACAAGGACAAAAATTTGCTGAGCTAATAAAAGAAGCCCATTTGGGCAGATGATAAATTACGTTTTTGAGCTTCGTGCAGTACCACGTGTCAACCATTAGGTGTCCTACCTGACCACAGGATCTTAATGTCTTAATAAACTACCCCTTCTGAAGCAATTTGAAAATTGTATTCACAAAATAAGTTGTGGATTTAAGGGCAGGTTATTCTGCATGCGTTGAATCGGATCACAACCTCAAATGCGTGTTGTGTGTGTGACTGTGACTGTGACTGTGTGTGTGTGTGCGTGTGTGACTGTGTGTGACTGTGTGTGTGTGTGTGTAGGGTGCAATCTATAAAATCTGCAAAGAGATGTACTCTGAAGGAATGGAGGGGGATATTGTTCCTTTCCCTGAGCAGGACCCCGACCTCATAGGAGACCGGTATGTTTTGATCAACCGAGAAGTGCCCTTAATATGCTACGAAGTAAGGCTGAACGATTTTGAGAAAAAATCTAATTGCGATTTTTCTGACCAATATTGCGATTGCGATTTGACTCGCGATATATTTTTTTTAAATCACACCCGTGTGAAGTAAGTGGTGCAACTCCGTGTGGGCGCCCCCGGGGGGGTCCCCGAAACTTCCAGACCCACAGGAACGTGCCCAGGGTGCCGGCCCGGTTTAGGCGAGCCGCCCCGTGTCCGAAACGGTCGAGAATGAGTTACCGTGTGTGGGTCCCCAGGCGGTCCCTGTACTGTACTGTACTGTACTGTACTGTACTGTACTGTACTGTACAGTCACTGTACAGTAATGTCACACCTAAAATCATCATATAGGGCCTATACAGTTAGGCTGCGCAACAGTGACACTTGGTTGTGAAAACCAACCAAATTCTATTTTCGTGCTCGGACAGACCCAGCCAGCCAGCCAGCCACCCACCCACAGACACACAAAGCTCCATAATGAAGTGGTTGCACCACTTAAAAAGTAAAGCTTCAATTTAGTATTCACTGTGTCCATTTAAAAAGTAATGAAACATTATACCAAATGGCATACCATTCATTTACTTTACCAGGCAGTGATGTCAGGATTCACAGGATGTGAGACAGCTCAAAATAATGTAGGCTAACTAACCAAATTGACCTGTAAGAATGTGTGTTAAAATTGTAATGTTAGAAATAATTGTAAATAGCTCTCTGGATACAGACCATAAATGCAATGTAATTTCCAGACTTTCTATTTAAGTGCAAGTGCTATTAGGCTACAGTTATCTAATCATCAGAGCACAATATTGTGATTCTCATTTAATATTCACATTTAGATATTATGTTCAATTGATTTATTTGTTTTTGAGGGGCAGTAGCCCCTCCTAAATCCAGTGCACGTATGTTCACAAACGTCCTACACAAACATTAAATTCCCATTGACAATTTTATGTCATTGTCTGAGCAAAGAAATAGGCCTAGTGTCTATTTTACGTCATGATGATGTACGATGATAAGAGCGCCCCTCACTTCACACGGGTGGGATTTTTGTAACCAAATAAAAGCATATGCATTGCATAAGTGTAGGCTACATTTTGACAGATGTGATGACAGAATTAGGCTATCAATTATTAGAGATCATATTGTCTGAGGTTTAAGACAAGCTCATAACTTTAACTTTAATGTTTATGAGCTTGTTGGCCGGCTATTTTCCCACCACGGGTCCTGGTGTAAGCTTTTTTTTTAATGATGGCTCTCGGATCTCGGTACAATTTTGCGGACCTCGCTCAGACAAATCATTACAAATGTACATGCACCACAATGGGGACCGGTTCACTAGAATCGGGGACGACGACGACAATGTAGCATTAATAAAATAAACAGGGGACAGGACAGCAGGACAGCGCCCGTGCCATGCGAAGGTTTGTGGTGTTGCTGCGGGATGTTTTGACTGTCGCTGTACCATGACAGGTCTTGCACAAAACTCTCTTGTTGGACGTCTGTAACGTCAAAACCAAAATAATGCCATATCCCCGAAGTGCCTGATCTCTTTGGGATTAAATTGTGCGGATTTAAGAAAGTTTATTCGGGCTCCGCAGACGCTATCTGCTCCTCAGCTGCTGCTGACTTGGTAGCATTAGCATCAACGCACTGAACACAGAGCAGAGTAGACGTAAATGATGACTTTGTTTTGGGCACTGCGCGAGCGTGTACACATGCACTGCAGTCACATGCACTGCAGGGACACTTCTGATTGGTTAGAATAGAGAGCACAGTATAGCCGTGTTGTAAATACTGGATCAGACGCGCTCCGGGTTGATTATGATTTTTGTTTTAATCGCAGCCTTTGCGATTTGCTAATCGCGTGGTTTCAAATCGCAATTTCGGTTTGAAAACGATTAATCGTTCAGCCTTACTACGAAGTGTGTGACAGTTTTCTGAAAAACCTCAAGTTTCTATGTCAGTGGTTCTCAATATTTCATGTCAAGGATCCCCAAAAATTATATGTAATTGGCTGCCGACCCCCATCTGAAAATATGTTGTTCCAGGGACCCCCCCAGAAGCAAAGATTTGAGTTAAAAACGTTGGCTCTGAAAGAATATATATTCAAAGATTTGCACTACATTTTCAAGATTTTTCAAAAATAGCAGACCTAACAAGCTCGTAGCGCGGCACTCTGTGCCACGCTATGAGCTTGTAGATCTGCTATTTTTCAATAGCTAAATTATAACATGCTTAAAACACCAAAAGGGGTTCCCGCCCAGAATGGGTTATACAAGCAAAATAGTCCTGAAAAGGAAATGCGTTTCCTTTTTGTTTCTGTTTTCTTTTTTAAATCTGAATAGTTAGATAAAGTGTTTACGTCCCCTGCTGTCTCTTCACAGGTTGGTAGGAGGCTTCCTGACTCTGAGTCCAGACTATGGCTTTGTGTTGGAGGACGAGGAGAGGATCTGTGGCTATGCTCTGGGCACCGTGGAAGTCAAGCCCTTCATCAAGAAGTGCAAGTTGAGCTGGATCCCCTTCATGCAGGAGAAGTACCTGAAACCCGACAGTGAGAAGGACCTCTCAGAGGCTGACGTAGGTGGCTCACCTTCCCCTTTTTATGTTCTGTAAATCTGACACGATGTTGTGTTTTGTGTTTATCCACGTATATCCCTGTATACTGTAGTGTGTTGTACCGTGGCTTCTGTGTTTACCGTGCATAATGTCAGTCGCTCTGTCAGTCCTCTGCTAAATGCCTAAATTGTAGAATGACATGCCAAAAATTGGGACACCAGCCAAGTTGAAAGTGGTTAAATGGCGTGTTTTGTCTCTATCATACTTGCAGAAAATGATGCTGAGCTTCCATGAAGAAGTGGAGGAAGGCCTCCCGGAGTCCTTCCTCTCCGCCTTCCCTTCTCTCATCAAGGTCGACATTCACACCAAGGTCACCGACCCCAGTGTGGCCAAGAGCATGATGGCATGCCTGCTGTCCTCACTCAAGGCAAATGGTAGGTGACTGAGAGCCTGAACTCTTGTATATTCTATAGAACGCCATGGTCTCAATTGTGACAAAAGGCTCCTAAAATCTGATTAAGTATGAGCATGTTAACAGTGCTTTTGGATCAACGCCTAGATGTGTTGAGTCTGCACTTAACCCATTTAGACCTGAGAAAAGATTCTACAAATGCCTTCTAAATCCTGACAGTTTTCTGGAAAACCCCTGTTTCTATGTCAGTGGTTCTCAAACATTTTCATGTCAATGACCCCCAAGATTATGTGTAATTGGCCGTCGACCCCCATCTGAAAATATGTTGTTCCAGGGACCAGAAGCAAAGATTTGAGTTAAAAACGTTCGTTCTGGAAGAATATATATTTAAAGATTTGCACCACATTTTTCACGATTTTTCAAAAATAGCAGACCTACAAGCTCGTAGATCTGCTATTTTTCAATAGCTAAAGTATAACATAATGCTTAAAAAACACCAAAAGGGGTTCCCGCCCAAAATGCTAAACTTTAGCAACTTTAGCAAATTCCCACAATTTTGCTGCATAAATTCACATAAAACCCTGCATATTCCAAGGATTTTTGCCCGTGTTTTTCTGGAGGGTCTACTAAATGGTATTTCTTTTTAGTTTTTTGTTACTTTGTACTGTTAAGTAACTTGAAAATAACCATAAAAAACATGCGAAAAAATATCGTGATAATATCGTTTATCGTGATACAGCTTGAAAAAATATCGTGATAATACTTTTGTCCATATTTCTCACCCCTAATTCGGAGATTGTGAAATAGTTCCACAACGAGAATGACAACTAATATCATTTTGAAAATGGTTATGTCAAAGTGTATGGTTGGGTCTACACGGCACACACCAAATATAACGACAGCAGTGCTGAAATATATCGTAGCAGTCACTTTCAGAGAAATTTGATGAACGATAGAGACACTGACAGCCAATCAGAATGCATTCATCCTTGTTTTTTTATCTTTATGTTTATAGTTATTCATGCTATGGATAGCCCTTTATTCACAAGCCTACACAGCCGTATCCAAGATTTTCTTTTCTAAAACTTGTATATTGAGATATCTTCTTCTTGTACATAACATGTAAAAAAATAGGGATGTACGATTAATCGGTAGCATAATCGGAATCGGCCAGATCGGCCATTAAAATGCCATATCAGTATCGGATCGGTCTCAAAATAATACAGATTATTTAATCGGTTTTCACCAGAAAATTGTTTTTTAAATGAAAAATGTAAAAAATCATCAATGAGTTCAATATAAATCAAAAGTTTCTAGTAGGCCTACCTCTAACAAAAGCCAAATCAAATACGATGTAAAAATAAACTTTACATTTTTCTACATTTAATTTGTGTACTCATCTCATTCAGTAGTCATTCAGTTGAAAACAGACACTTGGAAAAGAGTATAGGCTATTTATATATTGATTGAAAACTTTATTAACAGGCTTTGGCCCCTACGGCCTAGGATTGTTTTCATTGTGGTCCTGTATAATATCGGAATCGGTCAGAATCGGTATCGATAGCTAGATAGCTATAAACACAACATGAGATCACGACACTGGTATCGACTAACACAGAAATTGAGGTATCGGGATCGGATCGGAAGCTAAAAAAGTGTATCGGGTCACCCCTAATAATTTCATAATCGTGCACCACTAGTAAAAATATTTCTGTTCTTATTTCTGTTCCCTTTTGTGTCATTTAAACCCCCAGGTTCCAGTGGCGCATTCTGCGAAGTGCGTTTCAACGATAAAAGGATGTTGGACTTCTATAATAAACTTGGATGCTTCGAGGTCGCCAAGATGGAGGGCTTCCCCAAAGACATCATCATTATGGGACGCACCCTCTAAAAAAGAACAGCGCCAGTTACCAAGACAATGGAGAGAGAACAAGCCTCTGGGGCTTTTCAAAAATGTGTCTGCTACCTTCATCAGACAAACTTTTGAGTTTTATATTTGATAACCATCTGGGCCCGGCCCAGACAATCTGTTTTTAGATAGTGGATAGAAGCACAGCGGCTGTACAGATTTCTGGTACCGTTCCTACACGTTACATCATGGCTCCATTGAATTCCTTCTAAAGAATCCAAACGGTCAAGGGCCATGATGAAGTCGTCCGCAATCTCGGCTAGGTCGGTTGATTTGAGTTGGGATGAGTTTCCTCATCCCAAGAGAGGCAGGAGGTCAAGCATTAAGGCTGAGTTACACTTAGATGTACAAAAAAATAGCTGATCTTGTAGATCTGTTTTTTTTCCTTTTTTTAAGTATAAATCATGCGTTTATATATTTTATTCAGGTAGCTGCTACGTATGTATGGTTCCCATGAGATAATGCAGAGTCTCTGTCTCTGAAATAGACAGAGGTGAAAAGAAAATGATTCGTTGTCTCCTTGGAGAAAGAATGCATCTGGAGATGGAGGTATATGTGACCATTGTGTAGGCTGTAAGGTGATACCTGGAACGGCAGGCCTTTGATTTGTCACAGTGTTCAACTGATTCATGCGGTGTAACTGGCATTTATATGCCAACAGATATCTACTGCATATGTAAGGTGGAAATTATGGCTTTCTGTGGTTAGTTTGAGAGCCCTCAGTAATTGATCTCTACCAATGGAAAAAGCTTACATCTAAATGACTCAAACTCATCTCCACGGTCTCGCTCTAGAGAGGGAGATATTTCCATTGGTTAATGCACAGGATTTTCAGAACCAGACCTTTTCAGTGCTTTGCTTTTTTTTTAGCCATGTGTTTTCAAACCTTTTTCCTAGTGTCCCTTTTGAACTCTCGCCTTTCAGTTAATTGCCTTTTTTTTTTACTTTAGTTTTACGCCGCAGAGGCCAGTGAGTTTAGACATGGATTTTATTTCGAACCTGTGTCAGTCAGACTCGGATAAAACTTGGTGACATGCGTTGGCCTTTGCCAGGCTTGGCAAAGTGATGGCAAAAGGTTTCAGATATGTCATACTTGTTTTTTTCTCACTCATAATTGTTCTTTAACTGGGTATGTTTTAAGCATCAAGCACAGCCATCAGTATGCCTAGCTAGCTACGCTTAATTTATACTCCTTCGCACGACTGTCGCTCTGTTTTTTTATTTTATCTTTGATATCCAAATAACATTTCCATTCGTTTAGGCCCTCATGACAGTTTGTGGCTAACCAAAACAAGACCTGGGGCATTCAGCACAAAAAATAAAAAAAACAACCTTCAATGTTGACAAACATTGTGTAGGGGAGTTTGAGGAATTTGATAGGTAAAATGTATGCTTTATGTATACTCTTATCGTAAGATGACATCACACTATTTTCAGCACGCGACACCATCGTACCACAGAGTCTACATGAGGCTTAAATACCATAGTCATGACAGCCGATGGGAGTTTGAACGCTCATAATAACCACTAACTCACGCCCCCTGAAAACAGTGGCTGATCTGGCTGCGTTCAAGAGATTGCAGTGGCCTGAAAACTGCGGCAGACCGATCTGCTCGGCACGGTCAACGGTGATCGACGGTCACCTTCTTGTTTAATTGCATTCCTTCCTGCACTGTTTTATTGTGGCATTGCACACTCTTGAATGAATGTTCTCTCCAGTGAAAGCCTTGGGGCCCTGGGTGGGCAGTGAGTGCACTTGTTATTGAAGATTAGTGGTTCTGAAAAAGTGGGAGTCCAGGGACCCTCAAGGCCTATTCATAGGTGGTTTGGATGTCGCCAATGTTGTGGTTTGGATGAGTGGTGGTGAGTTAAAAACAGAGAGAAGGGCTGGGGAAGAGCGGTGGTTTGCTCTTCACCGTGGCTCAGTGACGTCATGTTGTAGTTGCGGTGGTCACCTCACCACTGAAAATCCAGACTATGAAAGAGCGGACCCTTACAGGTCTGACTGTAACTATACTCTTAAGATTTATGGGGGTCCTTGAAATTAAGATGAAGTTTGAGAACCACTGTTGTAGAAGATTACGGAATCCAAAGTGACTGATTACCCCACCACCACCACCATACTACTCATCCATACTAAAGAGTAGGGGGTTTGGAACAAATATTTCTAGGCCTTTTTTTCGTATCTTTATGTCTTGAATGTTTTATACTCTTGATGTGTTTCATTTATTTTTTTTGTAAATCTACTGTACCAAGTAAAAAATGTAAGAAGAAAAAAAAGAAGGCACTTTAAACCATAAAAGAAGTGTTCTTAAGTTGCTTATTTTTTCACGGATCAGCAGTTTTTTTCCTCATGCTCTTCACTTCAGTAGATGCCTGCCAATGTGATGTTTTGTTTTGATACTGTTGTACATTCATTCATGATGTGCATGTATGTATGAGGTTGTATTGGATCTGCTGTGGCAGAGGCCATTTGAATAACCTCATCTTATGATACATGAGGGAGGGGGGGGGAGCATGCCGCCCGGGCTCTGGGCATAATTCTCTGCAATGTAGACAGTTGTGGCTGGCCCATAGACTGGGCTGGCCATATGACTTCAATGTAGACAGTTGTGGCTCGCCCATAGACTGGGCTGGCCATATGACTTCAAATCAATATCACCATTATTTAAAACTTTTGTCTTGATTGCGGTTAATGGACGAGGATACGAAATAATCATGTTTTCAAGGGTCCATGTAGATTGACTATATTCACTACCCACCACTGTACAACAAAGTATAATACAGTGTTAAGTGGTTAATCAAACTAATCGATTCACTCGAGACGATAGTTTTGTTTGTCAATTTGTTATGAAAAAATCAAAATGCTTCTCGATAATTCAATTAACCTTCATGAGCAAGATTGACGCTTATTCGTTCTAGATATCGGTTTTGATATATTTTTGGTCAATTGCCTAGCCCAGTCTGTTGAATAATTTGGTCTTTGGTCAGCAGTGGCAATCTCTAGTGGGGTCTAGGGACCCACAGGATTCCTTGAAGGGGTTCTAAATGTTCTTACAGACAGGTCTAACTTGAGAGTGTGCACTGAGGTGGATCCATGGGTTCCATTTGGCATTTTTACACTCAAGAGACAAGAGTTATTATGGAGGTCCTTTTTGAGAACCGCATTCTGTTCATTCAGCTCCAAATGCCCTGCTCAGCCATCATAGCCTGGCTGTCAAAAAGGAGGTTGTCCACAGTCCACTGTCAAAGTCCCATTATGATTTATTTTAGTTATTGAGATGGATATTTCACGCTTCTTTTAAAATGGTTAATTTTGCAGTTGTGTCTTATTGAGGCTTGTCCTTTCATCTTGGCCAGCTGGAAATTGAAAGAGCTTAGATTGTACATTTTATTTTGGACTATACCTTAATTGTTTAAGAAAACCTGGGCTGAAGTGGAGTTGGGGGGGAGGGGGACTTCATAAACGTTACAATTTATGTAAGATTTGTATGTAAGATAAGATTCATAACTAATAAACCATTAAGTGTTTCTTCCTTTTCGTTGGTAGCTGTTGCTTATTATAAACACAACTTCATTCTGATACATCATGCAGGTTTACCGTAACTTGGATTTTCTGGAGATATTGCATTTGGAAAAAAATTGCAATCTGTAATTTATTGGTCCCTAAACATTTTCGAATATCCAACTGGGTGAATATATCCAACCTGAAACCAACTTCACTGCGGTTAAAGGATGGAAGAGTGTTTATCGTCAATCAGGTGGAAACCTCATGCCCAGTAGCCTATTTACCGCAGTATAAAGCTCAAAACGCGTCTTTTCGAGCTTGTGGATCTACTACTGTCGATGCTTAAATGTTGTGTGATCCGGGGGGTAACAGGTACGGTCGCCCCAATTCCATCTCGCCCCAGTTCTTTTACGCCGACAGCTCGGTGCGGCGGTTCTTGTATTCTTTATTTTGTTTTACTGAGAATAAGGTTAGAAATAGGTTTAGGGTTAGGCATAGTTTTACTGGGGTTAAGTTTAGGAATAGGGTTAGGTTTAGGCATAGTTTTACTGAGGTTAAGGTTAGGAATAAGCATAAGGTTAGGTTTAACCGTTTAAGCATAATTTACTTAGATTACTTTAGGAATACTTAATAATTGATATGTTATCCAATAACGGTACAGGTGCAAAGTTACATAACTCCATCCAGAGCGCACCGCAGGCAGCTCCGGCCGTTACGCTAAATAAATCGCTTATTTCGATGCTTGAAAATGATTTTCTTTTTTCTCCTACTTGACCAAATGGGCCTACTCTACACAGTGTGTTGTCCCAAATGGGCTTCCGTAAAAATGCCTATTGTCGGCAGCTGGTGCCTCTGTGGTTTGGATGTTATGATTGTTCACCTGTACCATTCATTCATTGGATATAATATCAGTTTAAGGTAAGAAAATTGTTCATCTGGAATTGTCTTGTACCATGTGAGATCTAGCATGCATAACGTGAATGGCAGATCGAGTGGCAAAGTGAGTGACAAAGTGAATTTAATGTTTAAAAGTAATTTAATTCAATCAAATAGGACTTTTCTGTTTGTATGTATGGGCTGTCAATGCCAGAAAGTAGTTTTTTGTCACTCAGTAGGCCTTCCCGCATAACTTCCGGGTATGATGATGATGTCACACGCATAAAAGAGCACCGAAGTCCTGACGTCACTGTCAGTAGAGGGCGTCAGTCCCCAGGTTCGTGTACTTTTTATGAAGCGACCTAAAATCGCCCTATGGAGATTTCACTGCAAATAAAAAAAATACATGAACCACTTTGACAGACTGGAATGGCTTAGGGTCGACGACAGAGTACAGCATCTTGCAATGGGTCTGGTCCACAAGATTCGATACTCCACCAAGATACCCATGTACCTGTCTAGATACTTCCTTAATGTTAACGAAGTCCACACCCACAACACCAGAGGGAGTGCAACGAACCATGTACAACCCAGATTCGGCACAAACAAGGGACTAAATTCTTTTCGCTCCTATGCCACCAAAATGTGGAACGCCCTACCAACAGTCATTAAGACATGCAAATCCCTTGACTCCTTTAAAACCGCTCTCAAAGGGCACCTACGAAAAGGCGTAAGCCGCAAAAAAAAGAAAAGGGCACCTATACGGATGGCTGCAATTCGAAACTGGCCCCTGTAAAATCTGAATCCCCTCCACCGCCCCCCCCCCCCCCTTTTCTCCTCACTGTTTCTTTTCCCTTTTTACCTCCATTATGATGAATTTTTGTTCTGTTCTTTGTCTATATAGAAGTGTCTATTTGTACGTCTCTAAATGTTTTGATGAATTGAACATGGTGGACCCTATTGTAAACAAGTGTAATGCTTAATTGGGTCGTCCACTCACAGTTAACAGCCTTTGTATTGAGTTTGTGCTTGAAATTTACTGTAATTCTGCAAACTGTTAATAAATATTTCAATCAATCAATCAATGTGTATAGGCGCCCTCTACTGAAAGTGACGTCAGACTTCGGTGCTCTTAGCACCGAAGTCCTGACGTCACTTGCATTGTAATCTCCATAGGGGGATTTTAGATCGCCTCATATATTAAAGAACTGTGTTTGAAAAATAAACCGATCACCCCGGCCTTTTCACTCATATGGATCATCAACTGAAGGTGGAAATGTACAAATATATAAAAAAGCGCTAGAAACGAGTGAAACAACCCAGAGACTACATTTCCGGTATAGGCGGGTGGCTGCATCTGCCCGTTGCACAACAGAAACTGAATGTTAATTACGTTTATTTTTATTTGATTGATATTTAATGTCTCGTGGTTAGTACGAGTCGAGTCACCACCAGCTGAGCTTACGTCAACGAGGAATCTCAGGAACGCAATGTGTTGACAGCTGGGCGTGATGTATATTAGCAGCGACATTGCCCTATTATGTAGTTTCAAGGCTTTTGCGGCCACATTAATTCCATTTTCTCCAGAAACTGGCTGTATCAAATATGAATGGACATCATTAACGACGCACAGCCACTCCCCTGACAGAAAGGCCGGGGTGGTCGGTTTATTTTTCAAACACAGTTCTTATATGAAGCGACCTAAAATCACCCTATGGGGATCTCAATGCAACTCAAAAAATCACACCCGTGTGAACTGAGTGGTGTAAGGTCTTAGCCTGTCTAACGTAATGAAATCATGTCTGACGTAATGAAATCATGTCTGACGTAATGAAATCACACCCGGGTGAACAGGGTGAACATAGCAACCATGCTCATTTTTTCTGCACAAACAAAGCCAGTTGTATGAAATCACACCCGGGTGAACATAGCAACCATGCTCATTTTTCTTCGTCACCTCTGTCTGTAGTTTTAATTTGGAGCAGAGTGGTTTTCATGTGTGTTACAATGTTTTTGTTTTCAAGTTCTTTGTGTTGAGGTGTTCTTTTAGCTCTTCCAAGTATTTTCCTTTTAGTCCTTCCGAGTGTCATCCTTTCTCTGTTTTTCTTTCTAACCTCTTTCTGTGTAATTTTTTTCTTCTTTGGTCTTTCTTTTTCTACTCTTCTTATTGAATTTCGTAATCGCTGAATTTGACGTTTTTCTTCGTCACTTCTGTCTGTAGTTTTAATTTGGAGCAGAGTGGCTTTTTTTTTAATATCAATTTTATGTTGTTTCATTTTATGTGAATGGAAAGTATCGTCTTCTGATGTTCTTTTCCTTGAAAATGATCTGTGACCATGCAGTTGATTCAACAGGGGTGTTTGTCAGCCTAATCAGCTATGAACTGTGGTCTGGTCAGGAGGGTCTGGCTGGGGTCTGGTCAGGAGGGTCTGTCTTGGCAAAGAGCAGCCGTCTTGTCTATTGGGCTCCCACCGTCTTTAAAGATCGGGTCTGGTCAGGAGGGTCTGTCTCGGCAAAAAGCAGCCGTCTCGTCTATTGGCCTTGTCTGATTCTGATAGGGTCGTCTTCGGGTCTGGTCAGGAGGGTCTGTCCCGGCAAAGAGCAGCCGTCTCGTCTACTGGGCTTCCCACCGTCTTTAAAGATCGGGTCTGGTCAGGAGGGTCTGTCTCGGCAATATCTTTGGCTAGGTAGACTCGTCTTCTGATGTGATGATTTGTGACCATGAAGTTGATTCACCTGGAGTTTTTGTCCGATGTGAGGTATTATATAAGGTAAGGTATTATATACCCTGATCAGCTCTGATCTGACGTAATGAAATCACACCTGGATGTGATTTCACAACTGGCTTTTTTTGTGCAGAGAAAATGACCACGGTTGCTACGGTCATCCAGTTCACCCGGGTGTGATTTAATTACGTCAGAAATTATTTTGAACATAGCAACCATGGTCATTTTTTTATGCACACAAAAGCCAGTTGTAGGAGTGGTTTACACCACTCAACACAAAAGCCAGTTGTAGGAGTGGTTTACACCACTCAAAAATACATGAACCTTTGTATTGGCGCCCTCTACTGAAAGTGACGTCAGACTTCGGTGCTCTATTCTGGGGGGAGTATTCACCATAGAGTATAAAGAAGGATAGAGACTGAACTGGCGCGAAGGTCCGCCCCCCACCACTTCCACGGGTCCGCCTGCAGTCCCTCCTCTTACCACTAGGGCCCAGTGCTTCAACGTTGGAGAGCCTCACTGGCCCCTTGGGGGGTATTCACCTTAGAGTATATAGGTATTATATACTCTAAGGTGAATATATAGGTATATACAAAGATATGTAGAAGATATGTACAGTGGCTCACTCACAACGTACGTGTCGCCTTGTTAGGCCTACGCATTTTTGAGTGGTTCAACCACTCCCTTACGGAGCTATTTGTGTGGGTGGCTGGGTGGGTAGGTCTGAGCACGAAAACAGCATGGTTGTTTTTCACCTAACACACACACAAACACACACGCACATATTAACTGTATATATCATGATTTCGGGTGAGCCAGTACAGTACAGTACAGTACAGTGGTAGAGGGTACAGTAGAGGGACCCCCACACGGTAACTCTGTCATTTCTCAACCGTTTCGGACGAGGGGCGGCTCGCCGGAATCGGCCCGGCCCCCTGGGCGCGTTCCTGGATGTTCCAGGGACCCCCCGGGGACCCCCGGAGACCCCCACATGGTAACTCTCATTTCTGTACCGTTTCGGACGTGGGGCGGCTCGCTGGAACCGTCTTCTAAAAACAAATGGAGATAATGGTTAGATTATACTTTTGAGCAACAAGAGGTCTAGGAAACAGGATGTTTTTTCCCAATAAATTATAATATTCATTATTTGGTCTTGATATGATTCTTAAACCCATAAATACTCTAAATACTCATACATGATACATAGATACTAACATATTTAAGGAGAAAGATATAGATGGGATGATATTTGGGAGATGAAGAATGAAAAGGAAACTGAATGTCTGAAAGAATGAAACAAGATACAATCTCTCTGTTTTTGTTTTGTAATTTATTGTCCAATGCTATTCCATCCTTCTTTTTAACCAGAAATATACTATCTGTGTGTAATCTCCTATTACAGTTTTTCATGATTGTTAACACACAAAAATTTGGCACAATTTGCACAACCTTCACTTCATGTAACTAATCGCTGGACACAATTTGCACTACTTCACACTCCCTTATCTGCATTAGACTCTGACTTTCCTTCTTTACCCTCTGGTGTCAATTACACATCACCTTCTCCTTGTAGTCCAAACACTTCACACAAAATGTTCAGTTGTTGCACACACTTCTCACGTAAAATCTCAAAGCATCAACCTACAACACAAAAATATTCAAATCTCTAAACATTCAGAGATCTTTTGAGCCTTTGAGTCTTTTGAGCAAGCATCGGCATTTATCCTTTTATTTTATTCATATAAGATGTCTGGAAACACTATGTATTTGTGTGTCTTATTGGTGTCTGTTTCAGTATTTGCCTGATGAGTTATAGGATATACAGTAGGCTATGTTTCCCACAGGTGTAACTATATAACTCAGTGTCAGCCCCCTGCTAGTAGTGGTACCTGTCATGTCATATTGGATTGTATGCTGGCCATGGAGGTTTCATCTATAAATCAAATCTTCTATTTATTATTATGCCTGTGTGAGCTGAAAGAGACTTATGGGCGTGCGTGCGTGCGTGCGTGCGAGCGTGACACAGAGCGAGAGACAGAACAACAGAGGCAAAGAGACAAAGAAACAAAGATGAGAGACAGACATAGATAGAGACAAAGAGAGAGTCAGAGAGACAAAGAGACAGAGACACAGAGAGAGACCGAGACAGACAGACAGAGAGAGAGAAGAGCACCACTGTGCCACAGCACACTCCCTTAACATCTACCTACCTACTGCTGTTCATGGCGTTGCCATGGATACAGTGCCCTCTCTTGTATCTGGGTTGGTACATAGGGATGGATGGGGCTGCTGGCTGGGGCTGCTTTCACTGCCTCTGCGTCATATATTCATACCAGTGCAGCTGAGAGCTGCCCCCTCCTCCTCCTCCTCCTCCTCCTCCTCCTCCTCCTCCTCGCCTCCGTCTCATCCTCCACTTTTCACACCGCTAGTATACAGTGTACGACGTCCCCTTCGTTTGTGACTCTCCATCTGCATCCTCCTCCTCATCGCCTCCTCACACACCTCCCTCTGCCAGAGGACCGGGGGGGAGAGAGAGGGGGGGTGGGACTTTCTCTCCGTGCGCCTGTCTGACCCAGGAGGACTTTCTTTTTTTTTGTTTTTAGGTGACCGACTGCCAAGGTTTTCGGTGCAACTGCGTGTGAGCTGACGGACGCAGAGGAAAAACAGGGGAGACAAAGGTAAGCGTATAGCGGAGGATGTTGGGTGCACGCGAGCGAGTGAGACTGGGAGATAGACGAGTGTGTGTGTGCGTGCGTGCGTGCGTGCGTTGGGGGTGCATGGGGGGGGGGGGGGGGGGGGGGTAAGTTCAAGACAAAAGGCTGTAGACCTGTAATCACTGATGATGACATGAAGTCCTCATCCGATACAGTACCTGATACAGTCTTGTAGTCTTTAAGCATTTTCTTCCTTTTGAGTTTGCATAAAACGTTGATATGATCACGTAAACAAGACCGGCTATCATTTCCTTGTTGTTGTTCTCTTTCAGAGGTCAATGTACTAATAATGAGTGGCACTGTTGGCAGTGTATTGATTTGTGTGTGTGTCTGTGCGTGTGTGCGTGCATACGCATGTGTGTGCGTGCATGCGAGCATGTGTCCCTTGTGCACGTTGCGGTCTGTCAGACAGTGTTATTGAACTGCTGCTACATGTTATGACAGTGAACAGCGGAGCAATGCACAGATGTGTGCACATAGCCTGTACCTGTGTGCCTGAGAGACTATAGGAGAGAGACTGAGGAGAGACACACAGAGAGAGAGAGAGAAGGACAGCGAGAGACCATGCCTGACTGTGCAGGCAGTGTTGAAGTGCACAGATACTAAACCTAATCTGTAGCGCTGGAAACAGAAGCCAATCACATTCATCCCCCCACCCCCCCAATTTTCTCTCTTCCTCTCTCTTCACTGCCAGTATTGGAGATCTCTCTCTCCTATTCTCCCTCTCTCTCTCATATCTGCTTTGTTCAGGGTTCGCCATTTTACAGAGGCAAAGATGTTGAGCTAAATGTCAGATGCACAGATCCTGTCATCCTGATGCACACACAGGGCTCTCACACAGAGCACTGAATTATCACCAAATACAGATGAAGGAGAGGACTCTGACACAGGCAGACTTTTGTTGGAACAGAGAGAGAGAGAGAGAGAGAGACAGTCTGTCTCTCTGTAGAAGGGCAAACAACAAAGACAGAAAGAGTGTGTGAATGACAAAAGAGAGAGAGAGAGAGAGAAGGACAAATAAGAAAGACAGTTTCACAGTTTGTGAAAGAGAGAGAGAGAGAGAAGCAGGGTGCGAGAAATGGATGGCAAAACAAGTCTGGGGGGTTAACAGGAGGATCATGCAGGCCTTATGGGGCCGTTCGTCATGTCCTGAGAACAGTGTCTGACAGACAGCATTTAGCTGTGATGCCTCATGCCACCAGGGTGGAGTGTGTGTGGGGACGACATCTGTCAGTCCTCACTTTAATAGAAACACTTGTTTGTCATTTTTAGCATGTTGAATGTGAGTGATGGATGACAGATCTGGCCGCGGCTTGTTAAAATGATACGGCTCAACTCACTCAAAATGGAAAACATACAGTGAGTACAGTACACTGTATATAATGATCTATCCACAATCAAATAGTATTTGAGTATGAATTCACCACACGTAAACATTGCACATGTGCGTCTTAGGATGCAATAGTTGATTTCATTGTACTGAAGTATAGACAAGAAATTAAGTGGTTTGATATTTCTCTCGTCAGTATGGTCCAATGTTGCCGTGGTATATATACCACTAAGTGGGCGTTAACATTTGACTTTCTAAAGATCCTAGGCCATGTGGCCCATAGTTCAGAGCCTATCTCCTGTTTAATATTTAGACCTGAGGACGATTCTACAAATGTCTTCTAAATCCTAAAAGTATTCTGAAAACCCATGTTTCTATGTCAGTGGTGCTCAGCCTTTTTCATGTCAAGAACCCCCAGAATTATCTGTATTTGGCCGCGGACCCTCATCTGAAAATATGTAGTTCCAGGGACCCCCCAGAAGCAAATATTTCAGTTAAAAACGTTCGCTCTGAAAGAATATATATATTCAAAGATTTGCACTACATTTTCACGATTTTTCAATCTACAAGCGAGTGCCGCGCTATGAGCTTGTAGATCTGCTATTTTTCAACAGCTAAAGTACAAAATGCAATGTAAATACACCAGAATTAGCAAAGATGCTAAATTTAATCCACAGTCCCCACACAACACACACAAACAAAACAGGCAGGCAGGCACTGAAGCACATTACCGGATGAGACAAAGCATAACAACATACATACAGCATACATTACAAGAAACAAAGTACAAGATTATTCTATCTAGTTTAGCAGCGTTTTTAACCCATTTAGGCCTGAGGCCGATTCTAAAAATCCTTCTAAATCCTGACCTAAGTTTTATGAAAAACTTCAAATATTTATATAGCAGCATCAAATTTTTGTACTTTTGGAATACTGTACATACTGTACAGAACACCAATATGGGTTCCCGGCCTGAGGGGGTAAAACACCAAAAGGGGTTCCCGCCCAGAGGGCAATATAGAATTGTAAGTAAAGTAACTTGTGCATAAAGTGCATTATTGCTTTCAGGTAATATCTCTGCTGTCGGGAGGAAACCACTGACTTAACTCCAAAATGTTCATTTTTCAGGAAATTAAAAATATACATTTTTCAGGAAATTTAGAAAACCGTATATTTTGAAAACAAAGCAATACTGCCTCGTCAAAGTTGGTGTTGTGACTTTATATATTGTCAATGATTTGCATGAGAAGGGGAGAGGTGGTGGAGTTAGTTGTCTTAGCAGACAGTTTGAGGGTGCAATGGAGTTAAGAGGTTTTGTCCAAAGTGGTTTTTTTTTTACTACTTTCCATTGGTTCAATATTTTCCAAACAACACACAGATGTAAAGGGTGTTCAATAGCACTGATTTATGCAAAAAAATAAAATCAAAAATGGAGTTAAGAGGTTTCCTCCCGACAGTATGCTGTGCAGGTGCACTACTAGACTATTTAACTATACATGGTCACAGGTTTGGTGGTCGGGTAACCATTGTTTTATTTGTACTTAAAGGATGGAAATGACAGACAATCTCTTTGTGAGCTTGTAGATCAGCTATTTTCGGCATGCAACCAAGTCTAAAATAACTTATACTGGATCTCTTGTCCACTAGTCCCTTCCTAACATTTTAGTCTAGTTTTTATTTTAAACCTCGACGTCCCAATCTGAGGGTGGAAACTCAGGCCACTGAGCTGGTACTTACCATGCTTTTTTTGTACTGTCTATTAATAATAAGGAAAGGACTTGCAGGACACTTGCAGGTGTTACCGATGATACTAATTAAGGTTGTGTTACACTATGGTCAAATCTATTGGGGATGTCCAATATTACCGGCCTCCCGATATTATCGGACGATATTTGCATAAAAAAATGTAATATCGGAAAATATCGGTTTTAATTCATTTACATTTCTCCCGAATTTATGATTTGGACAATATCGGGATATCGGTTGTCGGCGAAACATTCAATACCGGACATCACTGCTTTCGTGCAGGGCTAGCAGACAGCTTGCAGTCAAAATTAGACTGTCATCATGCAGTGTGTGTGTGTGTGTGTGTGTGTGTGTGTGTGTGTGTGTGTGTGTGTGTGTGTGTGTGTGTGTGTGTGTGTGCGTGTGCGTGTGCGTGTGCGCGTGTGTGTGTGTCTGCCCATGCCTGTTCCTCCCGCACATGGTCTCTGGTGTCCCGCGCAGCGCTCCAGGTGGGCTTTGCATTTTTAATCGATACTGTCTGTAGTGATTAACACTGCTGCTGTCTCCTCTCTGCAACGTACAGCACACACACACACACACACACACACACACACACACACACACACACACACACACACACACACACACACACACACACACACACAGGAGAGATGGATGAACGCTGTGCATTATTATGAGTGATGGAGGACAGGAGAAATATGTCATGCACGAAACATGCAAGACACACACACACACACACACATGGGTGCGCGCACACACACACACACACACACACACACACACACACACAGTGTGTGCATGTGTGCCTGTGTGTGTTGGACGTTAATGACCCTCTGCCTCTGGGCTCCTACTGAGTATGTTTATCTCCCACAGCAGCACCAGGCAAAAATAGATGATGCATCACTACCACACACGCACGGAGTACATGCACGCATGCACGCACGCACGCACGCACGCACGCACGCACGCACGCACGCACACACACACACACACACACAGACCCCTTGTGCATTTCGCCTTTTTCTCTCTCCTTTGCTCTAATTGCCTCCCTCCTGCTTTCTTACTTACATGAGCACACACACGCACACGCACATGCACACGCACACGCACACTCCATTCCCGGCACATGTCTTGCTCCCCCCCCCTCACACACACACATAAGGTCGTACAAAAATAGCAGACCCACAAACTCACAACAGCTTGCAGATCAGATTTTCTTTCTTTTGTTTTTTTATTAGGCTTATTTCTTCTTCCTTCTCTTGTGGCCTCCCACTATATATAGGCCTATTAGAGAGAGAGAGAGAGAGAGAGAGAGAGAGAGAAAGTGAGAGAGAGTGACAAATACCTGATTTTCAACTTCCTGTGAGGAAGTAGTCTATATACAGTTATACACTATACAAGAGAATGAGAGAGAGACACACACACACACACACACACACGCACGCGCACACACAAAATTCTGGTGTGTACAAGCAACGCTTTGTAGCCTACCACTCCCTCTCTCTCTCGCTCTCTCTCGCTCTCTCTCTCTCTCTCTCTCTCTCTCTCTCTCTCTCTCTCTCTCTCTCTCCCCACCCCTCTGACTGAGTGTTGTTGTTCCTCTCCAGAGTGAAGCCCTGCCTGGCTGCCTGGCTGGCTGCATGCGAGGCGAGCGGCGTGTGGACTGAACGCAGCTGTTCTGCTCTGAGAAAAGCCCAACATGTGAGAAAAGATGTCCGTTGGAGGCTGTGCTTGTCCCGGTGAGTCTCTCTCTCTCTCTCTCTCTCTCTCTCTCTCTCTATATCTCTCTCTCTCTCTCTCTCTCTCTCTCTCTCAGTGTTATGTATTGCTCCCATTTCCTATCCTCTCTATTTCTCAAACGTAAACTTTAACGCCCGTGCCCTTATATTTTATTCTGCTCCTAACTCACTTGGAGTTACAAATGGACTACATTAAACACTGCATGGGGATTTTAATGTGTAATGTCATTTAGGCTATTATCTTTAATACTTTTCCCTCCGAATCTCTTTTCCCTCTCTCTCTCTCTCTCTCTCTCTCTCTCTCTCTCTCTCTTTGTCTCACTGCTCTCTATACAATTTCTTGTGTCAGTGATGTGACTGATGTCAAAGTGTTGCAAGTTGGCCTGGGGCCAGTGTCAAGTGTGCGCGCGCGAGTGTGTGTGTGTGTGTGTGTGTCTGTGTGTGTGTGTGTGTGTGTGTGTGTGTGCGCGTGCGTGCGCGTGCACGTGCTTGCTGAACCTGTAATGGCCTAGTGTACCAGCAGTGAGCTATGCTCTTATGTGTCTAACCAGGGGCTACACACTGCACTGTAGCTACAGACATTTGCTGTTGCTTTTACTCCACATAACAACCGTTTGAAAACAAGTGTGCATAGTCACTTAGTGTATATAAACCAGTGGTGGGAAAAGTACTCAATTGTTTTACTTAAGTAAAAGTACCAATACTGCAATTTAGAACTACTTTGTTACAAGTAAAAGTACGGAATTGAAAATGTACTTGAGTAAAAGTACTTAAAGTACTAAAAGTAACAATACTCATTGTCCAGAATGTGCCATTTCACAAGTTCAAAATGTGTACAAAATCTATTGAAAATAGAAGATCTACAAGCTCACAATGCGTTGCATTGCGACGCATTGTGAGCTTGTAGATCGGCTATTATCAAATGGCCGAACTGTATAGGGTTGAAAGTGGTTAATGTATGTTTTATAATCAAAATTATCCTGCTGAGGAAGGCTTTGCATACTTATTTTTGGAATGAAGCTACAATATAATAGTTGGTTTTTACGTCCTGTCCAGAAAGGAGAGAGGAAAATTTGCAACTGTGCGTGCGAGACCAAACCTCCACCGCAGTCCAAAGACGGAATCCCCCTGCTCGTGCCATGAGGGCACATATTGCACTTTTATAAGCTTCAGGTATACCAGCACTATTGTCACGCATAAGGTGTCCTGTCCGACACCAGGGTCTAAGTGGAGGAGAAGGGAGACCACCTCCAAAACCACTGCAGATGTACTAGCTCACATCTCAAAGTCGCAACGCTCGCTTTTGCCTTCCTAGTATTCTCTCTCATCGATGAGGGTCTGATGAGAGTTGGCAGTCTACAGAGAGAGAGAGAGAGACTGAGAGAGGCACTGGGTTTAGTGTGTAATTGTCTTGTGAACAACAGAGTGCCAGGGGACGAGTGCTATAGTGTACGCGTACAGCACAGGGCGGTGGAGTGATGTCTAACAGGCCCCAAATTGAATCGCAGCATCCGCTGAGGGGATCTCTCAGACCATGAGGGCATTGAATTAGGGTGCCAGGATCACTTTAATGGCCCTCGCTCAGATTCAATGGCGGCGTGGCACTGAAGATGCTTCACACTTCTTCACACTAGTGACATCCTCGGTTTTTACTTCATGCTGTTTGCAGTGGTGGAAAGTAACTGTACTTAAGTACAATTTTGAGGTATTTGTACTTTTCTTGAGTATTTCCAATTTCCAGTACTTTTACTTCTACTCCACTACATCTCAGAGCCAGAATTTGTGAAATGGCACATTCTGCACAATGAGTACTTTTACTTTTAGTATGTTAAGTACATTTTGATGCCGTTACTTTTGTACTTTTACTCAAGTACATTTTCAATTCCGTACTTACTTACTTACTTGTAACAAAGTAGTTCTAAATTGCAGTATTGGTACTTTTACTTAAGTAAAACAATTGAGTGCTTTTTCCACCACTGGCTGTTTGTAACTCAGAGAATGAAATCTAACACTGAGAGTGAACAGATGTAACCAAATAGACGCGGGTTTCATGAGCAGTGTTCCTTTCACGGGCTCACATTGTCTTGTTGCTCGCCCCTCTTTGGTTTGCACTCTGCAAGAGAGAGAGTCTTTTTAGTGAGGAGCAGAAACGTTTTAATGACAACCACATGTTTCTAGAGGATGTACACAGGGAAAGCAAGCAGTCAACGCACGCACGCACGCACGCACGCACGCACGCACGCACGCACGCACGCACGCACGCACGCACGCACGCACGCACGCACGCACGCATGCACACACACACACACACACACACACACACACACACACACACACACACACACACACAAAGAGATGCATGCAGCTTTTCATGTGCAAGTTAAGGGTTAAGGAAGGAACTTGCTGCGGCAGGTTTGAGCCAGTGGATCTCTCACACAGATACCCACATTGAAAGATGACTTTCCAAGTCACACTTGTAGTGTGTGTGTGTGTGTGTGTGTGTGTGTGTGTGTGTGTGTGTGTGTGTGTGTGTGTGTGTGTGTGTGTGTGTGTGTGTGTGTGTGTGTGTGTGTGTGTGTGTGTGTGTGTGTGTGTGTGTGTGTGTGTGTGTGTGTGATGAAAATCATGCACTGGTCGTATTTGAAGGCAGGTTTGTTTACATTCTTGTATGATGGTGGCAGAGGCTCCTCCCCCTGAAGGCTGCAAATAAAGAAAAAAAATGACCTTCCTTCTTTCCTCGAGTCCTTTCCTTTCTGCCTCTTCCTATAGAGCGTCGCAGTCCCGCCCCCTATGGGCCCAGGAAATTATTCCCGTTCATTTTCCTCATAGACTTTTCAAAAAGTATTTATTTAAAGACCTTTTAAGCCTCGTACAAAGCCAACTCTTGTCGTGACAAATCATGACAACAAACAAAATTTTTTGGCCCGAACAAAGAATTAGAAGAAAAAAACGGCAGGTTACAACACTTTTTTTGTTGTTTTTCTTCTTTGTAATTATTTGTTTGGTCCAAAATATTGTGTTTATTGTCATGATTTGTCACGACTCGAGTTGGCTTTGTCCGCGGCGTAACCATCTTTAAATAAATACTTTTTGAAATGTCTATGGGAAAAATGCATTGGGAATCATTTCCTGGGCCTGGCGTCGTCATGACAGGGGGCGGGACTGTGACGCTCTATAGCCTCTACCCCTCCTTTTTTAATGACTAATTAATTAGTAGGCTACATAGTAAAATCCTTTAAAAACTAACTCTCAGACGGGGCCATTTGGTTCCACTTGGACATGTCTCAGAGTTAAATTCATAATCAGGATCATGCCAGCTCAGAGTATCCAACTATAATGGAGGAATCTGTTGTGTGTGCAACGTGCGTGCGTGCGTGCATGCGTGCGTGCGTGCGTGCGTGCGTGCGTGCGTGCGTGCGTGCGTCACTGTCAGCCCTGTCCGTGTGCAGGGACGTGCAGAGAGTGTTAGAGAGGCAGGGGCTGAAAATCCGTATTTTTGGACAAAAATAGCAGATCTACAAGCTCACAACGTTGTGAGCTTGTAGATCAGCTATTTTCGGGGCGCAACCCAGCACTCTTTAGCTAGTGGAGATGCAGTGTAACGAGATGGATTTCTAAACAAATTTGTTCAACACAAAATGCTGCGTTCAAGTTCAGGAGACTTTGGGGGAAAAAGCAATAATTCTCCTGAATGCTGCCTTCCGGTATGGAAAGGAGAGGAGGGGCATGTGCATTTCTTTCACCATAGTAAATCCTGCATTTGTGGTCTAGAAAAGGGCAGTTGTTCTACAGACGGGTAAAAGGGCAGGGGGCTGAAGCCCCCTTTGATGTCTATGATGTGTGCACGTCGCCACGTCCCTGTTCGTGATGTAGTCTGGCGTTACCAGACTGACTCTCGCAATTTCCAAATGCTTTCATCATACAGTCTGGACCATACATGGACAACTGGCGGCCCGGGGGCCACATGCGGCCCCCACCATCACTCAATGCGGACCGCAGGTTAATATCCGAACATTGATGTATTATTGATTTCAGGCTAAGCAGATTACTAGTATGAAAATGTTATCGTCTTTTTTTTTTATGTCCAATGTATTTGTATTTAGTTCATAAAGTTAACATAACTATAACAAAATGCATTTTCAATTAAATAAAAATGTTACTTTTCAGGATTCCAATTAAAAAATTCAAAAGATTATTCAGGATTTCAATTCAAATATAGCAAAACGCGACGCGTTTTGAGCTTGTAGATTGTCGAAATATAGTGGCCCTCTCCATCGTCAAAGTTGCCCACCCCTGGTCTGGACCAACGGATGAGTAAGGGATACAGCGGAAGTGGAGCCTCCTCGCCACTTCCGTTTCGTCTTTACAGTCGTGCACATTTATCCTAATATAAATAGAAAACATCTAAACATATATAGCGTGTTGCTTAGCAGAAAAGTAAATAAAAGAAATAAGCTCTAGAGATATTTTAAAATATATTTTCGTGAACGGAAATGGCAGCTTCCGTTACTCAGCTCATGGGGGCTATAGTTCCAGACTATAATTCCACAATCTCCAAATGCTATATAGATAGTATTCGGAGATTGTGTAATAGTTGTCTGGCTACGTGAGACTATACTGTCCGTGTCTTGTCTGACATGGCCGTGACATCCTGCATGCTGCAGCTCCTGTGTGTGTGTGTGTGTGTGTGTGTGTGTGTGTGTGTGTGTGTGGGTGTGTGTGTGTGTGTGTGTGTGTGTGTGCGCGTGCGTGCAGTGAGCGAATCACCTCAGAAAGGCTCTCTGGCTAATAGAGTGTAACTGAATGGAAGCCATGTCGCTACACAGTGGGGTCTAATCACACGCTTTGTTCTGACTAAATGGTAAAAATAGACCCCATCCCCACCCCCACCACCCCCCGCGCACGCACACACTATTTCTCGGACTCCCCCCCCCCCCCACCCCTCTATCTCTCACTGCTGTTTGTAACATACTGTACAGTGGTTGTTGCCTCATGCAGAAAGAAAGTCACATGTCTCCTGATTAGAGGAAAAAAAGTGGCCAAGATGGCAGCCAAACAGGCTGGGTGATTAGCAACAAGAGTATTTTTCTCCTACAAACGATTGAATGGAATTCACGTGTGTTGCTCTGAATCAATTCTGTGAGGGGTTGAAGTCAGTGATGATTGACTCCTTGAATGAACTAATGTAGACATTTTCATATGAATGGTTTATCTGTCTCCCATTCTCTCTCTCTCTCTCTCTCTCTCTGTCTCTCTCTCTCTCTCTCTCATCCTTGCGTTTGTTTGTTCCGCGTCCTGCCTCTCTGTTTTTGTGTTCCCCTTTAAGATCTCTACCTCAGCCACTCATTTGCCAGATCAAAATGGCTCTGTGTGAGAGGGAAGGAAAGAAGGAATGCGTGGGGGAGAGAGAGAGAGAGAGAGAGAGAGAGAGAGAGAGAGAGAGAGAGAAGAGAGAGAAGAGAGAGAGAGAGAGAGAGAGAGAGAGAGAGAGAGAGAGAGAGAGAGCAAGAGATGTTGTTGGGGGAAGACACAGAAGGGGACAAGAGGGAGGGGGCAGGATGCATAACGGAGAGGAGCTTGTCTTTATGATGTCACAACATCTCGACGCTGTCGGGTGAAAACCATGTATGTCCCAAAAAAACGGTTAATGTTTCATTATTATTTAAAAAAAAACATCTTCCGATCTGCAAGCTCACAACACGCTGCAACACGTGAGCTTGTAGATCTGCTATTTTTTCACACTTTTGTGCAACACCCCTTGTATGATGAAGTAGTAGGACATTCATTTACGGAAAACAAATTATACAAAAAGTTCAAGTTGACATTATTGGAGATACGAGGTAAGGTTTCTTCTTCCTGACAGCTGTGATCAGCTGCAAGCTTCAGAGAAAGGCAGGGGAAGGCTTGTGGGCATGTATAGCCAGGAGAACCAGAGAAAGGCAGGGGAAGGCTTGTGGGCATGTATAGCCAGGAGTGAACCAGATGGATGAGCTGATGTTTGGGGGCAGGGATGTGCACACATAGATATCAAAGGGGGGCTTCAGCCCCTGCCTTTTACCCGTCTGTAAAACAACTGCCCTCTCCAGACCCACAAATGCAGCATTTACTATGGTGAAAGAAATGCCAAATGCCTTCTTCTCCTTTCCATGCAACATACCGGAAGGCAGCGTGCAGGAGAATTGCTTGCATTTTTCTGTAGCCTCCTGAACTTTAACACAGTATTTTGCGTTGAACAAATTTGTTTAGAAATCCATGTCGTACGTCGCATCTCCACTACCTAAAGAGTGCTGGGTTGCGCCCCGCAAAGAGAGAGAGAGAGAGAGAGAGAGAGAGAGAGAGAGAGAGAGAGAGAGAGAGAGAGAGAGAGAGAGATTTATTCACAAAAGATGGGCAAGGTGCAGAGTCTTTGGAACACACAGCTGGAAAAGCTGGTTTTGAACAGATTATTGAATTTTTTTTTTTAAAACAAAATAGCAGAGCTATGCTTTACTTCTCCTTATATAATTTATGGTTAGATCAGGTGGAGAGAGTCACTCGCTGACTTCCTCTGTGTGAGTGTGAGAGAGAGAGAGAGAGAGAGAGAGTGCACCCCCTCTCCCATTTCCCCCTTGAGTTGGCTTGGTGTTCTCGTGTGTGACATTACAAATAGATTGTTTCTATAAAAGGTCAGTGAGTACGTTTACATGAGGACTGAAACTATTAAACGTTGTCATGTAAACTCCTACAAAAACTTAAATCCGAATGAAAATGCTCAATGCGATTTAAAAAACATTCCGATGTAACTGCCCGAATTATTCCGATGTTGAATGCGATTAAAAAACAATTGGACTCATGTATACACTCATTCGGAATGACCATTTCCCATGTAAACTCGTAGCAAAAAAGTATTTTATTCTGAAGTATTTATTCGGAATGATCAGCCGGCCATGTAACCGCGGCCATTGTCATGAATTCTCCAGATCAAAAAGCCACCGGGCCATACAAAAATGGTTGGGACCACAGGTTGGGAAACACTTGACTCTAAAGCAAACTTCACGTTTTTTTTTTTAACAATATATTTATTGCATTTCTTTTTTTTTGTACAGACAATACAACAGAACAATACATAATACATCAGACAAAATACAATTACTTAAAAAACAAAACAAAAAAACAAAACAAACATACAGTACATACATATAAATACAGTATATTAAAATAATGGCACTTAGACTGGTAACAACAACAGAGTCCTTATGGCCACAAGACCAAACAGCTGCAGAGAATACAATTAGACATTTTCAGTTTCCACCATTAAATAAGATAAATCATTAACCGTAATATATTGGATAAACCGTCCCCATATTTTATCAAACATCTTTTGTTTATTCTTCAAAGTATAAGTGATTCTTTCCAGAGGAAGACACAATGACAGCTCCCTAAACCACTGAGCAATACTGGAGCAAACTTCATGTTAAGTTAACCAGTGTTGTTTTTGGCAGAACATTTTTATTTTAGTTTTAGTCACAGGCTCTTGAATAGTTTTCATTTTGTTTTAGTCACCTGGAATGTTTTAGTGTTAGTCTAGTTTTAGTGTGTTAGTCGACTAAATATCATAAGATTTTAGTCGACTAAATCCAGTTGATTTACCGGTAGTCGAACTAAATGTATTTTGGCGGGCCTTGATGCCATCGTAATGACTGTTTTTTTTCACTTGCTGAAGATAGCCGATCTACAAGCCCACATTGTGAGCTTGTTTCAGCGTGTAACTAATTGTAAAATGACTTATACTGGATCTCTTGTCCAGTCTCTTCTATTTTCTTTTAATTGTCTTAGTTTTAGTCATCATAGCTTAGTTTTCATTTAGTTTCCACTTAGTTTTCCTCAGTGAAAACACTTTTTTGTCTTGGTTTTAGTCGACGAAAACAACACACTTCTATCCTTTACACCAGCCCTTCATTATTTTCTTCTCTGTCTCCTCTCTCTCTCTCTCTCTCTCTCTCTCTCTCTCTCTCTCTCTTCCCTCATAGAGCTGTGTTCAGTCATGTCAGAGATGCTCTCATGCAGGAGGCTGGGGGGGGGGGGGGGGGGGGGTGTATGTTTATTATTTTTACATTATGTGTCCCTTCACTTTCTCCCTCTGGCTGTCTTTCATTTGACAATGAAGCCTTTTTGCCCCAATAAATAAATTAGCCACGCTTTCACCGTGCCGTCCCTATTTTGGGCATGCCATCATATACTGTAGGCACAAGTTTGAATAAATGGTGAATATTGAGGATCTACAAGCTCACAGTGGCGCATCGTGATGCGACTAGACACACAGAGACAGATAAACACTAAACAGACGTACCTTTATTGAGCCCAGGGGAAATTCAGTTGTCATAGCAGTGTGCTGCTGCCTGGGTAGCTTAGCCTATAACAATACATAATTCTTCAGTAAATGTATGTTGTTGTTGTTTTTTAATTAATAATTGTAGTACAGTAAAAAAATACAATATTTGCCTCTGAGGTGTAGGGGAGTGGAAGGATAACGTTTTTTAAAAAGAAATTATACTCAAGGAGGAGTAAAGAAAAAATCACACCCGTGTGAACTGAGTGGTGCAACTACACATTTATTGTTATAGTTACTGTACATTAGTACATCGGTGACGTCACATGCTAACCATAGCAACCATGCTCGTTTTTTTGGTTGCTAACCATAGCAACCATGCTCGTTTTTTTGGTACGAACAAACACGGGTACACGGGTACAAAGCCAGTTGTTGGAGTGGTTTGCACCACTCAAAAATATACTGTATACCTTGAGTATTACTTTCCCCCCCACACACACAAGAAACTCTATCAGCTGCTGTTTGTGGCGAGCTACAACAGGTGCATAGATGATGTAAATAAATGGTCGTGTATGGTAGTTTCCAGATGTACGTTATTTTATGATAAATGTGACGGGCACGGTGGCGCAGTCGGTAGCGCTGTCACGTACCAGCTAGAAGGTCCCGGGTTGGGTTCCCACCGGGATCATGTCACCAGTGCCCATACCCTATAGGTGGGGTTGGCGAAAGGGCCTTTCTGTGTGGAGTCTGCATGACGTCCCATGGAAGTTGGAGATCCATGCTATGCAATACCTGTTGTTCCTGCGTCGGAGTACCCGTTCCACCCATTTGTCTGTGTCCTTTTTATGCCCATATATGGAGATTTCTGTGTCTGTCTCTCTGTGTCTCTTTATTCCTATATAATGGAGTTCTGCCAAATATTAAGTGATGTGATGCCAGAACAGGCTAGCTCCATGCAAATGGAGCCTGGGCAGGGGCCCTGTCCAGAGCCCAGGTAGAGGCCTTTTGTGGAGGTTCTGGACAACCGTGGGTCTGACCGACTCGACACCGGGCACTGCACTTTGTGGGGGTGTGGAACGTGTGTGTTGAATTTGAAGTCAGTGGGGCGAACGGTTCTCGAGTTACAGTACGTACACACACACATGTACAGAGACTTGATTGATTGATTGATTGATTGATTGATTGATTTGATTTATTTTGTTAACAACTCACTGTATTGTTAAAAGCCCCTATATCTCCCAATTTGAAATGCAGCACTTGTGAGGAGCACTTTTCCTAGCTAATTAAAATTGAGCTCATTGGCTGCAATACTACTATACTAATTGTTGTATATTCAAATAAATGCCGTAGTGTTTTGAATTTCCAATACCTAGCAACTTCAAAGTCTAGTAGAGTGTCTTTCCGCACCAATTCAACAGGAATGGCATTGAATCACATTCACATGTTCAAATGTTGAATGAATGACCCACCTTGAAATTCAGCAGCATGTGATATACAACAGTATGACCAAAGCCACAGAGGTTCTTTGTAGTGTTGGCCAGTAGAGGGAGCTGTTGTGCTGAAGATCCCACTGTCCTTTGGGCCATCATCACATGCCTCTCACATTGGCCCTGATGACAGACTAAGAACAAATTATTACTTGTCATCAAGAAGAGCTGTGTTTGGTGTAAGAAAGGTTAACAGTTAACAATTATTACAGTTTAGATTTAGCATCATTTAACCATGCTGACTTTGCGATATAAAAGTTTTAGCATTTTCTAAAAGTTAAACACACACACATACGCAAGGCCTCAAAGAGCAGCCAGGGCCGGCCCATAACCGACATCCCATTACTATGACTACGTGGCGGCTTCATGTGCGGTTAGGGTTAGTAATGCACCGGTCACCTCACTGATATCACAGGCGAGGGCCATTAGCTGTAGGCTATTTGGCATTAGTCCACGGAAAATAAGAGTCACTTGAACAAGACAAGAGTCACATTGATCATTTGACCACAGACAGACCGGCTGGGACAACTGGTGGAGTGGTGGTGGAGCGACCATTGGCATCATATTGTACACAGCTTCATGGCTAGAGGCATGAAGGACTGTGTTGGAGGCATGAATAATGTGCGTATACCCCTCTGGTACTCAGCCACCTATTATGTCTTTCTGAGGGCCTGAGGCCGGGGTAACTTATATTATAGCCACCAGCTTCTTCATTGTAGCCTACTCACCTCCGCCACCACCTCCACACCATCCTATAACCAACAACAGAGCCAGCCTTCTTTGCGAGCTTGTCAGTCTGTTTCTGTACCTTTTGTCCCTTTTGTTGATGTACCCCCCCCCCCCCCCACCCCCCCCTCCATAAGGCAAGCAATTGCAAGAAGAGGATGTTGCAAGAAGAGGATGCTTGCCACAACAGAATAGTAGAACATCTGCTGCAGCATCCTGTCACACACAAAAGGATCTGAGTCTCCTCAGGAAGAACCGTTTTCTTTGGCCCTTCCTGTAGAGAAGCATTGTCAGACCAGTTCAGCCCCGGAACTCAGGTGTCCATGACCTCCACTGACTCCCCCATGAATGGTGCTCACTGCTGGGGTAACCTTGCGTTACCAGACCTTCCACCTCGGAGGAAAGCCTGGTCTGTGTTTTCCGAAATTGCCCCTTATGATCCGGTCTATAGGCGTGGTCTCTAGACCGGGTTAATACAAACAAAAAATAATAATAATATTTTTTCCGGCGTCGCTTTGTTTTGGTCCCCTCTGTTTGTATTTAGTCTCGCCAGCCACTACTAGTTGGAATAAAAGATATAGCAAACAAACTATTCCAAGAAGTACTTGTCGAAGAACATTGGCTTTTATTGGGTACGCCTTAACACATTTTAGACGGGAACCGCTTTTGGTGTTTATAGCATTATGTTATACTTTAGCTATTGAAAAATAGCAGATCTACAAGCTCATAGCTCGAGCTTGTAGATCTGCTATCTTTGAAAAATTGTGACAATGCGGCGCAAATCTTTGAACATATATTTTTTCAGAGCTAACGTTTTTAACTCAAATCTTTGCTTCTGGGGGGTCCCTGCGTGGAACAACATACTTTCAGATGCGGGTCGGCGGCCAATTGCATATATTTTTGGGGATCCTTGACATGAAAATGTTTGAGCACCGCAGACATAGAAACATAGGTTTTTCAGAAAACTGTCAGGTCTAAATGGGCTAATATGATGGTGCCCTTGATTTGTGGGGAATTATTTGGGGTAATTCCGATTCCGGTTTGGTGGTTCTGGCCTGATGACTACAAACCGGTGACTACAACATGACAAATTATCATCCGCTCCCAATCAGAAACCTGGCTGAGAAGGGTATGAGTCACAGGCTAGTGCTGGGGGCTGGTGGGCCCTTTTTCCTCTGGTGGTTCTCCACAACCAGCTCCTTGGGTCTTTCGTGGGTGGGTTGCTGGTTGGTTGTTGTCACCTCACGAAGATCTCCACCATGGTGCCGTGCTTGTCTGTGTCGTTGTCATTCATAACACAGCTGACCATGACGGTGTTGTCTGAACATCGGTGACACGTTTTGGAGTTGAAGAAGAAGTTGGATGTGTAGATCAGTGGTTCCGAAAGTGGGGTCCGGGGACCCCCAGGGGTACTTGAGGGAGTTCCAGGGGGTCCCCAGCTAAATTATAGTTTGGAACCAAATGCACCCTTATGGGTCTGTAACTCTCAGAGTTAAATTAACATTGATTTTTACAATATGAATTGGGGGTCTCAGAGATAGAAGTGCCATTAAATGGGGGGTCCGTAGACTAATGCATGTCAAACTGGGGGTCCTTGAAATTAAATGGGTTGAGAATCACTGCTATAGAGCCGTAAAATAAATCTCTTCAAATGGGGGGTCTGCGGGGCTAATTAGTGTCAATTTGGGGGTCCTTGACATGAACAAGTTTGGGAACCACTGGTGTAAAGGGTGAACATAAAGTGTGATAGTACAGTGCCCTCGGGAGCATCTCGGGAGCACCTGCGCTGCCCACACATTTTGGCAGTCTGAGTGATGTTCTTGAGATCTGCAGGTAATCCGTGCTCCATCCAGGGCAGGCCGTACAAAGTCATGTTCCGCCTGCATCGTAAAGAGCTTCACGGCTGTGATGTGGTTGAAGGCACTGCAAAAGTCAAAGAACAAAATCCTTCCAGGTCAGGCCATTTTTTAAATGGAAGGAAATTGGGGGTTTTTGAGTTAACTCTGACATTCCATGACCCCAATTTGATATGACTTTTATAATAATAATAATAATAATTATTATTATTATTCAAGGCTTGAATAAAAAAACACAAAAAGGTTGAGAATCAGGCCATTGGTGTATTCACACTGAATGGTCTGATAAGGGGTGGACGGGAGGAGTTTGATTGATTGATTGATTGATTGATTGATTGATTGATTGAAATATTTATTAACAGTTTGTAGAATTACAGTACATTTCAAGCACAACTCAATACAAAGACTGTTAACTGTGAGTGGACGACCCAAATAAAGCATTACACTTGTTTACAAGAGGGTCCACCTTGTTCAATTCATCAAAAACATTTAGAGACGTACAAATAGACACTTCTAGCCAAAGAACAGAACAGGAATGTATCATACAAAGGAGGTAAAAGGGAAAAGAAACATATACACTAGTGAGGGTGGGAAAAGGGGCTATCTAGGCTATTGCTTTCCAAAAATAATGGATCTGGCTGGGGGGGGGGGGGGGGGTGTACAGCGACGCGACACGGTCGTACCGCGGCGTATAGTGCAGCGGGGGGCGGGGCCATTGTTCGTGTCTAGCCTCTCTCTCTCTCTCTCCTCTAGCAGGAACAAAGGCTCTTCTCCTCTGCTCTGTACATTGGTTTCTACTTGGAGTAGTATAGAGAAGAGACCGTTACGGCCCCCAAAACAAATGCCGTCGTTGAACACCACAGATCGTTTTTTATTTTTATTTACAAATCTTTAGAAACCCAAACTTTAAGAAGAAGCACTTGTTTCGACTCGAGGGGGTCGCTTGTTCTCTCCTTGTTGTTTTGGATCGGGGGGCCGGGGAGAGATCGGCGTGGAAGAGGAGCTCCTCCAGCCCGCAGAGGAGGCCCCGAACACCGGACCGAGGTGTTGCATAGACACACCGCGTTTCGGTGGTACTGAACCCCCCCATTCTCTGCAGGTAAAAAAACAACAACAACCGTAAACGTAGATTGTTTTGGATTTGGGAGTGGAAAGAAGAGCCAATTAATGAATCAAAACAAGTCTTGTATTATGTATATTGTATAATAGCCCCGTTTGATCCACAGTGAACGATATGCATGAATCTCTCTCTAGTCTGGGGGTAATAATTCAGCAACTAAAATAGCTTTAGCAATGTCGGTCCTCTCTTCTCTCTCTCTCTGCATAATGAATGCAGCCCCTGCAAGGCACCTCGCCAGTTCAGAATGTTATGGGTTGTGTGTGTTGTTCAGTCTAGTGTGCCAATAAATCAACACCATTCGACAGTCCAGTTCAATGTAACCAACGTCTCTTCTTTCGTTTTTAACGCAATTATATTATTATGGACTTCGAGGTCTAAAGATGGTACGGTTCGCTGTGTGGTGTGTAGGCCTCCTAGGTAGGCTATTATCATTTCATTGGAGCCATCACACCTCAAGAACGTAATGGAATGGTTGATTTGCTTCAATTAAAAGTATTCATTTCTATAGCCCGCTTGTCGTTGTGACTGACTGGTCAACAGCATCCACTGGATACTGTGCACTGAATCGATTGATTGATTGATTGATTGAATACTTCATTAGCAGTTTAAAAAAGGTCTGCTCAAGAGGATTTTAATCACAGGATAGCCTATGTGGCTTGTTTCCATCCATTGGGGTCCTTTATAATAAATACTCAATTCATCAAAACATTTAAATGACAGACAAATGATGGAACTCATATTTATGTACAGTATATTATGTATCCTCACTCTGGATGTTCCTTAGCCCCTTCCAGAACCCTGGATACATTTTTTTTGTATTTGGGAAGGCGGTACTGCCTACCAAATACAAAAAAATGTATCCCAGAGTTCTGAAATGGGCTAGAAAGATGTTCCTGTTCCAGCGTTTATGTTTAGCCCTGGAGATTATTATCGGATGGTTGCCTGAGTTAGATTGGATCCTAAAATACCCTGGGATCACTTTTAATGGAGGCTCATGGGCTTCGGTTTGTGGGCTCATAGCAGCCTAACATTTAGACTCGTAGATGTATTTTATCGATTCTGAAATTGGAAAATGTCAGGTTCGATAAAATACATCTATGAGAGTCTAAACGTAGGCTCGTAGGCTAGCACTTTAGAGGTTTGTTGAACAGAATGTGTGTCTTTGAATGTGAACATGATTTGTCAGTAGAAGAAAACATGTAACCGGTAGTCCTTGATAACATCCTTTTATCTTGTCTAACAAATGAGGGGTGGTGGTGGTGTAGAGGAAGGTTGCTTTTTGCACCAAGTTGAACAATGGTTCGTTAAATAGGGCTGCTGAATGCTGTCTGCTGCTGCTTGTTGTTGTAGCTACTAGCTGGGGGGGGGGGGGGGGGTGTCTTTGGGTCAGAGGTGATGCATTGAGAACCATTGTGAACTCTCCCCAGAGCAGTGTCACCCCCATAGTAAAGGGGAGGAGAGCGTGACCTGGTCTGACTGTTAGTTGGGCCCACCCATAACCCCTTTACGACCTGACACTAGATTCTACAAAATGTCTTCTAAAATCCTTCTGAAAAACCTATATTTCTATGTCAGTGGTTGAGGTTCTCAACCTTTTTCACGTCAAGGAGTTAAGGACCCCCAGAATTATCGTTATGAATTGGCAGCCGACCCCCATCTGAAAATATGTAGTTCCAGGGACCCCGTGGCGCAAAAGATTTGCGCCACATCTTCACGCCACATCTTCACGCCACATCTTCACGCCACATCTTCACGCCACATCTTCACGATTTAAAAAAAAAATAGCAGACCTACGAGCTCGTAGCGCGGCACTTGGTGCCGCGCTACGATTCAATAGCTAAAGCATAACATAATGCTTAAAAGGGGTTCCCGCACCAGAATGGGATAAAGGCAGATTTGTATACTTTGTTGCATGACAGTGTTGCACATCGAAAAAGGGGCGGTCTGCTATTTTTTTGTGAGAGCGAGTGATTGTTGTTTGATATGAAACTGGCTGTGCAGCAGTGAAAGATGGCCAGGTAGATATTAGTGATGCGGACGACACACTCAGCTCCTCTATATCTATCATTCATGCACCCATCTCTTTCTCGCAGTGCTGCCTTTCTCAGCTTTTGGTTTTGGATCCTCTCTGACTTCTTGCTTTGAGAATCAGACACTACAGTATAAGCCTAATACATGGAATGTATGTACAGGATTCCTTGTTGGGAGACCATAAGCCTAATCCATGGATACATAAAATAATTCTGTTCTGTGATTGTGTGTTTGACTTACTGTATCCATCCATACTCTCTTTCTGTCACCTCCCCTCAGTAGATTTTGATGGTTGTAGAGATATCTTCTGTTTAAAGCCCCTGTGTTATTTCAGCATGAATGGCTTATCTGGGCAGACGAGGGTTAACAACAGCCGGGCAGAGGGAGTGGGGGATGGGCGGAACTAGAGAGACACACGCACGCACACACACACACACACGCGCACACAGCGCAGAAGAGTGTGGTTGTGGGATCACATGAGATGGGGCTGTATGCGAGAGAGAGGAGGGTTTCCTATAATGAGGACGGTACATGAGCACAAAGAACATGCTAGGCCTCGACTCACCGTGTTCCCTAAAGCAAGCATTCCTTCATTTCATTAATCGTTTCCACAGATCGCTGTCTGCCAACAAATCTAATAAAGCCGTTCCTCGTCCCATTTACTGGATTAATAACGATGCATTAGGAAATGAAAACGCCAGGAAATTGTGTGTTTCTTTTTTTCTATTACACTTTCACTTGAATGCATCTCAATAATGAAGTGGGCCCAGAGATTAAGAGTTGACCGTAATTTGAACATATACCTGATTAGTGTGAACCTCTTCTAAATCTCTGCTCTTTTTACTTTGTGCTTCTCCGTAGGCTGTTCGTCAAAGTCGTTCAAGCTGTACTCCCCTAAGGAGCCCCCCAACGGCAGCACCTTTCCCCCCTTCCACCCGGGCGCTATGCTGGACAGAGATGTGGGGTAGGTCCACAGCGAAAAACACCCAACGGCTTGTCCTATGTAGGGGAGAGAGAAGGAGAAAGCTCAGAGTCCCAAACTTTATCTCACTGTTTTGTGTCTCATATTCAAGCTTTTGAGTTGTGGCCCTCCATTATTGTAAGGTCTGTGTATTCATGGCAATAGTGGGGGGCTATGTTGAATTGCCACATATTGTGAAACCATAAACAAGGTGTTATGAATTTGCGTTTCAGGAAAAACTAAAGAACACACCACTATATTAACTTTGTTAACAGTTTAAGGGCTCATGACGTAGATGTCCATCATGGTACTTAGTACGGTCATGTGCCCGAGACGGAGATTGATTAATCTCCGTCAAATTAGTGACACTGTCCAGTCGCGTTAGATTACCTCCCGTTGTTGTCAATCGCATCGATAGTGTTGTGGCTATTGTTAGATGCTACACAGACATTCACAACAACATCCGGTCCGTCGGTAAAAGTGGTCTGGGCGCTATAAACGATGGGCACATTTTATTAATGGATTATATAACCCCGGGCCCTTAAGGTGTTAATACACAATCAGAGCTTTGGGATCCACATTTGTATTCATCACAGTCCCTTTACCATCCAACATTAGAGCACTACTTTTTGTGCGATCTGAACGAAGGAATTTACATCATGACTTCGCCTATATCAGTAAATCCATCTTTCAATGAATCAAAGGCTAATACCGTGTTTTTAGGATACATTATCATAAAACATAATATGGGTACTCGAGTGTTCTCTATTTTCTTACACACCTACTTAATTGATCATTTTGTCCTACTCGGTCCACACCGGTTTTGCTGAAAGGCTTTAGACGGAATGAGTAGAAAGGTTTCATTAAAACCAAGTGTCAGGCTAGCGCCCTCAAGGCATGCATGCCCACATACAGGCCAGCTCCTATTACCAGCTGCAGTGGTGATTAAATTGGTTGCTGTGAGGTTTTTAGTTACAAACTGCCTCCCATGTTAGACTTGTTGTAGTGCCTGAATTCTTGTGCGTTTGTTTTATTCGGCACAAATCCCATTGTTGTGAGTTTAGCTATTCCTTGTATGACAAATTTATATAAGGGCTTAAGTGGTTGCATGAAATAAAAAATGCAATGCCATGTTGGCCTGCAGTAAAAGAAATATGGTGTAGACTTCCTGGGTTTTATTACCAAATTTGCACGACATACAGTATGTAAACATACTTCAAGCATAGCTAACCGTAATCCATTCTTTTAACAGGCCGACTCCAATGTACCCCCCATCATATATGGAGCCTGGAATGGGGTGAGTGTATTTCCATTTTGCATCCTATATTTATCACTACTATTTATATACTAAATAAGCAGTTTGGGTTGTTATGTAATGGCTTTGAGGTTTAGTTGTGTTTTTATGACATCTTAGTTTCTCTCCTGGCAGAGAAAGGTAATTTGCAACAAAGTCCAAAATACAATAAAGAATCTTCAAAAGGCTTCAAATAACTTTGACATTGTCAACCATAGGTGTCCTACTGAACATCAGCATCTAAATGTCTTAATAGAATAGTAGGGAGACCACCTCCAACCCCTTCAGATGTGTTCGTTATATTGTATTAACATACTTTACCATACAGATTGGTTAAAATAAGCTTTTTTTTTTTTTTTAATTAAAATGAGTCTGTCTCAGATTGTGGCTTTGAACTTGTGCATGAAGAAGGTATATCAGCTGTATATGTTAGACTAGTAAGTAACTATACTGCTATACTATGTTTGTGCTGTGGGTCACTGAATCAAACTGAGTGTAACTGTGGTGCTAATTCTTGGTGTGTTGCAATCCAGGAGGCCCACACCGTACGGGAACCAGACAGACTACCGGATATTTGAGCTCAACAAAAGGCTACAGAACTGGTCGGAGGTGAGAGATAGTCGGCGAGTCCATAATGCACGTATAATAGAATTAAGATTGAGATTAAAAAGGTAACTGATTCTGCAGTACGTTAATATTAGCATGAATTGTCATAATGAACACATTCCAAGCTCGAGCGAGGTGATCGTCGTGGTCCCCGATACTCAGTATTGTGTGATATTACTTCAATATTGGCTCTACATTCTGTTCCTGCAGGCTATCTCCTATCAGCATATTCCATTACACTTTTCCCTCCCCACAGACTTGTATGGATCGACTTACAATGCTAGTTATTTTGTGGGGAAATGGAGCCTGAGAATTCCCTGACTACATTTACATGCAGGCCCTGATAGGATTATCAAACCAGTCTCGGCTAAAGTAATTGGACCGCCAGCTGTTGATAATGACCAAGTGTGCTACCAAGTGTAGCTCTTTAGCTGGTGCTTCTCTTCTTTTTCCCCTGATGGGATGCATTACGCAACCAGTGCATTATGTTTCCTTATAACTTACCTATACCTGTCTCTGTGTGGCACCTGTGTTTCACCACAGCGTTAACCACTTAAAACCCAGCATCCGTTTTTCGGGGGAAAACCATTTGCAGAAAATGGCAGATTTGTGCGTTGTGTGAGCTTAGTTGTGATATTGATTATACCTGGCTTCATACATAATTTGCAGGATTTTAAAATTGACCATATCCGTGAACTTCAAAAGGCGTGATTGTAGAAACGGTGTGTGTGGTCCCGGTATCCTGCATATCTTAGTGCTCTTTTTTTGTAGTGTAATCAGTGAATTTATAGTAGATTTGTAGGTGTTACCCCATACCTCAGAGCAGTAGTTCAGGTAGGGTAGGATCATTGCTCAGTGCAGACTGTGTAATGCGCTGGGCTTGAGTAGATGTTTTGCCTAATTTATAATTGAGATGCTCGTTGCCATCTTGGCCTTCACATATTCTATATGGGGTTTCCAGCAGAGCCTATGGTCTAGAATCACTCCCAGTAATTGGTTCATATACTCTTTCTATTTTTGTATCTATTATCTGAATATCTGGCAGTTTCCAAACACCATACATTTTGTTTTATTTAGATTTAAGGATTATTTATTTCTATTCAAACCAGTTTGTATTTGTTCATTTCTATTGTTAACACCAGTCCCTCAAGGGTCTGTTCTGGGTCCCAAAATGTTCAACTTGTACATCAATGATCTTTGCTCTGTGTCAAATGTACTGTCTGTACTATTTGCCACTGATACGAAGTTACAAACATGTTCTGTAGGAACAGGAGGACATCCAGCAGCTTATGACGGTGTTGGGTACAGGATTTAGTTCCGACATACTATTGGTCCGACTGTCATTAGACCGAGACCCTACCCAAAACCTTAACCTAACAGCAAGCTTCTTCGTGTGCAGGCACGCGCAGATCAGACACACCAAAGATGACATGCGGAAATCACCCGTCGCTCCCAACAATGCGTTGGTCCGACATGCGTTGCGCCGTGCTTGCGGTTAGGGTAGGGTTTTGGGTAGGGTATCTGTCGCTGTCTGTCTAATGACAGTCGGACCAATTGTATGCCTGTATCCGTTTTGTGACCCTTGTGGCAAGCATGACAACCATTTCATTTTGGAACGACAGTATGTTTTTTCCCACTTCACACTGTGTGGGCTCCTCACACATTTACTCCATTAAAGCTGCTATAAGCAATAATATGTCAAAATTTGAATGACTTTTTTTTTTGGTATTCAGACAGCCAGCAATGGGCAGAACGCTCCCAAAAAGATTTTGTCTCTGTGACACATCTAGGGGCCGCAATCTGTATTCAAAGATTTTCCTAGAAGCTTTGTCATTCGTCGAAAAAAAATAGACAGGCAAATCGACCAAAGCTTCTAAGAAAATCTTTGAATGCAGATTGCGGCCCCTAGATGTGTCAGAGACAAAATCTTTTTGGGAGCGTTCTACCCATTGCTGGCTGCATGAATACAAAAAAATAAATAAAATCATTACAATTTTGACATATTATTGCTTGTAGCAGCTTTAAGTTTATTATTATTATTGCGAACGCAGTGATTGCGAACGCAGTGAGCATTTACTATGAGACCCAGCAGATCATGTCTGTGTGTGTCTGTCTGTGTGTCACGCTGTAACACCACCCGCCCACCACCAGAGGGCGCAGCTGTATCACACACAAAAACACACACACACATGCACGCACACACGCACGCACGCACGTGCATCGCACGCATATGCACGCACGCACGCAAAAAAATAATAATATATATTTTTTTAATAATAAAAAATAATAATACAGCTGCGTTCGCTTCCCGCGTTCACGCGTCTTACTTGTTATTAGATTTATTTATAAAGTTGTTCTCAGAATGGGTTTGTTTTGTTGTTTTTTTATTGGTGGTGAATTATCAATCCGAGCTCACAACCACCCTGCAGCACTGGGTGGGTTAGTCGGCTTATGCGTGAAGAGGTTGTGATCCATTTTCTGCAATAAGAGTGAATTAGGTCTAGTTATTATAGATGACTTTGCAGCATGTAAAGAAACTGCTACTTGAAATTCCTCTATAGAGGGTATGTGCGTGACATCATCGTACCTGGAAGTTATGTGGGAATGCCCACTGAGTGGCAAAAAACTACTTTCTGGCCGTGACAGCCCATTCATCCAAATAGAAAAGTCCTGTCTGATTTAATTGCATTAAACAATGTTAAACTCACCAACATTGCAGCTGTACGAAAAGCTTGAATTATCCTCTTTCTATCTAAGTTTTTGTTTCATAAAAATCCACCATAGAAACGTTAAGAGCTACTTTCTGTCAAGAAATGCCCTGCATTTGATTATTTTTCTAAGTGTCAGTTTGGAAGTGCTTGTTTTCAATAACACAACATTTTGCTGCCTCCTGCATTATGTGACATTTACAAACGGGACGGTTGAGTGATTTCCAACGAGCGCTTCCAAACTCCAACACTCCATGCTGCTCAATGTTTTGCCACTCAGTCTAGATGAGGGGGGCGTCCTGATGTGAAAATCATGCATGTGCATACTCTATTGGTCCAACTGAAAGCTGGGTCTGATACAGCATTTGTTTGCCTTGCCTTAAGTTGAGCATTAAAGCGTCAGGAGTCAGGACACCCAAAATCTAAATTTCTTAGATTTTAACTAAAATAATTTTGTCCTCTGTGATAGGGAACAATTCGACCTTGCATTCTTTTTACACCTGCGACCGCTAGTTTTGTTTTTTGTTTTCAGAATTCGCATTGTCGAGGCGGTCCGCTTCTTGTGGCGTTGATTCAGAATATAATGATGTGCACGCTCCATTCCACTCCCTCCCAATTTCCTGCTGAACTGAATGTATGTTGTTTGCCTCTGTTCCTCCAGGAATGTGACAATCTCTGGTGGGATGCCTTCACCACAGAATTCTTTGAAGATGACGCCATGCTCACCATCACTTTCTGCCTGGAAGACGGTCCCAAACGATACAGTATGTATATAATGTCAATATTTAGGTTTATACTGCATCGTTCTGTTCCTTACATTTTTTTAAGAGGACCCCTTTTACTTAAAGGACCATACCAGTATCGGTACATGTCCTTTGCCCATAAGAGTATATTGTAGTTTGTACATAAACATTGACCATTTTCCTGTGTCTGGCATTTTATTTTAAAATACAAAATGACTATCCTTTTTCTTCAGGGCTGGGCTGGCATGGCCGACTCCAGAGGATTAATGGTTTTGTTTTCACATCTTGCATCCCTCCCATTTTCTCCAAAGTAATTAAACCGCTACCAAACTTGAATGAGTTATTGAGTCAATTTTGGATAAATAGTACACTTGAGTTTAGTTTATAAATCATCTTAATGTATTCATTTCTGTCACTAGACTTCAAATCAATCCACATTAAAGCAGGATTATAGCGTAGCATTGACAATAAAATATTTTCACAACATACCGAAATTAACTCGAGTCTAGTTTCCTCCTCTGAACTCAAACAAACCATTTTGTTCTTTTGGAAATTGGTTGGCAGTAATGGATTAAGTGCACAGGCATTGTTGTAGTCAGTGGGCCAAACATGCCCGACCACCGGTATGGTCCTTAGTTAAGTTAGTCTGTGTACGTTTCACGTTATGATAAATACCACCGTTTTCATTTTTTCATATTTGTGACCCATGACTCACTCAACCTAATGTAATGTAACGGTCCACTTCTTCCGTCCACAGCTATCGGCAGGACGTTAATCCCGCGGTACTTCCGGAGTATCTTCGAGGGGGGCGCCACCGAGCTGTTCTACGTGCTGAAGCATCCCAAAGAGTCCTTTCACAGTAACTTTGTGTCGCTAGACTGTGATCAGTGTACCATGGTGACTCAGAATGGCAAACCTATGTTTACACAGGTACAGTTGGGCCCTTGGCGTTTGCACTTACGTGTTGTTTTTGGACAGCAAATTCTAGTTTTTTGTCATAGTCTCTTGAATAGTTTTCATTTAGTTTTAGTCACATTTTAGTCACCTGGAATGTTTTGGTGTTAGTCTAGTTTTAGTCGACTAAATGTCATAAGATTTTAAATGTATTTTGGGTTTTGGCTGGCCTTGATATTGTCGTAATGACTGATTTTACACTTGCTGAAAATAGCTGCTATTTTCAGCATGCAACCAAGTGTAAAATTACTTATACAGGATCTCTTGTCCACTAGTCCCTTCCTAACATTTTAGTCTAGTTTTTAGCTGTTTCCATTTAGTTTTCGTCAGTGAAAAAAGGCAGTCGACGAACATTTTTCGTCTTAGTTTTAGTCGACAAAAACAACACTGGTTGCACTTAGTGTTGATTTTGACAGCAATTATTGACGTCAATGTTGGATCCGGTTTCCTCCGGTTTTAACGGATCCCAGCCCCTAATCTGAAGTCAATGTTCTGGCCCAGAACCACACGCCTCAGTGTGGTGACCAGCTTCTGTCCACTCCGATACAGGTCTGCGTGGAGGGCCGTCTGTACCTGGAGTTCATGTTCGACGACATGATGAGGATCAAGACGTGGCACTTCAGCATCAGACAACACAGAGAAGTCCTACCGCGCAGCATCCTGGCCATGCACGTAAGTCCTCCTGACACACACACACACACACACACACACACGTCATTCCAGTGTTGTTTTTGGCAGCACATTTTGATTTTAGTTTTTACTAGTCATAGTCGCCTGGAATGTTTTAGTGTGACTAAATATCATAAGATTTTAGTCAGTTGATTACAGTTGATTTAGTCGTAGTGACTGATTTTACACTTGCTGAAAATAGCCGATCTACAAGCTCACAACACGTTGCAGTGTGACGCGTTGTGAGCTTGTAGATCGGCTATAGCATGCAACCAAGTGTAAAATCACTTATACTGGATCTCTAGTCCACTATTAGTTTTCGTGTGTGAAAAAAGGTAGTCGACGACGAACATTTTTTCGTCGACAAAATCAACACTGCGTCATTCATATGTTATTTTTCTCATTTACAACATCTGTTTTTTTGTACACATTCAGGACCCTCAGATGCTGGATCAGCTGGCTAAAAACATTACGAGATGTGGGCTGTCCAACTCCACCCTCAACTATCTCCGTGTAAGTACATGTCCAGTCAGTGCCGTTCAATCTTTTGTTTGTAGTTAATCCACCGTGGAATGGTTACCCACCACCGTGGACACTAGGGGTTTCAATCCTCCTCCGCGGTGTCTCTGGCTTGGCCAGGTGTTGCAACAAACACAATTGGCTCGTTCGTGGGAGGGGAGAGGGTGATCTCTGTGACTGCACTAGCAACTCTGGGGGCCTGTTCTGTCGGGAGGGAAATTGTCGAGACCGGCATGTTCCTTCTTAAGCGACCGTTTTTTATCAGCTCCTCACTCAGGGTGAAGAAAGTTATTTTGTGATAGACACCGGAGTAATGGCCTCTGTCACTCTCTTCCGTGCACGCATGCACACACACGCCAAGTCACTTTTTCCAATTCACCGGTGAATTAGCAAATTTCCAGTCATATCATTATAGGTGCATAACATGTACCTTTCTACCACTTTGCTCTCCATTCATTCATGTGTTCATCTCCACCCCCCCCCCCACAGCTATGTGTGATCCTGGAACCCATGCAGGAGCTGATGTCAAGACACAAGACCTACAGCCTCAGTCCCAGAGACTGTCTCAAGACCTGCCTCTTCCAGAAGTGGCAGAGAATGGTGGCACCACCCGGTAACGTGTACACGCATGCATGCGCACACGCATACCCACCAATGGATGAACAGAAAACAACAACAACATCTCGTAACAACAACTTTTTTTTCACTTAATTTGTGTTGATAACAACGGGAAAGAAAAAAGACAAGGAAAAAAAATACAAAAAAGAAAAAAAGACAAAGCAAGGGACAAAAAGGAAACAAAAGAAAAAAGGCTGCATTGTTCATATTACAGGATACCTTCATTGAATTCCTCATACATTATCGATAGGCTGGAAGAAGAGATCCCACTTTTTTATAGAACTTATCCTCTTGTAGTCTTAAGTATGAATGTTAGTTTTTCCATGACATACAACAATTCCTCAGTAATGTCCATCCAATGTTCTTTGAAGAAAATGTTAAGTATGTTAACGGGCATTAACTCCTTGTCTTCCTTTGGTCCTCCTCATATAGCTGAGCCAGCCAGACAAGCGCCCAACAAGCGCCGGAAACGGAAGGTGTCCGGTGGAAGCACCATGAGCACCGGAGCAGGCAGCAACAGCAACGCTAACAGCAAGAAGAAGAGCCCGGCCAACAACTTCTCTCTCTCCAACCAGGTACCTGTAAGCACACCATCTCCTTGACCTCTCTGTCTCCAGATGAGCAGGGAAGGGAACCATGTTAAAAGTGGGAAGTAGGTAGCCATAAGACTGAGGGGGGGTGGGGAGGTATACCTTAGAGAAGTGGTTCAGAATGGAGGCTTCAGTTTAAACCCGAGTTCTAATTAGTTGTGTGCGGGTACCGGCGCACACCGGAAATTGCAGATCAGAGCAGCAGGTTTTTAGGGTGTAGCAGGGAGTCCAGGATAGCGCCTGAAGACGAGGCTACGGCCAGACGGGCATCTCAAGGTGGGATTTTGGATGTGATTGTTTATAATTCCAGCATGAAGATTTAGTCTAGTATTTTTAGTAGTAATTGATAGTATAAAGACCCCTTGATGTGAACCAGTGAAGGACAGTCCCTGGTCCTAGAGGGGCATCAGGCTTTATGGGGTTTGCGTTAGAAAAGGTACAAGTTCACCTCTAATAACGGAAAAGAGGCACAGATGGTTTCATTTCATATGACACGGATTCTGTATGGGGGTCGCAGAAGACCATGGCTTTTTACAGGTTCCTTCATTCCTGTGTTTGTGGTCAGAGGATGACCTTGCTCTGATTTTTTTAAATTGGGATTTGAACAAGGTTTCCTTCTCTTTAAGTCCACTGTAGTGACCTGACCTACAGAATGTTTACCAGTAAGCCTGTCTCAGAGCACGCAGCAACACAACGGCCGCATGCTGCAGCCCATGCACTGCTGCAGCCCATGCACTGCTGCAGCCCATGCACTGCATGCTGCAGCCCATGCACTGCTGCAGCCCATGCACTGCTGCAGCCCATGAACTGCATGCTGCAGCCCCATGAACTGCTGCAGCCCATGCACTGCTGCAGCCCATGCACTGCTGCAGCCCATGCACTGCTGCAGCCCATGCCCTGCTGCAGCCCATGAACTGCTGCAGCCCATGCACTGCTGCAGCCCATGAACTGCATGCTGCAGCCCATGCACTGCTGCAGCCCATGCACTGCTGCAGCCCATGAACTGCTGCAGCCCATGCACTGCTGCAGCCCATGCACTGCATGCTGAAGCCCATGCACTGCTGCTGCAGCCCATGCTTGCCCGGCCGGACGGTCGGCCGGACGGCTGCCTGGTTGGTTGAATGAACGAGACCCGAGTTGGAATGAACCCCCCCTCCTCCCCCATGATGATGCAGCACTGAAGGATCAGGGATGTCCTCCACCACGCTGCTAGCCAGTAGGAAGGAAGGGCCTGTCACCCAGAGCAGTGGCAGGGAGTCAGGGCGACGTGGCCTAACTGAGCTGTCTTGGTCGGGGGTATAGAGGTCCCTAAATGGTGCCAGAGCAATGTCATGTCGGGTCGTGATTTGGCTCCGGGCATGGGACGACGTTATCGCCTCTCAGGGATGTGGAGAGTTTAAAAGTTGTCATTTTGTCGCTTCAGTGAGTCCTGTGATGGCACAGTAGGTCCCCAAAAAACAAAACTTTGCATTATCAAATCAATGCATTTCATCTCCATCTCAAGTGACATCTCAAATTAATGCAGCAGCTGTATTGTCTAAATGTAAATTTGTTTGAAATGAGACTAATCACATCGCACGTAAAAAAGCCCCCTCAAAAAAAGAAAACATTTTCCGCCCCATCCGTGCAAGTCAAGTCATTCCGCGCGTCACCAAACCCCCTGTAATACGGGGATAATGTGTACCGGCCCTTGCTGTCCCTCTTTAGGACGTGATGATGGTGGGAGAGCCCACTCTGATGGGCGGGGAGTTTGGTGACGAGGACGAGCGTCTGATCACGCGCCTGGAGAACACACAGTTTGATGGGGCGAATGGCCTGGAAGATGAGGACAGTTTCAACAGCTCACCTGCTGCGCTGGGGGCTCACTCGCCCTGGAACAACAAGGCTCCCTCCAGCCAGGAGAGCAAGAATGACTCCCAGTCGTCCCAGTAGATCAGTTGGTTCTCAACCCTTTTGGTGGGCCGTGAGGGCCCCACTGGTGGGCCGCGAGGGGCCCACTGGTGGGCTGGCCGCGAGGGGGGGATGCCAAAGTGGGACCCCCTAGATAATTGTCAAAGCAACAAAAAAAAAACGTTTAAGACATGAAGGAACTTAAACGTATACTACGTTAGTTTCACCCGATCCAAGCCAGGAACAGAATCGATTGAGTGAGTGGTCATTTAAAAGTAAGCATGCTCTAGAAAACAATGCCTGTGGCCCACCCATCTGACCACTTGCTGCCGTGTCATGTGGTCAAATGGGTGGGCCAGATTTTTTCAAGTGGGCCCTACTGGTCCAGAAAAGGTTGAGAACCACTGCTGTAGAAAGATGCTCTGAGCTCCCAGCACTTAAGGCCCACCTCCCCGCCCGTGTTCCAGGCCGAGCCGACACAGTAGGGGGGGAGGCAGAGAGGGGGAGGGGTGTTCTGGAGCACCTCGTGTGCTCACTGCTACGGACAGTTTTTGTTTGTTTGTGTTTGTTATTATTATAGGAGGGAGGGCGCGTTTAGGGTAAAAAGGCCGATTGACCGCGGCGGGGAAAAAGCGCTCTGTGTGTCGTCAACGTTTTAAAAAAAGAAAAAAAAGCCAGACGGGTCACGACAAACCCCTGCTTTCTCGACCTCACACTCTCGCACATGCTCAGTGGTGCTCAGCCTTGGCCCCCTGGTCTCCTTGTCACTGTGTGCTGGTTCAGAGTAATATAGTAAGAGAGTGGCGACACTAGCGGTGACTCCCATTGTAACATATGGAATGCGGAAGTGCTCATTCTATCTCAATGGGATAGTTCCAGCTATAGGAGCAATGTTTGGAACTATAGCCCACAGGCACCCCGCTTTGCGGCGGGATCAAAGCGTGTCGCTACTCTCCTACTCTACACTCTGTGCTGGTTCTGGTGTCAGTGTTAGTCGTAGCGGGCGGTGCATGGCTAGCCTGGCGAGACTGGTGGAGTGTTGCGTACATGTTTCCCCCATTAGCACTCGCCACAGTGTTTTAGAGTCAGAGGGCGCGGTGTGTGTATCCTGTCATCCAAGTGCTAGCCATGGCGACCAGGTCAGCGGGTTCTTTTGTTCCAACCTCGGGTCTCTCTTCTCCTGTGTTGCGTTTCCATTGACAACGCACCTCTTGGTTTCTGTTGTGCTCATGTCACAGGCAAAGAAAAAAAATGCTTTCAAGTTATTTCCTTTAACTTTTTTTTCAGGCTGTTTAGAAAAACAAAAAAACTGCTGTGTACTCTTTTAGAATAAACATTCCAACGCCTCGGTTTTTAAAAACTCCCAATTATTTGTTTTTGTAGGACCTGGTTGGAACAAAAGCCTGTACAGTGCCGGAGCTTGAGGACCGGAGTTGAGAACCACTACGTTAAATCTTAAACACACCCACATACAATTGCACGCACGCACGCACACACACACACACACATACACACACACACACACACACACATACACACACACACTCCCAAACATACACACTAAAATACTGACACATTGGCACGCACGCACGCACGCACACACGCACACACACACAGCATAAAACATTGAGGTACTGGAGAGAAGTGGTACGTACGCACCACGTCTGGACCAGAGAACCAGACGCTGCAGAAGTGTGATTATTATTTTCATTTTTTTGCTTTCTACGTTTTGATTTTTTTTGTTTTGAATTTTTTTTATTTTTGTAAAACGATTTCTAAAAATAAAACAAGACAAGCAAACAAAACAAAAAACAACCCCAGAATATTCTTTGCACTGTTTTTTTCCACTGTAACTATCTATTTTTCTTATGAATTTGACAGTGTATTTTTTTTCTAATTATTACTAAATGTGAGAAGTGTATACGACACACCTGACACCTGTGACGGGACATGTAAATGCTATATAAATGTATAAGTATCGCTATTAGATCATTATTATTGTGATGGTTAACTTTCATGCAAGTCTGCTTGATGATGTCATCAACCCGAGACGGACATTACAGTGACATTTACGATGACACCCACTGACTTTGATGCTAGAGAGTCAGGCTGGGGGTTTTATACTGCACTGCATCTCGTTTCCTTTTAAGCCGAATTTATATGCCGCAGTATGACTGTATTACTCGCCCGAAAGGTACATATTTTCGGCAAGTGACACAGTCGTACGATGGAGTTTATATTCCGCTTTCAAGTCCAAAGCAGGACCCTGGAAAACTGTTTCCACACTAAATTTTGAGCTTGCATCTTGTCTTGTCCCTTCAGAACTATTTGCTTTTGCCTTCAAATCTTTTATCTGGGGGGGGTCCTCTCCATAAGAAATATGAGTCGACGTATAAACCTTCTCAAATTTGTAAAACATTACAAAAAAGAATTTTGACAGCATTGTAAAATAAGACTTTTGTATTAACTTAAGTTTCCCAGGAATGTTTTTAATCACAATTTAGAAAGCTACAGACCAAGGAGCTATACATGTAAGATTCTTTAGATAATTATTTACAATATGCTATTTTGTTTTTGTTAAGTGTCATTTTGTTGGCTTATGTTTTTTTTGTGTCTGTGCTTGTACATTTTAGCTCGTAGTTATCTGTAAAGGTTATTCTGTGTATTCCTCCCTAGAACCATGAAAAACCCAATCTAATGTAAAGATATGATAAAAAAAAGCCTCTTTAAAATGTTTTTTGAACATGATTTTTAAGGGTACAATCACTGAGAAGAGCATTTTGGCTTCATTTCAACCAAACTGTATTTATTTTTCTATATACTTTGATTCTGTTTGGGCTCAGCTCATAATGTACTATATTACCCATGCTGTTGGTATCGCGTGGAGAGCTTTAGAGAGTCGCTCCGTCACATCATGTCATCTGGGGTCATTCCTTTTAGACGCTGATCTGTGCCGAGGCCTTTAAAACCATGTCTTGCCGTTCTTATTTTGGGCAAATTTGAAAAACATTAGCATTTACAAAAAATGGCAGCTCTACAGGCTCATTGCGTATGACAAAGTATATACCGTAGGCTTTTTTACGGATATATACTTTTATTTTTATTTTTTTGTGCGACAAAGTAGATGGGAATTAAGTGGTTAGCAATGTTTATCTATTTGACTGCTGAGTCATCGCTGTCGAAGGACTGATCTGAAACTGTATTTTTAGTCTCATTGGGAACCACAGACTAAGAATGAACATACAGGCGGTGTCTTGTTGAGATATACTGGAAGCCTGTCACTGATGAATAAATCCAAAAATTGCCCAGTAAAATGACTGAACCCATGTGTCAGAAGCACGAGTGTTGTCCTTCAAATTGTTACATAAGCGTTAAAGACAGAATCGCAGTCTCATGTGATTCGACCTAGATACACAGATGCACTACTGTGTCTGGTGTCTCTAGCTTGTGGAGTAGTGATTCGCAGATCTCACCACCAGGGGTCTCCCTCTCCCAGAGCGGAAGAATGACCGAGCAGTCCACTATACAAATCCCTGTTGATCTTTAGCAGAAACGGCTTGTCTGTAAATCCACTCGGATGCCTAATTTATACTCTTGTCGTACAACAAAGTATACATCAGGCTTGAGCTGTTTGGGCTGCCTGTGTTTTCAAAAACCTGTATCTTTGTTGTCTTCACCCACCACAAAGCCCCCAGTCTACCTTTTCTGCTCTAGCAGTTCAGCAGGCTGACAGAATGGAAACTAGGGGCACATGCATCTAACAGTAGGACCCTTCATTCCCCATAGACAACTTGGGACACTATTTAGGGAATAGGGTTTATCATTTGAGAGACAGATGGAATGGCAACTCACCCATAGCAGGAGCCCCCCCCCCATAGGGGTGATTTGATATATATATATTATATTTTTTGCCTAATTTCTGTCATTGAAAATTAATGTATGGTATTAATAAAGATACATTTTCACTTAGACGGCCAATTATGCTCTTTACTACAGATGTCATATTTTAGTGGGCATGTGAACATGAAAGAAAGCAAACACAATCACGATTTGTAACCCCTTAAACCTCCGGATCTGATCTTTTAATAAATAAACTCTGCAAAAAACTATTATACATAGGCTAATTATGTTTTATTTATATATTTATTCATATGCTTTTTTTCTTTTCTTTTTTTAGATTCCTTAACTTTGAGCAAAACATTGAGATTTCCAGGGAAAGTATTTATTTCATCGTTGCAAACTGGATGAAGAGCTATTCCCAATACGAACCAAATGTCTTATGTGGTAGCCTGGGCAGCATTCCTTTTCGGGTTTATGATCCGGTCGGGAGCGGATCGCTATGTCATGTTGTAGTATTGTTTTGTAGTCATCAATCTTCCGGAACTTCCTTTTCCCTCAAACCGATTTTTCTCAATAAAAGCTGCAGGCTAAGAGAGCTTTTATTGTTATTCCTCCGGTTTGAGGGAAAAGGAAGTTCCGTTTGATTGTTCCTGCCTGATTAGTCTCGCATAGCCAGACAACTATTCCACAATCTCCAAATGCTATATAGAGTCTGGACCTATATAGCCCCCATGAGCTGAGCTAAGCAACAAGCTATATATGCTTAGATGTTTTCTATTTATATTAGGATAAATGTGCGCGACTGTAAAGACGAAACGGAAGTGGTGAGGAGGCTCCACTTCCGCTGTATCCCTTACTCATGAGACCTTCCGTTGGTCCAGACTGTATGATGAAGCGTTTGGAAATCGCGGAGACAAAAGTCTGGTAACGCAAGACTACTGCCTGATGACTACAAAACAATACTACAACAGTAGCGATATCATCCGCTCCAGACCGGTTCACACGGCACTTTTGTAACAGGCTTTCCTAACAGGCTCGGCCTTCCTCCGAGGTGGAAAGCCTGGTGAGGCGAGGTTACTTATGTGGTAGTTGAAACTCTCACACACGTTTATAAATGACAAAAAAAAGAATAGTCTTGAGAGCAATAGAGATGATAGAAATTCTATCTTGAGGATGCTTCGGTGTCGCAGGGGTAAAGTTCCTGCCCACCACCACAGAGACTAGGGTGAATCTTTTAGTCGCTCCCATCGAAGATGCATGAAGGATATGGGGATACTTCACCCATTTTCAACCTTGTCTTCTTCGTAGAATTGGTCCTCCTCATTAATGCTCATAAGATCTTACATGGCACCATTTCTGTCTAGGAAGAGAAAGAACATCCACACACTAGTTTCTAGAGCTCCGAGACTTTACAACGTTTTGACCTACAAGGTCTTCATCAGGCCTGATGAAGACCTTGTAGGTTGAAACGTAGTAATTTGTTGCCTCTAAATAAAGTAAGTCTCAGAGCTCTAGTAACTAGTGTACGGATGCTCTTTCTCTTCCTTGATGTTTGCCTTGATGCCTGACTTCCAGCACCTGGGCCTAAATATAGGCATTGAGATGTGCACACAATCTTCTCTGTGAACCATTTCTGTCTACACAACTCTGGGGTGGCGGTGGCTCAGGGGTAGAGTGGCTGGATGGTAACCGCAAGGTTGCCTGTTCAAAACCGGGCTCCCCCAGTGTTCGTGTCGAAGTGTCCTTGAGCAAGACACTGAACCCCAAATTGCTCCTGATGTGCTGGTTGGTGCCTTGCATGGTTTCCGCCACCATCGGTGTATGAATATGTGTGTCAATGAGTGAATTGATGCACAATCTATGTAAAGCGCCTTGGATAAAGGAGCTATATAAATGCACCATTTACCATTTTACCATTTACACATGCTGTCTCTCAGAGGTGAGACTGTTCAGAAACCTTACTCCAATGACCTCATTAATGGGGAAGTGAAAATGGCCTTTCATTTTAACAGAGAGGCAGAGAGACAGAAAAGCAGAACCTATATTATGCCTTTTCTGTCACACTATAGACATTAGGAGTGGTGTAGACGGTTGAGCGCTGACAGAACACGATTCACACGAGAAGATTGATATTGAGACAGACAGCTGTGACAGTGTAACAGAGGACAGCCACCATCCTGACAGTCAGTCGGTGTCTGAACCACATCCTCACAGTCAACCAGAAAGATTTCCTGTTGTAGATCAGGGGCTAGTTATTTTTGCAGAGATATAGGAGGCATTTGATTTGGGTTTTCAACAAACACACATGTGGCCTCAAGGCAGGTAAAGAAACAGTTGAGCAGAGTGTAGCTGTATTCTAGAGTGGCCGTTGCGTGCCAGCGATCAACAGTCAGTGACAGCAGCAGATTAAAGCAATTGATGAAAGCACGTCGCTGTGGCAAAGCAGGGATGAGCAACTTGTGATAGGCAGATTAACGCTGCCAGCCACCTGAAGAGACCAAACAGGAGAAGAGGAAAGAAGATTGCTCCAACGCTACGCATCCGCTCTTCAAAGGTAAACACCTCTTTATGTGTCTCTGAGTTTAGACATGTATGCAAATCAGAACAATGCATACTTGTAATATGACCTCATATGCAAATGTCTATTTGCTTAGTCTGAGATGCACAAGGGCTACAGTATGCTGCGTGCATGTGTCATGCCTAATTGTCTCCACCAGGCCGAAGGCATGGGGAGAGAGTATGTTTTGCACTCCGTCCGTGTGTCTGTGTGTCCGTCCGTCTGTGTACAGCTAATCTCCGGCACCGTTAATCGAGTCTATGCCAAACTTTGCACACACACTCCCTAGATGCCAACGATGAACCTCTGCCCCAAATTTTCCAGAACGGCCTGTTATAGCACCACCAGGAGGCCGACTTTTGTAAAACACCGTTTTACTCCTCCATATTTTGTCCAAAAATCCCGCAAATCGTTAAACACTATCTCTATAGTCATGTGTTCAAGCCGGATCTGTCCGATATTTCATATTCCATCCTAATTGGCTAACATTGGTTTTCAACATTTGCAGGATTGGCCCGTTTTGAACAAAAAGCCTCAAATCATGAACGCAGCGTGCAATTTACGTAAAATCTTTCACAGACTTTCCTACTAGCTGCGGAATATATCCCACCCTTTTCACATTTGCCTGTTATAGCACCACCAACAGGTGGATTTTTGCAAAACAAATTTTTGGAACAAAATGCCTCAAATCATCCAATTGCCATCGAAGGCGTAAGAAGAAATGCCACCCTTTTCACATTGGCTTATTATAGCGCCACCAGTAGGCCACAACCTGACCTGTCCTGGTGGAGACCTGTGCCCCGAGGGGAACTTTTTCTAGTTTACGCTTCAGTCGCCGAAAACTATATCGTGCACTTGAGGTTAGCCCTGTACCCTGCCTATGTCCATATATATATATGTAATTTATTGCTAGGCACAACTCAACCTCTTAAAACTATACAGACATATTTGATCATGATAGCTTGCCCTGTACACACTGCCAGTTAAAGTGGGTGTGTTGTGTTCTTCTCACGCCCTTATATAAACATCTTACGACACTGCATGCTGCGCAATAACTTACTGGAAGGAAAAGTGCGAAGTGGGTCATAACTTGACATTATTGGAAGGAACTGCATCTACAGCAATTAATTTCACGGCAGACATTGTGTATACAGCATTATCATAGTAATAAAATCACACGTGTATTGACTATGTCAATAATTGATATGCTCAGGCAGCTCAGCTGATTTTTATTAAGGTGTATTTTATCGATTGAGTCACCAAATGAAAGTGGACTTGAGATATGACTATTAAAAATGTACAAAAATCCATAAATTATGCCATTCACATATAAATATATCGGTGCTTTATTGCTGGTCATGTTTAGTTTTTGAATAAATAGATGATTAATCATTAAAATAGCATTATATAGCACTGCCCCCCAATCGCACTCAACCCCGTTACACAAGTCATTCTCCCCTCCATAACAATAATTAACTGGCCCTTTAGTGACATCACCAACAGGAAGTGGCATTCTACAAGTCTTCTGAACAACATGCTCCAGAAAGAGGCAATGTCACACCTTATTGTCTCCACCAGGCCGAAGGCATGGGGAGAGAGTATGTTTTGCACTCCGTCCGTGTGTCCGTCCTTCCTCCGGCACCGTTAACCCGGTCGATGCCAAACTTTGCACACACACTCCCTGGATGCCAACGATGAACCTCTGCCCCACATTTTCCAGAACGGCCTGTTATAGCGCCACCATGAGGCAGCTTTTCACATTTTTTACCTAAAACTGCACCGATCTGTGTGAAACGTTGCATGCACACTCCCTAGAGGCCAAGGACAAATCTTTGACCTGCATTTTCCGCATCTGCCTTTTATAGCGCCACCAGGAGGCCGACTTTTGCAAAACACATTTTTTGATATTACTCCTCCAGATTCTGTCCAAAAATCTCACAAATCGTTACACAGTATCTCTATGGTCATGTGCTCAAGTCGGATCTGTCCGATATTTCATATTCCATCCTAATTGGCTATAATTGGCTTTCACAGTTTGCAAGATTGCCCCGTTTTGAACAAAAGCCTCAAATCATGAACGCAGCATGCAATTTACGTGAAATCTTTCACACATTTTCTTACTAGGCTGAGGAACCCTTTTCACATTGGCCTGTTATAGCGCCACCAACAGGTTGATTTTTGCAAAACACATTTTTGGAACAAAATGCCTCAAATCATCCAATTGCCATTAAACCCTTTTCACATTGGCCTATTATAGTGCCACCAGGCACTCTGCATTTCCTCAACAAAATGAAGAAAATTGTTGCAAAAAACTAACAAACAAAAAAACCTGTTTATATTACTCCTAAACATTTTGCCAAACATCTCACACAGTCATATCCTCCTGGTGGAGACCTGTGCCCAGAAGGGCACTTTTTCTAGTTTTACAATGTTTTAGAGTAATTTATACTCTCACATGTGGTCGTAAAGCATAACAGCTCAACTCCGTTACATGGAATAAAGATAGAAAACAATTATTTGTGAAAATTATGTCTGTTATTTCAACAATATATCTGATTTCTTAATCTCATGCATGCCATGTGGTCTCCTCTTAATCACCACAGGTAGAGTAGTGGGCATCTTGAGTAAAAAATCACCCCCCCGTGAATAACGGGCTTGACACAACCCCGGTATAAATTCCAACCCCGTTGCTATATTATTCTATATAAAAATACATACAAATATTATTTGAATGCCTGAGATGGGAAATTATCTTTTTCTGATAGCTAAAGATGTCCTTAATATTGTGGGGTATTCAGAAAAGTTAAACCTTTACGTCAAACTTTCAAAAAGAAAAAAGCCAAAATCGTACCGGTTTCGTGGAATGACTCCTATAATATTAATGATAAATTGATAATAATAATAGGCTTATAAACTATTTGAATGTCGTCTTTCTCAACAAGGATAGAAGATATAAAGACAAATGGATAAATAAGGTTATTTCCTGCTATTATTAACTAGTGTTCACAAAATGTCCTGCCTCTCCCAATAGAAGTGTTGCAATTCAAACACCATTTACTGTACATCTTGAAACACGGACACACACACACACACACACACACACACTCACACACACACACACACACACACACACACACACACACACACACACACACACACACACACACACACACACACACACACACACACACACACACACACACACACCTTTTTTTTTTCAAGAGAGACTGCAAACAGAGTTGGGGAAAATCGAGAAATCATTTGCCTGGCAGCTTTGTCTCTTCCAAACCACCCTTCTCAATTATTTGCTTACCTTCCCACTTTCCCACGTCACTCTGTCCCTCTCCATTCCTCTCCCTCCCTCCCTCTTTCTCTCTCTCTCATAACCTAGACCCTCCCATTCTCACTGCCACTAAAACCAAACACAGAAGCAGTCACACTTCAACTTGTCAGCAACAGGAATACATCTGGTTATAGAGGTGAACACACACACACACACACACACACACATACACACACACACACACACGCGCGCGCACACGCACGCACACACACACACACTCACATACACCTGCGAGGACCTAACGCACTTGAACAGACCAGACTAAGAGAGGGTGACTCACACAGTTAGACTTGGTGCCGTACAGACTGTCAGCTAACCTGGGTGAATTTTCACTGCTCTGTTGGAGAAATAAAACAGGTAAAGGCTCATCCTTTTACCTCTCTTTTTCTCCTCTTTTGTATGCATTTCTCTAACTATATCCTTCTCGTGTCCCTCGGTCTTTCTTGACTGCATGAGCATGAGCTGTTTTTTTTATGTCACCTTGTCCTGCACTTGTCCTATCTATAAATACCTGAGGGGAAAAGTAGCAGAACTGCTCAGACCTTTTTTCCCCCTAATCCCATTAAGTAAATATCTTAATTTTGTTGTGTGTTACAGTGTTATAGTCTATATATGCATAAATACCAACCATTCGGTTAATTCAGCACCTTACATTTCAGCTGGGTAACTTTCCCTAGATAGAAAATACGTGAAAATGTGAAACGGTGGGACAGTTTAGTGAAGGTACTACACGCAGCCATACAGTATCTGGTTCAATCTGTGTCACTCTGACAATGTGCTGGTTTCACTCTGCTGACTGGGTCTGACTAAACACTAGTGATGCAGGTACGTGAGATGACTGCAGACTTTGAGTGTTTACACTTAGTACACACACATAGTCACACGGTATATCTCGCCTTAAGACCCACTTTCACACCTTGGCTTTTAATTCCGTCTGTGTTTTTCTTTGGCTTTGTTATGTGTGGTTTTGCTGGTGTCATGTTTTAGTTTACAGTGTATTTAGCTTTTAACTTTCTGTACTTTGTAAACCTTGAGTTGTGATATGTGGTATATAAATAAAGTGGATTGGATTGGATGTAGCAGGCCTGTATGACTAGACATCAACCTGGGCTTTTTCCAATGCTATGACTTTTCAAGTAAATTACAAGTCAAAAGCCTGGCAGCAAGTACTGTGTCAATATTTCTAGGTAAACAGAACATGAAAGAAAAGGTATATTTAAAGGGCACTGACAAAAACTATAACTGACATTTTACTGTTTACAAAATGAAAATGGTTCTTCTTCTCCCTGTCAGACAGTGCTAGTCTCCCCCTGACATTTTGTATAGAACAGTAAACAACCAGATCCTCTGTGACTGTGACTCAGTTATATTTGTGTGGCTTTCTTCTCTGCATCTCCCTTCCTCCATGGCGTGCGTGTGCGTGTGCGTGTGTGTGTGTGTGTGTGTGTGTGTGCGTGCGTGCATGAGGGTGTATGCATGTGTGTGCGCGCATGCGTGTGTGTGTGTGTGTGCGTGTGTGCGTGCGTGCGTGCGTGCGTGCGTGTGTGTGCGTGAGGGTGTTTGTGAGTGAGAGAAACGGCCTACATTTCTATAGCGTCTTTCATCCAAAGCCCTTTACAATATGCAGTACATTCAACACACACACACACACACACACACACACACACACACACACACACACACACACACAGAGAGAGATGGCAGAAACAACCACGCAAGGCCCCAGCTTGCTCGTCATCATCAGGATCAGGTTCAGTGTCTTTGCACTTTTGACACAAAGCCGGGGATTCTAACCTTCTCGCTCCCTCTACACCACCTCCTGAGCCACGTACTTCTGCTCACGGGCCGCCTCTCTTCTGTAGTCACTGTATTCACACCTCTCCTTCCTCTTCCTTCACTGTAATCATATGTACTTCCTCCTTCCAGATGAATCGAGAGCCAGCGAGTGCCATGAGGTGATCTGTCCACACCGTTGGACTCCTCTCCCCAGCTGAGTCATGCAGAGACACGATGAGACCACGAGGAGTAAGAGACGCTGGAGCAGCAGCAGCAGCATCAGGGTAGCGGTGTTACTCATAGCCCTCAGCCTGGTCCAGGCTACCCCTCCTCCTCCTCCTCCTCCTCCTCCTCCTGCTGCTCCCCAGGAGGCCTCCTGCCCAACAGCAGGGGCCCCGCTGGGCCTGACCCAGCCCCAGTATGAGGACAACACGGAGCCGGATCCCGGGGCGGGCTTCATGGTCGCCCCCGTACGGTCCTTCCTCAACACGGTCCAGCCGAACAGCTTTCCATCAGGTCAGTGACCACAGTTTAGTATGGCTAACTATGGCTAAATTAACTGCTAGTCTTATAAAATTTGACCAGAAATGCAAATCATTGAGGGAAAGCCAGATTTCTACAGAGATCAATTATTTAGTTCAGGTCTAAAACATAGATATCAAATTAGACAGGTAAGCTCAGGGTATTTGGAACTTCCAAAACCAAATACAGAAACACTTAAAAAATCTGTTATTTATAGAGCCACCCAACAGTGGAACTCAACATAAAACAAATCAAAAGTAAATACTCTTTAAAAAAAATCACTTAAACATTATTGGGAGAGGTCACACAATTGGATTGATGTGCTTTTGTACAAGTACAAGGTTTAAGGCCCGCCCCTTTCGCATCTGATAATTCACACATATAAGTGTGCATCGTTTAGAGTTTAGAGTCCAGATCTAGACCAAACCAGCAGCCTGCAAAGCAACTCCATCCCAACCCAGTCTACCATTAATAAACACTCAAGCCCACAGTACCACCAAGGCTTGTGAAAACATATTAGTAATATTATTACTCAAACTGTAAAGTAATTAGTTAAATTACTAGTTACTGAAAAAAGGTAATAATATTACTTTAAGTAATACGTTACTTTAGTTACTTTCCAACACTGGTGGTTAATTATCCAAGGAATCTCACACAGCCACGTCATTTAGATTGGTAACTATAGATAGATCTGAAACGGAAATTTTGAAACGGTTGACTGACTAGAAATGCTCCAACACCTTCCTCAAGATGAAGAGAATAGGTTATTGTTTTGGTCGAGTGTCGACACGTCACATGGCACTGTAGTTCGCCAGGCAAAGCATGACTCAGTCTTTAACGTTCTGTCCTCAACATGTGGGCCAGGGCCGGGGAGAATACTGCAAGTGGGCCCCCAAATAATTGGCAAAACATTAAGACTTTAGTCTTTAACCCATTTAGACCTGAGGACGATTCTACAAATGCCTTTTAAATCCTGACAGTTTTCTGATCAGTCTATATCAGTCGTTTTCATTTTCATGTCAAGGACCCCCAAAAATGTTATGTAATTGGCCCGCCGACCCCCAGATGCAAAGATTTGAGTTAAAAACGTTCGCTCTGAAAGAATATATATTCAAAGATTTGTGCCGCATTTTCACGATTTTTCAAAAATAGCAGACCTACAAGCTTGTAGCACGGCACACCCGCCCTGAATGAGTTAAAATGTCATCAAGTGTGATACTGATTAATAGGAACTTAAAGCATACTACCGGTATGCTAGTTAACATTGAACCAAGCCGGAACACGATCGATTTGATTGATCGTTAAATTTAATAAACATGCTCTGAAAATGGTCAGATATGGGATGGGCTGTGAACACATTCAACGTTTTCAAGTGGGCCCTGATCCAGAAAATGTTGAGAACCATTGGCCTATATACATCAGTTACCCAGACTACCCACAGAAACGCCATGACAACTTTGGCTAATCAGTATATGGGAATGCACCTACTTTGTCCAGTTAATGCTTAACTTCAAGGGCAAAGTTGTTTGGGCTGGTTGTTTCCTTGTGTACAGAATGGTCTCGTTGTAACCAGACAGTATCGTCTGTGCCTTTCAATGCCTTCCATTACCAGTATCGTTTTGTGAGCACTGCTATTGTGTCAGAAAAGCCACAATGCATTTAATATCCTGCCTCCAGGTTCCTACTGACTTTAATAAGCAAACAATGGAAAAGGCCACACACGCAATTACGTGCACAAACACACTCGCACGCATGCTTGCACGCGCACACACACGCGCACACGCACAACAGTGACAGTCTGTCGAGCTTTGCTCAGATGAAAGCATCGATGACTCACTGATAATTATTATTAGATGACTGAATCACAGCAAACCATTTCCTTGACATACAATGACATTCAACACTGCCAAGCTGGTGTATGTCGGCCGGGTTGATAATGTAATGATGAGAATGTCATTGAATCTGTGTGACGTACAGCAGGTGCCCCCACCTGTTAATTAACTGTTAATATACTGTTAGTGCACTTTGACTATAGTATTTATATCTGTTAATATCTCTCTCATACAACACTATAATCCCAGACTGTTTAAGTGGAAAGTGCCAAGCTATAGTTCTGTAGAATACCTTCTGATTCCTGGTACTTTATTTCTAATCCCTGTACATTTTCTGCTTAAACTTTATTAGCATTATTACTACTACTACTACTACTACTACTATAAAATGAGAAAACCTCTGTCCTGTGTACTGTATGTGCACACACATATGCACGCACGCACGCACGCACGCACGCACGCACGCACGCACACTCACACAGTCTCACACACACACACACACACACACACACACACACACACACACACACACACACACACACACACACACACACACACACACACACACACAACCACACACATCTGTCCTATCTTATACCTATATATCTGTGTTTCATAACTGTATACCTGCCTGACAACTGACTCCCCCCCCCCCCTATGGGATCAATAAAGGTGTGGTATGTATCTATCGTTCCCCCTATGGGATCAATAAAGGTGTGGTATGTATGTATCTATCCTTCCCCCTACGGGATCAATAAAGGTGTGGCATGTATCTATCTGTCTAGTTAACAGTCAGCTGAACCTCCCTGCAGCGCTGCTGCGTATCCTTTCAAAGTAAACTCCACATCCCCATAAAGCCTTCCTCATTGCATGTCAGTCCAAGCTCAACACACATTTACCTTTTCTCTCTCCCGCTCTCTTTCTCTCACTCTAATCCCCCCTACACACACACGCACACAAATACACACACACACGCACGAACGCACGCACGCACACACACACACACACACACACGCACGCACGCACGCACGCACGCACGCACGCACGCACGCACGCACGCACGCACGCACGCACGCACGCACGCACGCACGCACGCACGCACGCACGCACACACGCACACACACACACACACACAGGATGATGGCCATTAAGAGCAGGGCTTACACCATGTGCTCACCAACCTGAGCATGCCAGCTGGTTCCCACTCATTCTTAGCTCCACGCCAGCTGGTGAACTGTGTTTCTTTTGAATGCTTGTTGTGGTTCATGTGTACGGTTTGCAGTTGCCACACCTTTGCTTTGAACAAAATGAACTGTACATCGGCCCATTTTTGCAATTTGTTGTATACAAAGTATATTGGGCTAAGCTAAGTGGTTCAATGCAACACACACAGATCTGGTCCTGACTGGGCTTTTGCAAGCTGCCTGAGACCAAAAGGAGGAACCAGATAGTAACCTCAACCCCCCCCCCCCCCCCCACCCCACACAGCCATAGTTCAGAACACCTGAACAATGACGACACACCTCTGCTCAGTTCCCCCTTCCACACAATCAGCGTCTGTGTTGTGTGGAGAATATCCATAACAACTGAGACAATAGACGGGGAGTCTAATCTCTCTGAAAGCCGGCCATGGTTGCCTAGTTATTACGGGACACCAGGAGGGCTTGATTTCCACCTATAAATAATATTTACTTCCTCATACTGCGGCCACTAATCTTCTGCATAAAACCATACGAATGTAATTAAATATAAAAACAAACGTCGAACTGATTGATTGAAACACTTTGCTACACACAAATGCCACTCCTTTCCATGCCATGCCGGAAGGCAGCATTCAGGAAAATAGCTGTTTTTCCAAGTCTCTTGAACTTGGAACGCACCATTTTGCGTTGAACAAATTTGTTTCGAAATCCATGTCGTTACACCGCATCTCCAGTAAATACAGAGTGCTGGGTTGCACCCCGAAAATAGCTGAACTACTACGACGCGTTGTGAGCTTGTAGATCTGCTATTTTTGCTATTTTTGTTCAAAAGTGCCCTCTTACGAGATTTCAGCCCCTGCCTCTCTAACACTCTCTGCACATCCCTGTTTGTACATGGGACGCTAGTGTCCCTGTGGTCAATGTGTAGCAACCACACCAAAGGCTAGAAACCCAAGCTCAGTGCGCACAAAGACAGAACAGAGACATTGGGGTTGTGGTCTCTCGGTCTCTGTCTCACAGCGCACATTAATCAACATTGCAGCATTTCACACACATCAATGTGAGTGTGTTCCGGAATTAATCCCCAAGACGAATATAGCTTCTTCACAAAAACATGAAACACACCTCACTATTACCAAAAGACAAATCAAAAATAGTATTTCATGTCCAAAAGTCTTTTCAGGATTAAAATTCAAAACAGCAAAAGTAGCAGATGTACTGCTACTTTTTACACTTTTTTGATGCTTTATCATGATCAAGTACAGCATTAATTTACAAAAACACAAAACGTTAAAATATGGAGATAAGAGGTTTCTGCCCGACAGCGGCGATATACATGAGTACAGAAAAACAAAAAGTTTGTTAACATTGTTCTTCTCACAACCTTTCTCTTTCCATTTCTTTTAGACCTGATCGTGACATTTGTGGAAGATATTGAACAAGCGCTGTCAGACAGAGACAACATCAGAGCAGTAAGAACAATATGTCTTTGCCCAGGAGGAGGCAGTGTGTGTGTGGTGAGGAGGAGGCAGTGTGTGCGTGGAGAGGAGGCAGTGTGTGTGTGGTGAGGAGGCAGTGTGTGCGTGGTGAGGAGGAGGCAGTGTGTGCGTGGAGAGGAGGCAGTGTGTGTGTGGTGAGGAGGCAGTGTGTGCGTGGGGAGGAGGCAGTGTGTGCATGGGGAGGAGGCAGTGTGTGTGTGGTGAGGAGGAGGCAGTGTGTGTGTGGAGAGGAGGCAGTGTGTGTGTGGTGAGGAGGCAGTGTGTGCGTGGGGAGGAGGCAGTGTGTGCATGGGGAGGAGGCAGTGTGTGCGTGGGGAGGACGGAGGAGGCAGTGTGTGCGTGGTGAGGTGGCAGTGTGTGTGTGGGTAGGTGGCAGTGTGTGCGTGGGGAGGAGGCAGTGTGTGCGTGGGGAGGAGGCAGTGTGTGTGTGGTGAGGAGGCAGTGTGTGCGTGGTGAGGAGGCAGTGTGTGTGTGGTGAGGAGGCAGTGTGTGTGTGGTGAGGAGGCAGTGTGTGTGTGGTGAGGAGGCAGTGTGTGCGTGGGGAGGAGGCAGTGTGTGTGGTGAGGAGGCAGTGTGTGGGTGGGGAGGTGGCAGTGTGTGTGGTGAGGTGGCAGTGTGTGCGTGGGGAGGAGGCAGTGTGTGTGGTAAGGAGGCAGTGTGTGCGTGGGGAGGTGGCAGTGTGTGCGTGGGGAGGAGGCAGTGTGCGTGGGGAGGAGGCAGTGTGTGCGTGGGGAGGTGGCAGTGTGTGTGTGGTGAGGAGGCAGTGTGTGCGTGGTAAGGAGGCAGTGTGTGCGTGGTGAGGAGGCAGTGTGTGAGTGGTGAGGAGGCAGTGTGTGCGTGGGGAGGAGGCAGTGTGTGCGTGGGGAGGTGGCAGTGTGTGTGTGGTGAGGAGGCAGTGTGTGTGTGGGGAGGAGGCAGTGTGTGCGTGGGGAGGAGGCAGTGTGTGCGTGGGGAGGAGGCAGTGTGTGAGTGGTGAGGAGGCAGTGTGTGCGTGGGGAGGAGGCAGTGTGTGCGTGGGGAGGTGAGGAGGCAGTGTGTGCGTGGGGAGGAGGCAGTGTGTGAGTGGTGAGGAGGCAGTGTGTGCGTGGGGAGGAGGCAGTGTGTGCGTGGTGAGGAGGCAGTGTGCGTGGTGAGGAGGCAGTGTGTGCGTGGTGAGGAGGCAGTGTGTGCGTGGTGAGGAGGCAGTGTGTGTGTGGTGAGGAGGCAGTGTGTGCGTGGTGAGGAGGCAGTGTGTGTGTGGTGAGGAGGCAGTGTGTGTGTGGTGAGGAGGCAGTGTGTGCGTGGGGAGGAGGCAGTGTGTGCATGGGGAGGAGGCAGTGTGTGCGTGGGGAGGACGGAGGAGGCAGTGTGTGCGTGGTGAGGTGGCAGTGTGTGTGTGGGTAGGTGGCAGTGTGTGCGTGGGGAGGAGGCAGTGTGTGCGTGGGGAGGAGGCAGTGTGTGTGTGGTGAGGAGGCAGTGTGTGTGTGGTGAGGAGGCAGTGTGTGTGTGGTGAGGAGGCAGTGTGTGTGTGGTGAGGAGGCAGTGTGTGTGTGGTGAGGAGGCAGTGTGTGCGTGGGGAGGAGGCAGTGTGTGTGGTGAGGAGGCAGTGTGTGGGTGGGGAGGTGGCAGTGTGTGTGGTGAGGTGGCAGTGTGTGCGTGGGGAGGAGGCAGTGTGTGTGGTAAGGAGGCAGTGTGTGCGTGGGGAGGTGGCAGTGTGTGCGTGGGGAGGAGGCAGTGTGCGTGGGGAGGAGGCAGTGTGTGCGTGGGGAGGTGGCAGTGTGTGTGTGGTGAGGAGGCAGTGTGTGCGTGGTAAGGAGGCAGTGTGTGCGTGGTGAGGAGGCAGTGTGTGAGTGGTGAGGAGGCAGTGTGTGCGTGGGGAGGAGGCAGTGTGTGCGTGGGGAGGTGGCAGTGTGTGTGTGGTGAGGAGGCAGTGTGTGTGTGGGGAGGAGGCAGTGTGTGCGTGGGGAGGAGGCAGTGTGTGCGTGGGGAGGAGGCAGTGTGTGAGTGGTGAGGAGGCAGTGTGTGCGTGGGGAGGAGGCAGTGTGTGCGTGGGGAGGTGAGGAGGCAGTGTGTGCGTGGGGAGGAGGCAGTGTGTGAGTGGTGAGGAGGCAGTGTGTGCGTGGGGAGGAGGCAGTGTGTGCGTGGTGAGGAGGCAGTGTGCGTGGTGAGGAGGCAGTGTGTGCGTGGTGAGGAGGCAGTGTGTGCGTGGTGAGGAGGCAGTGTGTGTGTGGTGAGGAGGCAGTGTGTGCGTGGTGAGGAGGCAGTGTGTGTGTGGTGAGGAGGCAGTGTGTGCGTGGTGAGGAGGCAGCGTGTGTGTGGTGAGGAGGCAGTGTGTGTGTGGTGAGGAGGCAGTGTGTGCGTGGTGAGGAGGCAGTGTGTGCGTGGTGAGGAGGCAGTGTGTGCGTGGTGAGGAGGCAGTGTGTGCGTGGGGAGGAGGCAGTGTGTGCGTGGGAACTCACACCTTTTTAAATGTGACAGACACTCCTAACCCAAAGCCCCTTAAGAGCCAGTAACATGAGAAATCTGAATGTATTTTTCCATACATTAACCTTTGTATAAGCTTTCAATGTCTTCTAGCGTTACTAAAACTCGTACAGCCCGGAGCAACTTAAGTAACGTGAGAACGCTTAAGCACTTTGAGCCTGGTGTCCCTATTTTGGGGCATTATAGGCGGACACAAAAATCGTCCAAAAGGAAAACTACCAGCTCTTTGTTGTACAATGTGGTATTTATATAGGGCTTAAGTGGTGAATGTAGGGCATCTCTGTCTATATACTGCACATCTATACTAGTGTTAGCTACTATACTAAAAGTCTTACAGCCATTGTGATTGCAGTCTATTACAGTAGGATTCAGGAATACAGACTACAGTAAAAGTGAATTAAGCCATTTAATGTGTGATGCATTCTCATGAGATATCTGCACTCTTTTCTTCTTCTTCTTCTTCCTGTTAATTCCCACCGGGGTCGACCACAGCAAATCATCTGTTTCCACCTGGTTCTGCTTTCTGCGTATTCCTTGGTGACTCCTTGCTGCCACCTGAATGTCCTCTCACACCGACCACCGCAGCCATAAACCCCACCTGAATGTCCTCTCACACCGACCACCGCAGCCATAAACCCCACCTGAATGTCCTCTCACACCGACCACAGCCATAAACCCCACCTGAATGTCCTCTCACACCGACCACAGCCATAAACCCCACCTGAATGTCCTCTCACACCGACCACCGCAGCCATAAACCCCACCTGAATGTCCTCTCACACCGACCACCGCAGCCATAAACCCCACCTGAATGTCCTCTCACACCGACCACCGCAGCCATAAACCCCACCTGAATGTCCTCTCACACCGACCGCAGCCATAAACCTACTACTCTTTGACCTTCCTCTTCTCCTCTTCCCCGGCCCATATATTCGGCATCCTTCTCCCAATGTGCCCCCGGCCTCTTCCCTCCTCTGTCTGCACATGTCCAAACGGGGTCATCCCTATGTTCCCCAGGTTCTATGTTCCCCACTTACCTTAGGGTTTAGGGTTAGCGTTAGGTTTCTGGATTAAGGACTTCAGTGTTTTGTACTATACAATTCTATGTATAATTACAGAACAAATAATGTTTGTTTTTGCCATCTTTGTTGTAGAGTCTGAGCAATTTATGTTTTAGTTTATTTTATGCCAGTGTTAATTTTTAGTTGGCTAAGACTAGATAGTTTAAGTAGCCTAGGCAGGCCTAAAGTTCAATGGATTGTTCAAAGACTGAGCTTAAATCAGAATTTGCTACTAAAAGTAACTAGAATTACTAAAATTACTAGGTTAGGTTTCTGGTTATAGGTTTAGATGTATTCTAAGTGGGGAACAAATAACCTTTTTTGCATGGTGGGGAACATAGGACCTGGGGAACATAGAACCTGGGGAACATAGAACCTAGGGAACATAGAACCTGGGGAACATAGAACCTGGGGAACATAGGTATGCTCCCGTCCAAACCACCTCAACCTCACTCTTTCGTGCTGTATCCCCAAACCTTCTAACCTGAGCTGATCCTCTAGTGTCTTTCTTGTCCTGCCTTTGTCACTCCTAGAATCATATAGCATCTTTACATCTCAAAATTAGATTTGCATAATATGATATTTCTGTATCTCTGGAAATAACCCAATGTTGTTTTTGTCTGTGTGTGTTCATACATGTGTGCTCTTTTGCATGTGTGTGCTTCTACGTGTGTCTGTGTGTGTCTGTCTCTGTGTGTGTGCGTGCATGCGTGTGTGTGCGTGCGTGCATGCGCTGCGTGTGTGCGTGCGTGTGTGTGTTCAGTCCTTAGTGTACGAGGTTGGCTTCCTGGTGTGTGCGGCCATAGGGGTGGTCTACATAGTGTTGATGCCACTGGTGGGCTTCCTCCTGACGCTCTGCCGTTGCTGTGGGAACTGCGGAGGCCAGATGTACCAGAAGCAGAGCGGCAGCACCAACTGCTGCAGGAGAGCTCTGTACTGGAGCGCCTTCCTCACCACACTCATCATTCTGTATGTACGCTTTAATCGCATCTATATATTCTACAGTTTTATGTAATGGTTTTAAGGACCACACCAGTCTAATTCTGACCTCTAGCGTTTTCCAGAGCCAAAGAATTGCCCCTGTCTTCAAAAAATGTTGCATAGGCAACAATATTGCTTGTTGCTGTTGGGCAGAAACCTCTTATCACCATACCATCTCTTGGTATGTAGTGGCAAAAAGAACTGCTCTACAAGCTCGAAACGCATTGCATCGCGGCACGCTTTGAGTTTGAACTTAGATCTGTTATTTCTTTATTTGAATCCTGTAAAGCAGGGGTTTTCAACAGGTGGTCCGTGGACCACTGGTGGTCTGTGGAGGTATTGCTTGTGGTCCCTGACCATGGATTTAGTAATGTAGGATTGTTGTTAAAATGTTCTTTCTACTAGTTGAGAAACCGGGAAGTGAATGACCTGGTGGTGACCTATGATGTCCATGTAGTCATTTACTGACAAGTTGGAGGTCAAGAAATTCAACAGAAAAAGGAATCTAGAATCTCAAGAGGAGGAAGTGCACCGGGTTGTCTGGTTGAGTCATTATTATTAGGAAATTATTAGTAGTCACTGACAAGTGCTGCATATCCTTACTTGTAAGGACCATACAAGTACTTACACGTGCTGCTGCATATCCAACTGGAATTGTAGCATGAAGATGGCTTTTAATGATACCAGTTGAAAAATATGTTCAGGCACATTCTGTAACGTTAAATTAGTTATTTTGTCAGTGAAAGTGGTCCCCGACATGGTCCTTTGAATTCATATTTAGAAAATATACCTGATGTGTGTGAGATAAACGTGATTGTCTATAGGTCATTGTTTTTACTTTGCTCAGCTGTCATATGCAGCTTGGCTGTGTGGAAGAGAAGGTGCATGTACCGCCGTACCGGTGTCCACAAACCCCCGTTATAATCGTTTCCCTGTTAATGTCTACAGAGCAGGAAACATCTGTATGTTCAGAAGCAACGAAACCTTCCACTCAAGCGTTGACCACGGTGTGGTGGAACTGAACAGCACTATGAACAACCTTCATACCTACCTCACTGCTGTACCGCAGGTAAGCCGACACACCTCAACCTTAACAGCACTATGAACAACCTTCATACCTACCTCACTGCTGTACCGCAGGTAAGCCGACACACCTCAGGGACGTGCAGAGTGTGTTCGAGGGGCAGGGGCTGAAATCCTGTAAGAGGGCACACTTTTGGACAAAAATAGTGAAAATAGCTGATCTACAAGCTCACAATGCGTCACGCTGCGACGCGTTGAGAGCTGGTAGATCAGCTATTTTCGGGGCGCAACCCAGCACTCTTTAGCTATAGAGATGCGGTGTACGACAGTGGATTTCTAAACAAATTTGTTATACTGTGTTCAAGTTCAGGAGAAAAAAAGCAATTCTCCTGAATGCTGCCTTCCGGTATGGCATGGAAAGGAGTGTCATTTGCATTTCTTTCACCATGTAGTAAACGCTACATTCGTGGTCTGGAAAGGGCAGTTGTTTTACAGACGGGTAAAAGGGCAGGGGCTGAAGCCCCCCTTTGATGTCTATATGTGCACGTCCCTGTCGACACCTCAGGAACACCACGCTATATACAAGGCCTTTGTTAGTAAATGTCACAAGGTCTAAGGAACAAAGGGAGTCTACCAGCACGCCTCAAGCCTGGAACGGCTGGTCCGGTGCTTCACAGGAACAAGGACACATGTTGCAGAAGGAGGAGAGGACACTGGAGCAGCACGGACATTTAGAGCCTTTTATTAGGTGCTAGTATACAAACGACTAACGTTTAGACCTGTGGTCTTCATCAGAGTCATGACTCTGATGAAGACCACATAGGTTGAAACGTTACAAGCGTCTACAAGCTCACAACATGTTGACGCGTGAGCCTGTTGAGCAGCCAAACATGGCATCTCTTTTAGGCATTATGTTTGATGCTTAAATGGCATCAAACATAGAGTCATAGAGTTATTCCAGTAATAACATAATATTCCAGAGAACGGATGGCCCCGCCCCCACCTATTAATTTCAATGAATAGGTGCAGTAACGCACTACTAGCTATTCAGACGGTATAGAAGCATGTGCAGTATTATAAAGGCGGACGTCTTGCAATGCCAGATTTGGCCACCAGGCTTCCATGGTTTCAATAATCATCTGCGGTTCTGGGGTTAAGTGCCTTGCTCAGGGACACTTTTACTCGGTGGGCATGAGGGAGGCAAACCGGCAACCTTCTGATTACGAGACAGCCTTTCTTTTTTTTTTAATATAATTTTTATCCCACGATTTTGTAACCCCATTTTTCACCCCTGTGTCAATTATCTAATGTGATCCTGGGTTCTACACACCCTCCACCAACCTGGGGAGAGCAACAGACTTGAACTCATGCTTCCTTCATGCATGAGTGTCCAAGTCGCTCCTTTACACCTGACAGGGGGGAGTTTCCCTGGTTGGACGTAGCGCATGGAAGGAACACGTTATTCCAACCAGTTCCTTTCCCCTCCATCAGGCGCCCCGGCTGGCCAGGGGGAGACAGTTTAGAGACCAGGATTACTGCATGTTTTTTGTGAGGGTACCTACCCGAGGGGACGCGGGGAGAACATGCAAACTCCACACAGACAGCCTTTCTACCCACTAAGCTACAACTACCAACCAGGATTAGGCTATTTTGTCCACGACTGATTGAGGTTGTTTTATGCGGTTCTATAAACAACCCTGTTAGTGTCTGTATAGGATTAGTCACATTAAGTACCCTGCTCATGTGATCTTTTATCCTTGTGTTTGTGAGTGGCTTTTGTGTGATGTTTCAAAGTGACCCTCAATTTGTCATGCACTTGACTTGTGCCCCCGCTGTGTCAATACACTTATCTCCACCTACAGCTGGAGAGAGAGAGAGAAAGAGAGGTTCTGTTGTCTGTGTTCTTTAGGTTTGCAAGGCTGCCAGGTGTGATTAGATAAAGTCACTCGACATGACGTTTGTTGCATAATTACATTGTTATTTTTGAGTGTGTGTTATTATCTTGTATTCTTTTACCTGGTTATTATCATAGCTTCTTTGAGGCACTACATTGTTCTCTGCACTCTACTTGTGTTGATTAATTGACTGACTTTATTTGGATAAGAAATTACTAACACACCTATTACAAATATTAAATAACACTATAACTTGTGACTAGGGTCCGAATTGTAATTTTGTATGTTGCTTAATTTGGATAAGAGCGACAGCTAAATGCAAAAGTGTAATTGATTATGTTGCCCCCCTTCCCCCCTCCCCTTTACCTATTCCCAGCAAATTGACCATGTGGTGACCGAAAGCTACAAGACTGTCGACGAGGTCAGCGAAAACCTCAACAGTGAGTTTTGGGAAGTTAATACTGTGATTAATGCTGTAATTATGTGCCATTTAAAAGTATGTAATATTTCCCTGCCTGTCATTGTGTGTGTGTGTGTGTGTGTGTGTGTGTGTGTGTGTGTGTGTGTGTGTGTGTGTGTGTGTGTGTTTGTGTGTGTGTGTGTGTGTGTGTGGTGTGCGTGCGTGCGTGCGTGCGTGCGTCTGTCAGCTATTGGCCCCAAGGTGGGCACAGAGATCCGGAAAAGCATAGAAGGACCTGTGATCCCAGCGCTGGACTCAGTTAAAATATTGGCCCAAGGTACAGTCCTCTCACCTTGCATCATCCTGTTTGCACTGCTGTGTGCACGACTGCACGTGAGGCTTCTCCGTCCAAAATCCTCATATTAAAAATGTGGAAACCAGTGATGCCTGCAATAGCAAATATGCAAAAATATTAAAGCTGCAGTCTGTCATTTCTGCCGAATGTTCTACTACCGCGCTAATACAGAAGAAAACATAATTTGGGCAAAAGCTTAAGTGTGTTTTGAGCTTCATGCAATAGCATGCACTTGTCAACCAGTAGTGGTCCACAGAATCTAAATGTCTCACTAGAAGAGCAGGTAGACCAACGCTGAATGGTTAGAAGCCCAGGTTCCATTCTGGGCCTCGGCAATGTGTCCATGAGCAAGACGCTTAATTTCTAACTGCTCCCCGGGAGATACAAACAACAGCTGCTCACTGCTTCTAGGATGGATAAAATGGAGGATCAAGGAGAGGAAAAAAACATCTGCACGCCGTTTTTAAGCTCCAAAAAACATACTGGCACAACATTTCGACCCTTTTAGGTTTTTATCAGGCAATTTGTTTTATTTTATATATAAGATGTGCACACAATTTTCTCTGTAAAATGCACAGGACAGATTCAACACAACTGCAAATATACAGTGAGACAAAAACAACCAAGGAGTGGGGACCAAATAAGTTGTCAGTTGTTCTTTGTTAATGGCGCATACTCTACCGTACAGATTGGTCAAAATAAAATCTTATTCGCCAAAAACGTGGATGCAGATTGCAGCATTAAAGCTGCCATCCAATTAGTTAAGCCATTTACTTACAAAACAGCAACAGTATTTATTTCGCTATTCATTGAGTTCACTACATCCCTTTCCCGAAAAACGATATTACATTTATCCATTTCTACACAGTTACAGACCAGTAAGATATTACATTTATCCACTTCTACACAGTTACAGACCAGTAAGATATTACATTTATCCATTTCTACATAGTTACAGACCAGTAAGATATTACATTTATCCATTTCTACACAGTTACAGACCAGTAAGGGTGCCTGGCGTCTGGCGAACCTCCCCCCAGGGACCCATGTTGAGAATGCTTTACAGTAGGCCTGTATTGTATGTACAGTAAGTTCTGACCTGGTATGTGTTGTTGCCAGGGAAAATAGCTGATCTACAAGCTCTCATTGTGAGCTTGTAGATCTGCTATTTTCACTATGTCTTTGTCCAACAGTGTGCCCTCTTACGGGATTTCAGCCCCGTCCCCTCTAACACTCTCTGCACGTCCCTGTGGTTGTTGCTACAGAGGCTGTCAGCACCAGCGCTCTCCTGAATGAATTGAATTCGTCGCTGGCCCAGCTGGAGTCCAGTGCAGAGCTGCTCCAAGCCAACTTCAGCCAGGTTAAGGAACGCCTCAACCAGACCATCCACAAGCCGACCTGCGTGGACTGCCTGCAACTGCAGCCCGAGCTTCAAAAAGTCACAGTGGACACTTCAGTCAATGTGAGAACACATTTTATTGGAGAGCCTTTCTTCACTCTGAAGTCTTTGAGCTGTTCTATCTACCACTCTCGACCTGCTGCATGGTGTAGTGTTTTGGTTTTGGGGCATGTCATTTCAGGTGAAAATGATCCAAAAATGGTCAAAAGTAGCTAAACTAGTCAACCTATACAAGCTCAAATGCAGCTTGAGCTTCAGATTGATTTGATCCACGGGGCGGCAGTGGCTCAGGGGTAGAGTGGCTGGATGGTAACCGCAAGTTTGCCAGTTTGAACCTGGGCTCCCCCAGAGTTAGTGTCGAAGTGTCCTTGAGCAAGACACTGAACCCCTAATTGCTCCTGATGTGCTGGTTGGTGCCTTGCATGGTTTCCGCCGCCATCGGTGTATGAATGTGTGTGTGAATGGGTGAATGTAATGCACAATCTATGTAAAGCGCCTTGGATGAAGGCACTATATAAAATGCACCATTTAAAATGCACCATTTACCACTTTGCAAACTGAACGAGCTGGATATTGCTTGTTGAACGGAAGTGTTGTTTTCTGAAGAACCTTATTTGGTGATTAATGTTGAAGTGTTCCAGAGAGTACTGAAGTGTTCCAGAGAGTACTTGAAAGGGTGAAAAAGTGCCTGTTCCTCTGGTTTGCAAAAGAGTTGAGCAACAGGAAACAACGGTGAAGACATAGAACTGCCACTGACATGAGCTGTGATGTCATGGAATCTCCTCTCCTCTCCTCTCCTCTCCTCTCCTCTCCTCTCCTCTCCTCTCCTCTCATCACTTCTCCTCTACTCCTCTGAAATATCTGCTGCCCCCTGCTGTTAGTGCAAGGTGTCACAATGTTTTTTTTTAAATAACTAAATGTTTCTTTTTTGTTATTGTGTGTGTGTGTGCGTGTGCGTGTGCGTGTGTGTACATGCATGCGTGTGTCCATGGTGTGTGTGTGTGTGTGTGTGTGTGTGTGTGTGTGTGTGTGTGTGTGTGTGTGTGTGTGTGTGTGTGTGTGTGTGTCCTCCATAGATACCCAATCTCAGTAAGTTCCAGTCTGCAGTGGATGAGGTGATGAAGGCTGACCTGCACTCTCAGTTCCAGCAGGTTGGTGACATCACTCTGGACGTGACGCTGTAACAATGTCATTAAACCTTATAACCACTTGAACTCCGGCATCCATATCCTTTGGGAACATTTGACAAAAATAGCCGATCTACATATAAAGCTCAGACAACGATATATGCCAAGCGTTGCGACTTGGCTTGTAGATTGGCTATTTCTTTTTCTTTTTTTTTTGGCTTTCGCCTTTATTTTATATTTTTTATAGAGGGACAGACAGTAGGCTGACAGGAAATGGGGAGAGAGATGGGGGGAAGACATGCAGTAAATGCCAAGGTGCCCGTGACCGCTGAGCCACGGCCCAGGCCAGATTGGCTATTTCTGATAAAGCCAATTTATTACACCCATATAATGCTCTGGAGGATGGTCACTAGGGAACACTGTTCATCTGTTAGTTGAATGGCTTGAATCATCTTCGTGAACTCCATCGAGTCTTTTACATACTAGAGAGTTGGTGCCTCACATCTAAGCCCTAACCACACCAAAGGGTCACCATGCAACTCCTTGGGTCCAAACGGTTGCAAGGAGTTAACGCTAAAACCGTCTCGACCCTTTGGTGTGGTTTGGGCCATTGAATTCCATGCATTGAATCACTAGGGTCAACGTGGGTCAACGTGCAACAAGACATATCACACCGCAGGGACAACGCTGAGTTTGGGCCCTAACACCTTTGTCTCACCGCCGATCCGACCAATATGTGTGAATTGTAGTGTCGGGGGGGTGTCTGTGACCCCTTTATGCCCATATATGGAGATGTCATTAGTATATGCCCATACCCTATATATTGGCATAGACTGCCCTGTATAGGCAATCATAACTTGCAGTCACCAACTAGGATGTGAATTTGAATGTGGCCAATAATTGTCAAGCATGATCAGAAAGCTGTGCTTTTCCCAGGGAGAGGACTATTTGGACAGCATTCCACAGAGGGTCACCAATGAAACCAAAGATATAGTTCAGGGTGAGTATATGCAGAATAATGTAGCCTACCTTCTCATAAACTATACACTCTTGCAGGCTTTTGTTTCATTTGATGAATCCCTCCTGCATAGATGCTAGTGTTAAAAAATGCAGGTGTCCTTAACCACTTGCTGACATGCTTATTTTTTGGCATAAAACAAAATCAAAAGAAAAACCAATAAATTATTCTTATTATTTGTATATATATTTTTTTAAATAGCGCAAATAGCAGACCTATACAAGCTCTACAAGCTTCTTTTTTTCTCGCTGTTTTTGAAATAATAATACTTGTTGTGTTTCTTTTTGTTTGTGTGTTATATAGAGTCGAAGAACAAACTGGCGGACATCAGAGCCCAGATCTCCCAGGTAACCAGCGAATTCCCCGTCTCTGCGTTAACCAACGCCTCCGATGCTCTGGCCCAGCTGCAGGCGGACATCACTGAGTACACTCCTGAGGTGGAGAGAGCAGAGTACATCAGGTCAGTACACACACACACACACACACACAGTACACAACACACACACACACACACACACACACACACACACACACACACACACACACACACACACACACACACACACACACACACACACACACACACACACACACACACACACACACACACACACACACACAAACACACACACACACCAGACATCACTGAGTACACTCCTGAGGTGGAGAGAGCAGAGTACATCAGGTCGGCTGTTAACACTTCAACACGCACGCACGCACGCACGCACGCACGCACGCACGCACGCACGCACGCACGCACGCACGCACGCACGCACGCACGCACACACACACACACACACACACACACTGACTTTGACATGCGGTATGTATGTGTGGTGGAACTGCTGCTCCTTGTAGGTGGGCGGTGGGCGTGGCGGTGTGCTGTGTGGTTCTGCTGGTGGTGGTGTGTAACGTACTGGGTCTGCTGGTGGGCCCGTGTGGATTGGAGCCTAAAGCCGACCCCACAGATCGCTCCTGCTGCGCAGACTTCGCTGGCACCTTCCTGATGATGTGAGTCCTTCTAGAATAGGGAAAATGACCAAAAGTTGTGACAAATCTGCAAAAACAAATAATGCTTACCACTAGCTTTCTTTGGTATCCGGTTCGATCCGGTGCGATTTTGTGCATTTTAGTTTTACTTCACCTTCATTTAAACTGCATTGAATTGAGAGAGAGAGGATAGTTGTTAATGTTTAGAGTTTTTGCCGTGGCGACTTGGTAAACTGGCTAGTTCTCCGGTATCCTTTTCTTTCATAAAGGTGTCTACTACAGTATATCACATATCAATTTGTTCCAAGCCAACTCCCTTGCGAAACTTTGTGGGAGCCAATCAATGTTGGGGTACCTGGAGGGCCTATAGGCTAAAAGCAGGACATTTTAAAATTGACCAATATGAGCTTGTGAGGTTTTTAGGGGTGCTGAATCCGTTCCAACCATTGTTTTCAGTAAAAATTACATTAAATTAAAAATTATATTAAAATGTAAAAATCATTAATCTTTTCAGAATACGAACTTTATTGTCACACCTTAAAAATAATTAACAGTAAAATACACAAGATAAACAAGTGAACTTTGACGTGATGAAACAAATAAAATAAGTAGACAAAATTGGAACTGGAAAACAAGCTGATAAATTATCTTTGTGTCTGTGTGACTGGAGTTCCCCAGGTCTCTGTACTAGGTCTGTACTGTATTTTCCTGCTACACAGCTATTTTTCGCCAAATTAGCTGTGTAGCAGCTAATTAATCCCCCGAATAGGGAGGCTATAGAGCGTCGCAGTCCTGCCCCCTACCAGGGCCCAGGAAATGATTCCCCGTTCATGTTCCTCATAGACATTTCAAAAAGTATTTGTTTAAAGACCTTTTAAGCCTCGTACAAAGCCAACTCTTGTCGTGACAAATCATGACAACAAACACAATTTTTCGGGCCGAACAAGAAATTAGAAAGAAGAAGAAAACGGCAGGTTACAACACTTTTTTTGTAATTATTTGTTTGGTCCAAAATATTGTGTTTGTTGTCATGATTTGTCACAACTCGAGTTGGCTTTGTACGACGCTTATATGGTCTTTAAATAAATACTTTTTGAAATGTCTATGGGAAAAATGCACTGGGAATTATTTCCTGGGCCCTGGCGTCGTCATGAAAGGGGGCGGGACTGCAACGCTCTATAGGGTACAAGTTCTTAATTGTTGAAGTCTGAAATCCGTGTCCACCATTTGAACTGTGATGTGACGGCAGGGGTGCAGGTTTCAGCTTCCTGTTCTCCTGGCTCTTCATGATAGTTGTGCTGGTGCTGTTCTTGGTGGGAGGGAACCTCTACACGCTGGTGTGTAAACCCTGGCACGGCGGAGAGCTGTTCAAGGTAATACACAATACACGCTGATGTATTGTAAGCTGTTCAATGTAATTCAAATGTGTGGTGTACCAGGGGTACTTTGGGTCCCCCAGCTAAATAATAGTTTGGAACCAAATGGGGCCCTTATGGGTGGGTGGATGGATGGCATCACCTGAGTGTCCTTTGTTTGTTTGCAGCTTATGGATACTCCCGGTCTGATTCCTGGACTGGACCTAGGCCCTGCACTGGGGCTGAAAAGCAACCTCACACTCACTGACGTTTACACGTGAGTTTTGTGCACACACACACACACACACACACACACACACACACACACACACACACACACACACACACACACACACACACACACACACACACACACACACACACATGCTCATCTTCTGCATGGAGTGTGATATGGTTGTCCTGTGTTGGTCCTGTTGGCAGTGAGTGTGAGCAGAACATGCCTCTATGGTCGGTGCTGCGTGTGTACGAGCTGGTAGACCTGGACGATGTGCTCGATGTCTCAAAGGTAAACACCTCTGCTTGCCTGTTCATGTTCTTCTCACACGCACACACACACACACGCACGCACACACACACACAGCCTGCACCGCAAAGCTCAGACGGGTATGATTTTATTTATATATTCTTTCTGCCGGTCCCCCCCCCCCCCCCCCCCCCCCCCTTTCAGTACACAGAGGAGATCTACAGGATGTTCGACAGTGCCAACATCACCCTGCCTGCTATCACGCTGCTGAGCCCTGAGGTGCAGGACCAGTTGCAAAGCCTGCCTAACATGGCCGGCGATGTGGACTTCCAAGCTGTGGATCAGCAGGTAGGCAAGGACGTGTAGAGAGTGTTACAGAAGCAGGGGCTGAAATCCCGTAAGAGGGCACTTAGCACTTAAATAGCGAAAATAGCAGATCTATAAGCTCACAAGAGAGCTTGTAGATCAGCTATTTTCGGGTCGCAACTCAGCACTCTTTGTCTACTGGAGATGCGGTGTACGACATGGATTTCTAAACAAATTTGTTCAACGCAAAATGCTGTGTTCAAGTTCAGGAGACTTTGGGAAAAAAAGCAATTCTCCTGAATGCTGCCTTCCAGCATGGCATGGAAAGGAGTGGCATTTGCATTTCTTTTACCATAGTAAATCGTGGTCTGGAGAGGGCACTTGTTTTACAGACAGGTAAAAGAGCAGGGGCTGAAGCCCCCTTTGATGTCTATGTGTGCACGTCCCTGACGAGCACAGATTTAAGTTGACAGATTTAAGTAATTGCGATTAATGATTTAATTATGTTTTTGACAGCATTATGAATATAAATGTAATATCCGTTTGGTTTGGTGTTTAGGCTTTGAAATAAAAAAAATTTGCACAGGGCAGACAGGACAAATAACTTAAATGTATACAAAGAAATTACTGACATATTTACTCATATTAAAGATGGATGGAGTGCCGTTATTTTTTTTCATATGTCTATGGGGTGACAGTACTTCATTGGATCTCTTGGTGTGGTTATTATGTGCAATGATGTATTCCTTTTGTATCCATATCTTTAAGCATTTTCCCATAATTATGTGTTCTTCAGATCAATAACATCACCAGCATCGACTTGAACACAACGGCGGATAATCTAGATGAGCTCGCAAACGTTCAGGTGAGTAACGAACACACAACGCAATCAATCACACAACCTGTTGCAAATGAAACCTCACCAGAGGTGGAAACGTCAACATTTTAAAAAAAAAGCCTTCTAAATCATGACACTTTTCTGAAAAACCTCATGTTTCTATATCAGTGGTTCTCAATATTTCATGTCAAGGACCCCAAAAATTACAATATGCCGCCGACCCCCATCTGAAAATATGGAAAACATTTTCACGATTTAAAAAAAATAGCAGACCTACAAGCTCGTAGCGCTATGAGCTTGTAGATCTGCTATTTTTCAATAGCTAAAAGTATAACATAATGCTTAAAACACCAAAAGGGGTTCCCGCCCAGAATGGGATAAGTAAAAGTATCAATACTGCAATGTAGAAAAGTCTGGAATTCAAAATGGACTTGAATAAAAGTACAAAGGTATTGGTATAAAACAAAAAACAAAAGTGCAAAGTACTCATTATGTATTCAAATGTGTAAAAATCTTTTGAAAATGGCAGATCTACAAGCTGACGCAATATGAGCTTGTAGTCTGTAGATCGGCTATTTTTGTATGTTTTGTAATAATTAATAATACAAATCTACAAACAAAGCAACTATAACTAATATTTTCAAACAATTTGTATCGGAGTATAATATTTGCCTGCTTTGAGATGTAGTGTAGAGTAGAAGTAAAAGTAGGCTGCTGAAAATAAAACATTCTGGGCAGGAACCCCTTTTGGTGTTTTAAGCATTATGTTACACTATTGAAAAATAGATCAGATCTACAAGCTCATAGCGCGGCACCGAGTGCCGTGCTACGAGCTTGTAGGTCTGCTATTTTTGAAAAATCGTGAAAATGTGGCGCAAATCTTGAATGAATATATATTCTTTCCGAGCGAACGTTTTTAACTAAAATCTTTGCTTCTGGGGGGTCCCTCCCTGGAACAACATATTTTCAGATGGGGTTCGGCGGCCAATTACATATATATTTGGGGGTCCTTGACATGAAAACGTTTGAGAACGACTAACATAGGGTTTTTCAGAAAACTGTCAGAATTTAGAAGACCAATTTTACACCACTGCAACTCATACCCAGTATTAACCCAATGACTAACCTGTGGCCTCTTGCTCGCTGACAGCCTGATCCCACGGTTCAGGCAGAGCTGAGGAGAGAGGCTGAAGAACTGAGACAGATCCAGAGCAGAATGGAGACATCCATCTTCCCACAGCTGGTGAGTTGAATTTCAGCACACATACCATAAATACAAATGTGCAAACAAATACATGGAGTACCGGAATACACAATGCACCTGTGAATGTACTAAACAGTTACTAGTGTATATTCATTAGGTGATTAATTCCTATAATTCCATAATTAACTGCTTACACAGCAATAATGTGTGTATCGTTTCCATTTAACCCATAGCCCAGTGATATCCCAATGGCTGAGGTTGTAAACCCAGACCATAGACCATTCCTGCATGCTTCTCACCGACATTCTCCATTTTCCCCTGTAAAAAAAAAACTAACAAAAAACTGAATTGTTTGTTGACAGGAGAAGCTCAACTCGACAGCAGAGAAACTTCGATCCGTTTTGAGACAAATCAATGTGAGTACAGTCTAAAGAACCATATGATTGCAATTATATGAGCTAATTGCATTTGTTTTGTTGCATAATCATAAGATTATGACAGAAAAGCACAAAACAAAAGAAAATCATTAATTGCAATTATTTGAAGGACAATGCCAATTAGATTTTAACCACTTTAACCATATTCTATATTTTAGCTATTCAAAAATAGCATATATACAAGATCATAGTGCGTCACTTTGTGTCACGCTACAAGCTTGTAGATCTGCTATTCTTTTTAAATCATGAAAATGTGCCCTAAAACAACATATTTTCAGATGGGGGTCGGCGGCCAATTACAGATAATCTTGGGGGTCCTTGACATGAAATGTTTGAGAACCACTGATATAGAAACATAAGTTTTTCAGAAAACTGTAGAAGACATTTGTAGAATCGTCCTCAGGTCTAAACTGTGTTGTTTTGGGTGGTGGTTTCCAGGGAACCGTCGGCGAGGCGCTGACTCGAGTGGGAGCAGCTCAAGACTTTCTCAACGCCAACACAACGCTGATCATTAAGGCTGTGAGTAGAGTCACATGACCACCAGTTGATCCTCAGCCACATGAACCAGTGTTGATTTCGTCGACTGAAACTAAGACTGAGGAAAACTAAATGGAAACTAAATGAAAACGAAGCTATGATGACTAAAACTAAGACTAAATGTAATGACAATTTCGACAACAGATAACTAGACTCAAATGTTAGGAAGGGACTAGTGGACAAGAGATCCAGTATAAGTCATTTTACACTTGGTTGCATGCTGAAAATAGCCGATCTACAAGCTCACGTGAGCTTGTAGATCGGCTATTTTCAGCAAGTGTAAAATCAGCCATTACAACTCCATCAAGGCCCGCCAAAATACATTTTTGTTGACTAAATCAACTCTAGATTTAGTCGGCTAAAATCGCATGACATTAACACTAAAACATTCCAGGTGACTAAAATGTGGCTAAAACTAAATGAAAACTATTCAAGAGACTACGACTCTAAAACTAAAATCAAAATTTGCTGCGAAAAACAACACTGACATGAACCCTAGCACCCCTATTCTGAGGCCAACATTTGTCAGAAATAGCAGATCTTCAAGATGAGATTATAGATCAGCTATTTTCAGCAAAGACATTGGTATAGAGCCCTGATTAACTAAGTATATCGCTAGAAGCTTTGTATCGTCATATTTCTATAAGTCCATATTTGATGTGATTCTTTTGTGAAAATCTCGTGCAGTGAGCTTGCAGATCAGCTTTTTTCACTATTTTACTTTTCTTTATGTACAATAATAAAATGAAACGGTCTGGACATTATGATATTTCCACCCGACAGCTACAATATGTCAGGGTTTGGATCAGTCAAAAGGGGGCGAGCGGGTGGGATGCCTTTATCGGTCATTTAGTAGGCGTATTGCGCTGCTGATTATAGGCCATGAGAAGTAATATTGTACAGTCTATCTGAAGGGAGCATTCCGCTATATTACAGCGCCGTGGGTGTGCGTGCATGCGTGCGTGCGTGCGTGCCTTAGAGTGTGCGTGCGTGCCTTAGAGTGTGCGTGTGTGCGAGAGAGAGAGAGAGAGAGAGAGAGAGAGAGACCCCTTTGGTCTACTTCACAGCACATATCACAATACTATCACACATTAGTCACAGTTCACTCTCAGAGGGTTTACCCAGAATTCCACCGATTCTCATGACTATCACTGTAAAGCAGGAAAGGAATGCATGGAATGTACGTTCTGTAACACTCTCTCTCTCTCTGTGTGTGTCTCTCTCTCTCTCTCTCTCTCTCTCTGTCTCTCTCTCTCTCTCTCTCTCTCTGTCTCTCTCTCTCTGTGTGTCTCTCTCTCTCTCTCTCTCTCTCTCTCTCTCTCTCTCTCTCTCTCTCTCTATCTCTCTCTCTCTAGGAAAGCAAGGAGTTTGTAGAGTGCCAGTTGAGTTACTTCACTGCGTACGCTGACTGGGCCAAGTTGACGGTAAACAAACTTTGCTTCAAACCTTTGCAGATTATCATAGTTAGCATTTTACCGTTGTTTTTATTTAGAGTTTGTTTTCACTTTATAGTTTTTCATTTGTTTTCAAAGTGGGTTTGCCAAAGTAGGTTTGCTAGTTAATAAAATAATAATAATAATAATAATACATTTTATGATTATTTTTTGTTTAGTTTAGTTTTAGTGTTGGTTTTAGAGTATTTGTCAGGGGGGAGATTCGCAAGTTCTGATAAAGTATTGTGTTAAAACTTGGGCAGCTAGAAAACATGCAAGATACTGTAGATTTTATACACGCAATATGGTAGGCTTATGTTTGAAATAAATTGACGAAAACTATTAAAGGACATTTCTTCTCAGATTTTTGTTTGTTGTAGTTCATTTTGTAAACACAATACAGTTTTACAATATTTCCTACCATACTTCCTACCTTTTCTTATTTTGTGAGGAGTAACCGTGTGTGTGTGTGTGTGTGTGTGTGTGTGTGTGTGTGTGTGTGTGTGTGTGTGACTGTGTGTGACTGTGTGTGCGTGCGTGCGTGCGTGCGTGCGTGTGTGCACCGTGTAGATCACACAGCAGGTGGGGCGCTGTGGGCCGGTGGCTGGAGCTGTCGACTCAGCAGAGATCATCGTCTGTACCAACGTGGTGGAGTCTCTGGTGAGAGGAGTCCCTCAGGGCTCTATATTAAATATAACAGCTGAAAATTATCTGCAAGCTTACAACGAGTCTCTATTGAGAGGCACTGCACAAAACGTCCTCACTCTCTGGCTAAGAGTGGGTGGAGTTACGTTCTGTGGTTCTAATCATTTCGCTAAGTGGTGGGTGGGGTCTGTGGTTAGCCTAATTTGGCACACCTGAGGTAGGCCTAGGCTCAGGTAGACTCATAGAGGTATAAAGGACAAGGCGGACTGCCCCGCCACCTGCTATTCATTCCAATGGAAGATGCTCGTGGCGTTTTGAAGCACCCGGAAGAACCCTCTACTTCCACATTTTCTCGATTTGGACACCAAAATGTGGTGTCCAAAATGCGGAAGTGCTCAATGTTAAACCCCAACTGCACGGTTTCGTCGTGCTAAATCCACGGGCCCGCCTGCAGTCCTAGCTCTGTCCAGTAGGGCCGAGTGCTTCAACATTGAACAGCCCTTCTGGGGGCTTGGGTAGACTCAGAGCAAACTATTAGTCTGATGGGTGAAGAAGTAGAGCTCCAGGGCAGGTCACTTTATGTCATTTTCAGGACGTCTTCACCAGCTGATCTATGTTACATAACAATCCTTCCTGTCAACGTTTGAACTCTGCTTCCACAGAACGCTTTCTGGTTCAGTCTGGGCTGGTGTCTAATCTTCTTCATACCCAGCATCATATGTTCTATCAAGCTGGCCAAGTACTACAGGAGAATGGATGAATCTGATGTGTTTGAGTGAGTATAGCCCTACTTATGCACCAGTGTTGAGTTTGTCGACTAATACTAAGACGAAAAATGTTCGTCAACTGCCTTTTGTCACTGGCGAAAACGGAATAAAAATGAAATGAAAACTAAGCTACGATGACTAAAACTAAGACTAAATATATTGACATATATTGATTTCGTCAACAAAGAAAAACTAGACTAAAATGTTAGGAAGGGACTAGTGGATGAGAGATCCAGTATAAGTCATTTTACATTTGGTTGCATGCTGAAAATAGTCGATCTACTACTTGTAGATCTGCTATTTTCAGCAAGTGTAAAAACACTCATTACGACGGCATCAAGGCCCAATAAAATACATTTTAGTCGACCAAATCAACTGTAGATTTAGTCGACTAAAATCTTATGATATTTAGCCGACTAAAACTAGACTAAACACTAAAACATTCCAGGTGACTAAAATGTGACTAAAACTAAATGAAAACTATTCAAGAGACTATGACTAAAACTAAAATAAAAAAATTGCTGCCGCAAAAACAACACACACGTGTTTCACACGCAAGCAAACGCACACGCAAGGACAAGAATGTGTGATGCCTCACTCATCTGACTGTTAACTTTCTCTCACCAGCAACCACATAGCGATGAACCACATCCCTCGGGCCCAAATGAAACCTTTCTGAGAAGAAGTGTGGAGCAGACGACTGGGTACGTTTGATGAAGCGCTTCGAGACCACTTAATATCAGATGCCACTTCAAAGTTAAAAGCACATAGTTCATCTCTGCTGCAAAGCACTAGAAATGTGGTTCTTGGGATATTTAAATCTCTGGATTTCTCTCTGGAGAGACTAGAAATGAGAGAAACAACGGCATACGGGAATCTGCAGGGACGTCCCCCCCCCAAATCATTTCAAATTTGCATTTTGTTATTTAATAAATATTTTTGTATCAATGTATTGTATTAATAGAGCCAAAGTTTATACATTTCAAACTGTTGCAGTGTTTTGTAGAATTGTCTATATGCGTATCATACAATATGCCTTTTGCACCAACAAATTTCACAAACCTACTGTTCACTGCGAATTTTACATCACTTGACGACAAGAGTGACCCGCTAGGCGAGCAAGTACGCACACCAAGCAACTGATGGCCTTGCGCGTCCACTCCACGAGTTGGCGAACCGTGGTGAACGGAACATGGGTTTTCTCCTTTCTCCCAGTTGCACGTAGTACTTGATAATGATGTGTGCGTTAGGCTAGCTAACGTAAGTGGGTTTGCTAGCTACATAAACGGACATTTCACTCCCACCCAGCCAAAGGCAGGACATCTTAAGGGCTACTGTAGTCATAGTCCAGTTTTCGGTTGAAGAGGTGATGTCACGCCGCGGTGGTCACCGCTCACACAACACATCTCTCTGTTTTTACTAACCACCGTTTCGGTGGTCACCTCTTCACCGAAAACTGGGAGGCATACTTTGGTTAGACATAGCATTGGTTAGACATAGCATTGGTCCGACTGGATTAAGGTTGGTGCAGTACTTAGTTTAGACTAGTCATTGGTTAGACCAGTCATTAATCCTATTAATTAATCCCAACCTATCTCAAACCCTCACCCTAACCCTAACCTCCCACGGGGCAGCACACCTAAACCTAACCTTAACCCTCTCCCAACCCTTAACGCACCCCTCACCAACCTTAATCCGGTCGTTTTAACGCACCCCTCACCAACCTTAATCCGGTCGTCTTAACGCACCCCTCACCAACCTTATGTCTAACCAATGCACCCCGGTGAGGGGTGCGTTAAAACGACCTGATTAAGGTTGGTGAGGGGTGCGTTAAGGGTTGGGAGAGGGTTAAGGTTAGGTTTAGGTGTGCTGCCCCGTGGGAGGTTAGGGTTAGGGTGAGGGTTTTAGATATCGGACTAATGGTATGTCTTTAGCCAATGAACACGATGGAGGATTGCAAAATGTGCGGGTGTGAAAGGCATGCACGTGGCCCATACTGATAAAACACAGTGCCACCGCCAGCTGCCCACATGATGTACAATACTGAACAAACAAAGTAATATGTATTTGTGCCAAGCGGCATCTGTAATATGCCAGCCTCTGTCCATTCAAGACTGTGATTTAATCGAGCATGGCTGTGCCAATGTAACACAGAAACCGGTCTCAATTTCACTTTGCTCTAGTATAACCTGGTCTGTACTTCGTCGTACGACAGAGTCGTGTACAAGCGACCTCGTAGCTTGGCTATTTTTTGGTCTATAAAATAAGCATAGCCTATAGGAAATTCAGGCATTACATTATGTTAATTAATGAAAGAAATACTTACACTTTCTTCTCGGGAATAATTTGTGTTTAATGTCTTGATGTGTCACTACTGCAAGCAAAGCAGCTATATGATTTTGTTTTTTGTTCATTTTTTTTTCCAAAGATATTTTTGTAATAATTAGAGATCTTGATCAAAAATGATTAGTATTAATAGTTACTATTTTGTACTTGAGGGTAGTAGGTGTTTGTCTCTGTGTTACAAAGCACTTTATATTCAGGTCTTTTTACCCAAGGTGCATTTGTGTACTGCATTTCTGCAAGGTGTAACGCTGTCCGACCAACACACTGAATAAAATTTGCTACTGATTGATTTTATGACTCTGTGGTGTGAATATTCTATGTACAGCCCATGAACATGTCAGTATCATGGTCAGTATAATCAACATGATGTCAGTATCAGTTCAGTATCACGGTCAGTATGATGTCCGTATCATGGTGAGTATGTCTGTATCATGTCACAATCGGTCAGTATCATGTAAATAACATAAATGCCAGTAACATTAGTCATGCTCAGTATCATGTACTATATTTTAGCCACTGGATTCTTTTATTTGGCTAAAAGGTTGGCCAAACCTAAAATGACTGACTAAAATACCCATAAAGTTCTATTTGGTTCCATTTGTGCCCTTCCTCACTCTCATTTGGATTATACAGACCTGTATGTTCCCATCCCAACTACCGTGCGTATCACTCATTTAGCTGGAACCCCCTCAAGGACCCCTGCAAAGATGTAGTCTTTCAGTTCAGTAGCCGTAGGACACAGGGACGTGCACACATAGATATCAAAGGGGGCTTCAGCCCCTGCCCTTTTACCCGTCTGTAAAACAACTGCCCGCTCCAGACCACGAATGCAGCAAACTAATTTGTTTCGAATCGAAATCCATGCCATATACACAGCATCTCCAATAGATAAAGAGTGCAGGGTTGCGCCCCGAAAATAGCTGATCTACAAGCTCTCAACGCGTTGCGGTGCAACGCGTTGTGAGCTTGTAGATCTGCTATTTTGGGCCAAAAGGTGCCCTCTTATGGGATTTCAGCCCCTGCCTCTCTAACACTCTGCACGTGCCTGGTAGGACACACACAGTCAGCAGTTCAGAGACTGTCAGCCTGTACCTGAACCTTATTGTCAGCCATTTAGATCGATTATTGTTTACAGGATATGCTGTGCAGTCTATATATAGAGCAGAGCAGAGGGATCGATAGCATTAGCACGCCGGTAAGTCTCAGAACCTTGTAATACGAGAGGCTGGAGGATTCGAGCGTCAAACTCTACAGTATCATCACAGAACGTGCGCGTGTGTGTGTGTGTGTGTGTGTGTGTGTGTGTGTGTGTGTGTGTGTGTGTGTGTGTGTGTGTGTGTGTGTGTGTGTGTGTGCGCGTGTGTGTGTGTGTGTGAGAGAGAGAGCGAGAGAGGGCAGAGTGGGAGAGAAGGGGAGGAGAGAAGTAGAAAGAGGGGACTAGAGGAAAGAGAGAGAGAGGGGACTAGAGGAGAGAGAGAGAGAGAGAGAGGAAAGAGAGAGAGAGAGGGGGGGGGGGGGAGAAGAAGAGAGAATAGTCACATGAGTTGAGAATAATGGGGGAGGTTAGGCCAGGTATCAGGATGGAATTTGACCCTGGTGGTTGTTGTTGCTTCTGCAGACCACAGCACTTTTCTCTTGCCCTTTTGGGGGAGAATGAGGTTGTTCTGTTCTGCAGTCTGCCCAGGGACATGAGAGCATAGCCACTGTCTCTCCACTGCCAATCTTTTAATATAGTTCCACCCCCTGTGACTGTGAGCCTCCCGTCCCCAGCCTCGCACCCCCCTGTGGAACCTGCCTGTTTGCTGCGAGAACTACAACTGAGGCTTAAAGTGATTAACTCATGATGTAGCATGTAGGTCAATGATGCCTTTTCCCTTCCTACAAATGAAGTGGAGTCAAGTAAGTCTGTCTGTCTGTCTGTCTGTCTGTCTGTCTGTCTGTCTGTCTGTCTGTCTGCTGTCACAGAGTGCCAACAGGATGAGTGCCAAACTGCCAACAGGATGCCTCTGTTGAAGATATTGTCCCCCGCGCACAAACGCACGCACACACACACACACACACACACACACACACACACACACACACACACACACACACACACACACACACACACACACACACACACACACACACACACACACACACACACATTTTAACCATTTATTTATGTCCACACAAAGGGTATGCATACAAGGACACAAATATTATAGGTGCATTAAAGTTACATCTGTAAAGTCATGGTATGTGTTTTCATGATACAACAGGCATGTCACACAGTACTCTATGGGTATAAGTAACAGCGTCTCCGCCATATATGACGGCTGCCAATATATAGCAGAGACACCACAATACTTTGCCAGCCTTTTTGCCTCCTTTTTGGGCATCCCAAGTTGTTGGAACCTTCTAACAACCAGTCTGTGCATATGCCCTAGGCTGCCAAATATAAAGACAAATAGTCTGCACCTATAGCCCAGCTCTGAGATGTTATGTAGAAGTGGTTGGTATTTTATGACCGTGGTCATAAAGGCTTCCTCTAGGCTGTGGTCAAAGGTGCAGGCTATCTCTAATACAGACACTTCTCTGGACTCTTCACACACACACACACACACACACACACACACACACACACACACACACACACACACACACACACACACACACACACACACACACACACACACACACACACACACACACACACACACACTCACACTAGGGATATATGTTAAGATTTAGCAATGGGGGACCGGGGGACTGAATATTTTATTAATTGAAAATGTTTTTCTTTGTAGAAATCTTTTACACATGTTTTGTTTCTCTGCCCCTCCCCCTTATGCAAAACATACTTGGTACAGTTTACACATTCCATCTCCTGGGAGGATGATTGCGTTTTGATTGGTTAGTCAGCATCGCTGACAACGCGTTAGCAGCTGCTTGACACCCAACTGACCAATCACAGATGGATTATGACCCCCCTGACGATGGGATCCAGCCGGATCCAGCCCTCTACCAGTGTACTCTCTGTATCCGGAAATTAACAATCTCGTGATGTCAGGAGGTACAGCCGCAGCGTCGGAATGACTACAGTGTCTTTCTGGATTTAGAAATAAAATAAAACTAACGCCCGGTCGGTGTCAACTTTGCTTATTCAACGATGGTGTACACCGACGCCATGGAATTAACTCACCCAGAGGATATTCGTGGATGGATCGGCCGCCGTGGGACGGTGAAAGGATGCCACTTGTAGGAACTAATAACGGGATGTGATTTGTAGCTGACGGGCTAGCTGGCTAGTGGATGAAGTGACGGGCTAGCTGGCTAGTCACTTAACGGGACGGACAGAGTGAGTACTAGCCCACATTCCCTGCTCTCGTCCTGTCGTCAGTCGGAGCCATGACACGGCTGGTGCTGGAGCAAGTGACTGATTTCGGGGACTATACTGGTGGGAAGGAATTAAACGAGCTACTGAAACAGACGAGCCAAAGCAGCGGCGGTGGTGGTGGTGAGTGCAGAACCAGACCTCTGTCAGAAGATGTGCGTGTGAGTCCAGACGGGCGTCACATTCATGTCATTCTCCGCAGACCCAGAGTGGGTCTTATGACTTTTGACAAGTATGACAGACCCCAGCTTATCCGCAGCCACAACCGCCTGGATCTGGGTCTGACACGAACTGTGCCAATAGTGGACCTGGTCTATCTGAACCATAACGGCATTAATAACAACAGAGATCAGCAGAGCAACAGTGCTGCCACACTAGCCGTGGTGTTTGAGAATGGAAAAGCGGAGTTCTGGAGGTTCCAGGAATGCAGAGCGGGTTGGAATTTCCTGCAGACCGCGGACCTGTGCAACAGCCCCCGGGCCAAAGTGGTGTCTGTGTCCGCCTGCTCGGACCACATCATCTGGTGTGAGGAGAGACCGCCCTCGGAGAGCTCCGCCACCACCACCACTAGGAACAACTTCAGATACTGTATCTGTAAACGTGCCTTTGAGGTGGAGGAGGGGGCTGTCACTTTGGGAGGGGTAAAAATCGCCCTTCACAACAACCCCCGCTTCACCGTCGTCAGCTCAGGTGAGCATGTTTACCTGCTTCCAGACCAGAAAGACAAACTTCTACGGAGCATCTCTAAATTCTTCCTGGTCTGGTTCCCTCAGCATGACACCTTCAGAGTGAGCAGCGCCTGTAAAGGCACTCTGTTTAAGAGAGACTCTCCTTCAGTTAAAGAATCTGATTTTAAAAGGTTGGCGGCGGACTGCTTAGGATATCTATCATCACTCGAGCCGCCCGAGATCTACTGCTGTTCCCCTGCGGCGCGCGGAGGCCTGCTGCTTCTGCTGAGCACAGGCTGGGTGAGCCTGTTGCAGTGGGACGGGACATTGCGGCAGGTGTACAAATTGGCAGACAACTGCACGGTGAGCTGTGGGACACACAACAGCCTCCACGCGTACCACGACACCCTAGCGCTGACCGTGGGTCGGACCCTGTACCTGATAGACTTGAAGTGTGGCAGAGAGTTGGAGAAGATCTCTCTGAAGAGAGAGGGGCTGCTGTATGTAGACAGGACTGACACACAGGTCCCTCGCCTGCTGGCGGAGACGGGGCTGTTTGCCGTGATGCAGCGCGAGTCGGATCCCAGGCTGAGGGCCTCTCCTCTGTGTGATGCAGAGGGTCTCCTCCGCCCCAGAGCTCTCCTACAGGAGGCTGAGAGCCTCCTCCGCCCCGGAGCTCTCCTGCTGGAGGCCGTCTTCGAGGAGGCGTGTAAGTACTATCAGCAGCGGAGCTTGAGCAGCACCCAGCTGACTGTGGACAAGCTGAAAAAAGGAGGCATGTTCCAGGCTCCCATCTCTCTGGCCAGCATCGTCAGGGACTACCTCAACGGCGAAGGGGGACTGGAGGGGGTGGGGCTTTCCCAACAAGGAGGCAGAGGTGCAGGTGAGAAAGGGCCGGACAAGCTGCTGGGGTCCCTGGAGGCCGAGCTGAAGTCTCTCGTGTCTCTGGAGCAGGTGAAGGGGACTTTGGTGAAGGGCAGCGAGAAGGAGGTGGAAGCAGTGCGTGACAGTCTAGTCGAGCAGGAAGTGACTCGACTGCTGTCTTCTGGCGAGCTGGACAGAGATGCAGTGCTCCACCTCAACACCATCTTCAGCATCTTTCCCTGCCAAGCCTGGAGTGCCGCAAAGGCTGCCCTCCAGCTGCGCTGTAACGGGGAGGACACTCTGTCCAGCTGGGCCCCGCAGGACGTTTGGAAGACTATCCTTAGCCCTGTTCCAGCCCTCAGCACGTCAGCCGGCCTCCCTTATGCCAACGGCCAGCCAAAACAAAAGCTCAGCCACAGAGCCGGTCCCATCCCCAAGTCCAACCCCAAACTGCCCAGCTCCAACTTTCCGGCTGCTAACACGGTACTGCCCGTGTTTGAGCTCCTGTGTCACTCAATATTCAATTTCCAGCCCGGCTGGCTGCCCAGGTTCCTGGAGATCGCCCAGCTGCAGCAAGGCTCAGCAGGCTTGGGACTGAGCCTGGCCTCCTCCTCCTGGGGATACCCCGGAGGGAGGGGGGCGGGGGAAGGCGGCGAGGGCAGCCTGCCCCTCTACAAACGAGCCCTGGCCATCCTCCCGGGCCCCGGGCCTGACAGACACCAGGTCCAGGACCTGGAAGTGGAGTTACTGCTGGTCAGCGGGCGGCCCAACGCCATCCTCCAGGCCCTGCGGATTCTCATGGGCCGGCACCAGTGGGAGCGTGTCACCCAGGTGGCTCAGCGCTTCTGCCAACAGAGCCCGCTGCTCAACAAAGAGATCTTCACCACGCTGCTGTGCGAGGTGGCACAGCACAGAGACCTGGACCCCTACCTGGACCTGCTGTGGACCCTGTGCCCGGAGGACGTCACCGTCACCGCCATCCTCAACCTGGTGCTGAAGAACATCCCGTCCCACAACTCGCCCCCCGCCTCGTCCGGCTCCCCCCTGCTGTCCTCCACCTCCCCGGCCCCTTTCGGGGACCCCCACCATGGCCACCTGACCGTGGGCCTGCTGAAGCCACTGCTGAGCAGGGTCCTCCAGAGGGAAACCAAGCCCAGCCAGAGGTACGCCGACATCCTGCAGTCCCCCTCGTTCCCTCCTCCTCCTCCTCCCCCCCACCAGGCGTCGGGGGTCCAGGACATCTGCATCGCCACAGCGCCGCCCGCACAGGAGTGCTCTAACAAAACCGTCCAAGGGGGCAGGGTGACATTACCTATTCATCCAGTCTGACTGACACACGCACACACGCACACACAGTATCACATCCTTGCATGTTGAGGAAAAGAACATTATCATAGAACATTCCACACGTTAACTGACTTGAGTTTACAGTTTTGAGTAGTATGTGTAGTAGTTACCTTAAATGACGAGAGCAAATCCAATAACACAGGAGATTAAAGAAGCACCTCACAGGTGTCTGGAAAATTGACAATTTTAAAGGTTATTAATCAAGCACATGTGTTGAAACAGAACAATAAGTCAGTATTATGAAATTATATTGTATGAGACATTGAGACACAATTTCTGTGGGTTGCAGTTGTCCTCAGATTGACTACTATAACCTATTAAACGACTACTGAACCATTGCACATACGTATTGATATCCATTCTAAGTCTGAATGTGTGTATATATACATATATTATTTAAATAGTACGCGCAAACATGGTCTTGAAAGCCCGGGGGTCATGGCACAGTTAATGCATACAGTTTCATTTAATAGACCTGGCCTTTATGAAAAGACAATGATAGTAATATATGTTGATATGTAGCAGAGGGCTTGTACTGCAATATATTCTCTGCCATATTAATTTGTGTCTGCTATCTGTAGCCAAATATTTCTACTAGGGCTGGACAATATTATATTGATCAATATATGACGTCTGGGATTTTGCATATCGTATCATATCGTGATATGGATGAATCACCTAAGCCTTATTTTATACTTTACACTATTTTATCAAATTGTCAAAATTAGCAAAAATTACTGATCTACGACTAGTGGTGTTGCTATTTTTGCTACTTTTGACAAAATTTAAAAAAGTGTTGAAAATGTATATCATCGTAATATTACCGTCACAATATTTACATCAAGGTATGATATTTGATTTTGTCCATATCGCCCAGCCCTAATCCCTACTCTGGCTAGAGACCTAGCCAGTTGTTGAAGTAATTTGTGGGGGTTCATGCAGTCATCTGTATCGACTATGTCAGCACAAAGTGCGCTCCCTGTTTTGAATGTACCTGCACAGTATGTGTTGTTTGGGGTGAAAGTCCATCCTCTGATATTTACCTTCTGGCTTTGTCTTCCTCTTTCAACTGTAAAGCTCAAATATTAACCACATTGGATAGTGTTTCATTGTATTTTTAACCTCTTTATGATTCACTGTAAAAGTGTATGTGTGGTACTTCTCCAACATTATTAACTCGCTTTGTTTGTCTGTCTGACGTCCATCTTGTCTCAGTCTGTCCCGTCTTAGTCCCACCCATGGGAAATTCCTTCCAAAATGCCAGATAAAAATGGTTCTGTTCCTAAATTACATTTGGGGGTGTAATTCTGTTAAGACTCATGGGCGCGGGTCTAAGTCACACACACGTACGCACACACACATACACAGGAACTTTGCATAAGGTTCTTGCTGCCTGGGCTCAGTGAGAGTAATGTCATTAGAGATGTTAAGCCCTCTTGTTCTTCTCCCCGTTGGGAGCATATTCTCCATGCTCTATAACTGTGAATGTGCTGCTAACGCACCCAATCAGTGTTTCTCGTGGCCTTCCGCTGGACGACAAGCCGTCTGAAATGGATCTCTCTGTCTTATGATCAAAATGCTTTGTATGTTATAAGTGCTGTAAACAAGTTCCAAGTGTCTTCTCTCCCAGCTGCCTATACAGTGCATTTCTTTCAATTTTAACCAAACTGAAATAATTGTTAATTCCTTCTTTGAGATATGGATGGACGACTTCTGAAACAATTTATTTTGTATCAGAGGTTTCTTTTTTTACGAGTACTGTACAAGTAGCTGGTATTCAGTTGGGTGGGTGATGGGGGGGGGGGGAAGCAAGTCACAGTCATACTCTAAAATGCCACGGAACAATCTGAGTGCCTTCGGCAGCGTACTGCTTCTCATTTACAGCCCAGTGTCACATTTCTTATCTGTCCTCAGATGGAATCGCACATATAACCCTCAAGCAGGGACCTGTGACGTTTACGCTGCTCTAGGATCTGATCTCTTTGCTGTAGGGCTGTAGAGGTTCCAAAACTGTTTTAACACGAGACCCAAAAGAGGAATATGTTGTCTCCCTTGGACCCAAAGCAGTGAAAATAAGCCAACTGCAAGCTCACCATAATGTGCTATTTTCACTTCTTAAATGTTTTTTTCTTTTACATTCATGGACTTTCTTTGATTCTTTTTTTAATGAAATTATTTTAGATTTTTTTTCCTTTGGCATTTTTGACAATCTTTTGAAATTTTAATTAAAAAAAGAATTTGTATTAAGCGAAAAAAAGCATATCAACCCGTGACCCAGAAAAATGGGTCCATGTATGACCCACAAATGGGTTTAGGAAACAGTACAGTATACGGTGTATCACCACAAGGTTCAAGGTTATCTTTATTTGTCTCCCTAAGGAAAAATTTGTCTTGGAGACAATTTACTGTGTAGAGTACAGTTATAATCTTTGCTCTTAACCATTATAATTATGAGCTCACAGTTGAGTGAGCTGACTTGCTTCCATTTTCTGATTATAACTTGCATTCCAAGTTTATGTACTTGAACACTCGTCTGATAAGACTTTTACAGTATGAGCAGTATTCAACTGACCAGAATTAACTGAAATGACATTTGTCTGACTTTGGGAACTCCCTGATTTCACCACAAAGTTGTACAGGCCTGAATATCTTTGTTAATTTGTTTTATTTGTACAAATGAATCTCCTATATCTGCCACCTGAGTGGCTTTGCAAAACCTGTACAGTGATGGCTCTTTTGAAAAACAACATACCCATCATGTATCAAATGTTTTGAGTATTTATGAATGCATTCAGTGTGTTATTAAAGTGAAGTTCAAACTTCTGTGCAGTCTGTTTGGGTTTACAATTTGTATGATGTAGTTGGCCATCAGAATCAAAATGAGAAATCAATAGGAACTTACTGTGTTCTCTTATGTAGCCTGATCGCATGCAGTGGTGTAAAAGTACATGAACTCAAAGTACTGTACTTAAAAGACAACTTTAGTGTTTTGAAACCAAGGTTCATGTTTTAGGTTGTTATTAGAGAAAGTAAAAGATGAGTGTTATTTATTATTAATATATTTTTTTATTTTTTTAATCATTTACTGCTTTCTTTTCTTTTAGCCATTTTCGTGATTTGTTTTGACAGGGGGCAGGGGCATTCAAGATTTCTTTATTATGATTTACTATAGTCCTCAGAAATTACATCTGGCCACAAAAGATCACGGCATCTATTGAATGAATGTCAAGGAGGAGGTGACAATTACTGAATTACTGAGCCTATATCACACAGAGCACATACCGCCCTCTTTCAAGATTCAATACATCTTTGTGGTTATATTATTCTCTCCTAAATTAAGTGCATACATATTTTAGCCAGATCCTAGACTATCAGGTGTAACGCGCCACTCAAAGTTATAATATAATGTTTAAACTGTAAAAATCTATAGAAGTCACTTTTTTTCTGTGCCATGTTCCTTCTGTACAGATTCAAAGATCTTGAGTGCCCCCTTGTGTACAAAATTGTGGTAATTTGTTACCCTTAACCCAGCTCTTGAATCTACAATCTGTTCTGTTTGGGATAAAATCTGTGTGTCCCTCACCCTTTTTCATTTTCGGGAACATTTCTCGTACCACCATGGAGGTCCTTTGGCTTTGTACCTCCTCTGGTATTTGGGTTCATGTTTTTTAAGAACTTTAGTTTTATTTGTTTTACCTTACTTTGATAGGCAATAGACCACAGACCCCCATACATTTTAAATCTCTGGACCCATACATTTCCATACTGTAGGCTACATGTCCCCCCCCTTTTGTTTTACTTAATGTATGTCTGTATGATTTCCTTTTTTTGTCATAGAAGTGTATATTTGTACATCTTTAAATGTTCTGATGAATTGAAAATGCTAGCTGATGTAAAACAAGTCTTAATGCTTTTAATGATTTTATCCTCGTAGCAGTTTTTGTATTGACCTGTGCTTTCGTTTGAAATGTACCCATTCTACAAACTACAAAATGTTCAATCAATCAATCAAACCATTATAATACATTATAATTTGACGACTAGATAATCCAACACTATCTTCTCCTTTCTGTGATGTGTTTGTGTACTGGCCTCAAAGTGGCCCTATCAAGGCATCAAGCTATAGACCAATTATTTGTTTACAAACATTGAGACTGGTCGCACGGGTGACTGTTTCATGTAATCTATATTTCCAACAGATCTCCAAACCTGTTGTTTTGGGGAGCGCTGGTTTCAGTTCATTCAACCTCTTCTAGTGAGGTGCACCCTAGGAGACATTTATACTTCATTGCGCAACAGTATTGTGGAGAGAACAGCTGATTTACAAGCTCACAACGCATCGCGGTCCGCGGATGCGACTGTTGTGAACATAGAGGTCTGCGTGCGCGACACCATCGCGGGACGAAGCATAAATTATACTTGATGCACAAATAGGCTCTGCTGCCGTGATCATGAGCGCACCTCCCGTTCTTATGACAGCGACTGGAGGTGTGGTTTTGAGGACAACTGCTTTGAATTGCTATTATTGTTCACACACAACAGAAACCGATGGATTATATATTTCAAGAGTGAATAACAATAACAATCCTAATCATTCTTCCTCCACACTGGGAAAAAAACAGCATCTGAAAGTTTGATGGGGCATCTTTTTACACGTGAGTGCACTGTGCAGTTAGAACTTGTCCATTGCATCTTATGAGACTGAGAGGTGGGGTTCTTGTGGGTTCTTGTGCTGCCGGCCTGCGGGCTCATGCTGGTGCTTATCAGTGTGGTCTGATCATACGTCTATGCTCCCTCCACTTGGCCGGACATTGACACTGCAGGGAATTGCTTGGAGAAAAAATTGATTCTATTGGCTGTTGGTTTTTGATTGATTGATTGACAACAACTGTTAACTGTGAGTGGACGACACCATAACGCATTACACTTGTTTACAATAGGGCCCACCATTTTCAATTCATCAAAACAATTAGAGACGTACGAATATACACAACTATATAGTCAAAACAGGAAATCATCATAGGGGAGGTAAAAAGGGAAAAGAAACATATACAGTGAGGGGTCAATGCACTAATAATATAGACAGTAGACACCTAGCCAGATCATGTAGCCAGTGTGCTAACTCACTGAGCTACTTACTACCTGCCACAACACAGTCTTCCTTTGCCGTTGAGTAACAGCATTGAATTGATAATACAAAATAATAACAGGACCCCCACATGGTAACTCTGTCATTTCTCGACCGTTCGGACGCGGGGCGGCTCGCCACAACCGGGCCGCCACCCTGGGCGCGTTCCTGTGGGTCTGGATGTTCCCGGGACACCCACACGGTAACTCTGTCATTTCTTGACCATTTCGGTCGTGGGGCAGACCGGCGGAACCTGGCACCGCCCCCTAGCCTGGGGGTCTAGATGTTCTGAGGAGCCCTGGGACCCCCACACACTATACTAATAGAAGTATAGTTGCACCACTCAGTTCAAACAGGTGTGATTTTTTTTTAATTGTCAAAAATCATGAAAAACTATGTCGTTGGAAACTATGAACTATAGTATGTAGTTTCTTCATGATTTGTCAAAAAATCACGTTCACCTAGAAATTCCATTCACACTTTTTATAATTCAGCTTACTGTGGACCCGGGTGAGCAGTATGGGTTAGCGCCCCAGCCTGTGTCCTCCGTGAGGAGGAAGCCCAACAAACCCTCGGTGAGGCCTTTAGGAGGGCCATTCCAGCCGCAAGCGGAGCCTGCAGCACCACCTTCTTGCTCGGGTGGAGTCTCCGGAACCATTGCGGCTTTGGAATCCACCACTCCTGAATGAAGTGTCTGGTGCTGGGACTCTGGTGCAACGCACAGGTCCTGGGCCTGGTCAAGGAAGCTTTGAGAAGGAAGAGAAGTGGTCACGTGACTGGGCTGCGCCATGACACTTTCATGGACACTTTCATGGGAGCCAAACTACCCGGAAGTTTGGCAGAATGCACTGGAGTCAATGAGAGCTCAGTGACCAGATCATGATCAAACATTATTTATGAATGACTGAGACCTTTTGTAAAGTAATCACTTCTGGAAAATAACAGAAGACATGTAACACATTATTGTCTGCTGTGTTGCTTTTCGATGTGTACACTGTGTAATTTGTATAGAGGTATGGTATCTAAAGAGCACAAAGTACCTTTCTGAACGTACCAAGTATCGCAAGACTTCCCACCGTTTCCTGTCTGGCAGCCAAATCTTGCGATACTTCGGAGCCAGAAACGATACCTGCTGCTGTTTAGATCCTCAGATAAAATTATATACTGTGCACTCTGTGCACATCAAAAAGTAAGTGATTACAACGGCTGCAGCTCACCGCTCCAAGAGATGGGTCAAATGCGGAGAACAAATTTCACTGCAGTAACTAAACAAAATACATACATACATGGATGCACCTGGGACGTATCCTCAGTGATGTATCCCAAGGTCATCGGGGTTTCGGGTCTCGCAACATCATACCCCTCACTCAGGTGACCCAGCCGGGGTGATCAAGTCCCGACTTACGTCCCAGTAGCTACCCTCGATCAGTCCCATTAGGGAAAAACCAGGGCCACACAATCCGTTCCTCCTGAACTACTCTGCCGGGACTGGGAGGTACCATTCTGGCGCGTGGAAGGACTAGGCTCTGTGGGTTGACTCCTGTCCGGGCCCCTCCTACGTCTCACCAGGTCCACTCCTGCTCTCAGGTCAGGCCCTGTGCGTTGCACCAGACTCCCAGCACCAGGCACTTTATTCAGGAATGGTGGATTCTCGAGCCGCAACAGTTCCGCAGGCTCCACCTTGCCCTTGGTAGTGCCGCAGGCTCCGCTTGAGGCCCGAATGGCCCTCCTAAAGGCCTCACCGTGGGTTTGTTGGGCTTCTTCCTCACGGAAGAAACAGGCTGGGGCGCCAACCCATACTGCTCCCGGGTGCCGTCTAATTTCCGGCTGCCACCCGTCTCTCCGGTGGTCACCAGACTATTCCTGGTTGTCACGTAGTCTATTCCTATGAGTCACTATAAATAGAATAACTAAACAAAATACATACATACATGGATGCACCTGGGACGTATCCTCAGTGATGTATCCCAAGGTCATCGGGGTTTCGGGTCTCGCAACATCATACCCCTCACTCAGGTGACCCAGCCGGGGTGATCAAGTCCCGACTTACGTCCCAGTAGCTACCCTCGATCAGTCCCATTAGGGAAAAACCAGGGCCACACAATCCGTTCCTCCTGAACTACTCTGCCGGGACTGGGAGGTACCATTCTGGCGCGTGGAAGGACTAGGCTCTGTGGGTTGACTCCTGTCCGGGCCCCTCCTACGTCTCACCAGGTCCACTCCTGCTCTCACCAGGTCAGGCCCTGTGCGTTGCACCAGACTCCCAGCACCAGGCACTTTATTCAGGAATGGTGGATTCTCGAGCCGCAACAGTTCCACAGGCTCCACCTTGCCCTTGGTGGTGCCGCAGGCTCCGCTTGAGGCCCGAATGTCCCTCCTAAAGGCCTCACCGTGGGTTTGTTGGGCTTCTTCCTCACGGAAGACACAGGCTGGGGCGCCAACCCATACTGCTCCCGGGTGCCGTCTAATTTCCAGCTGCCACCCGTCTCTCCGGTGGTCACCAGACTATTCCTGGTTGTCACGTAGTCTATTCCTATGAGTCACTATAAATAGAATAACTAAACAAAATACATACATACATGGATGCACCTGGGACGTATCCTCAGTGATGTATCCCAAGGTCATCGGGGTTTCGGGTCTCGCAACATCATACCCCTCACTCAGGTGACCCAGCCGGGGTGATCAAGTCCCGACTTACGTCCCAGTAGCTACCCTCGATCAGTCCCATTAGGGAAAAACCAGGGCCACACAATCCGTTCCTCCTGAACTACTCTGCCGGGACTGGGAGGTACCATTCTGGCGCGTGGAAGGACTAGGCTCTGTGGGTTGACTCCTGTCCGGGCCCCTCCTACGTCTCACCAGGTCCACTCCTGCTCTCACCATGTCAGGCCCTGTGCGTTGCACCAGACTCCCAGCACCAGGCACTTTATTCAGGAATGGTGGATTCTCGAGCCGCAACAGTTCCGCAGGCTCCACCTTGCCCTTGGTGGTGCCGCAGGCTCCGCTTGAGGCCCGAATGGCCCTCCTAAAGGCCTCACCGTGGGTTTGTTGGGCTTCTTCCTCACGGAAGACACAGGCTGGGGCGCCAACCCATACTGCTCCTGGGTGCCGTCTAATTTCCGGCTGCCACCCGTCTCTCCGGTGGTCACCAGACTATTCCTGGTTGTCACGTAGTCTATTCCTATGAGTCACTATAAATAGAATAACTAAACAAAATACATACATACATGGATGCACCTGGGACGTATCCTCAGTGATGTATCCCAAGGTCATCGGGGTTTCGGGTCTCGCAACATCATACCCCTCACTCAGGTGACCCAGCCGGGGTGATCAAGTCCCGACTTACGTCCCAGTAGCTACCCTCGATCAGTCCCATTAGGGAAAAACCAGGGCCACACAATCCGTTCCTCCTGAACTACTCTGCCGGGACTGGGAGGTACCATTCTGGCGCGTGGAAGGACTAGGCTCTGTGGGTTGACTCCTGTCCGGGCCCCTCCTACGTCTCACCAGGTCCACTCCTGCTCTCACCAGGTCAGGCCCTGTGCGTTGCACCAGACTCCCAGCACCAGGCACTTTATTCAGGAATGGTGGATTCTCGAGCCGCAACAGTTCCGCAGGCTCCACCTTGCCCTTGGTGGTGCCGCAGGCTCCGCTTGAGGCCCGAATTGCCCTCCTAAAGGCCTCACCGTGGGTTTGTTGGGCTTCTTCCTCACGGAAGACACAGGCTGGGGCGCCAACCCATACTGCTCCCAGTAACGTGTGTGACAAATCGTACAACTTTGACCCCGATGACATTGGGGTACATCACTGAGGATACGCCCCAGGTGCATCCATGCAATATTTTTTTGTTATATGGACACACATGCTGGAACTTTTGTATGTTTTGTAGTTTTTGAGTTATTTAACTTAAACGCCCAATGAATTGTCAATGGCAATAGCACAAACTTTGGCACGCTACTAGTCCTACATACTTACACCTAGAAACCCCATTCAAACTTTAAAATGTTCATCTTACGGTGGACATGTTTGCCTGAAAATTAATCTTTGAAATGTTTCATAGTTTTAGATATATAGTGCTTTCAAATATGAGAAATGTATAATGGGGGTCAATGGCAGATTTTGGCACCAAAAAAATCACCTAGAAACTCCATTCACACTTTTTATAATTCAGCTTACTGTGGACACACATGCTGAAACTTTTTACTTTGAAATGTTTTGTAGTTTTTGAGTTATTTAACTTAAACTTCCAATGCATTCTCAATGGCAATAGCACAAACTTTGGCGTGCTACTAGTCCTACAAACTTATGTGAGCCAGGGGAAATTTAGATGTGTTGTGGTTATGTGATTTTTGTGCTATTTTTCTGTGTTTTATATTTTGCATGTTTATGTTCTGGTAATTTTCCTTGCTTTTGTTGTGAGCTTTATTATAGTGTGATTTTGTTTATTCCTTATTAAGGGCACAACCTGACTGAGCTAATGATGACCTGCACCTGGGTTGGGTGTGGCCCACTAATCAGCAGCCCGAGACACTGTGTGTTTGGAGGGGGAGAGCTTCAGAAGTGGAGAGAAGGTTGTGTGGAGAAGAACAAGGGGCAGCTACCACGGCTGGGGGCCAGGACGCAGCCGGGAGCCAGTGGTAGCCATGATGTCGACCAGAGAAGGGCTTTAAGTGTCACGGCCACGACCCCCGTGGGGGGGCGGTGGTGGCCATGTCCCTCGACGCTATAAGTGCCACGACAACGACCCCCAGAGTGTGCACTGTGCGTCCTTGCCGTGGGGGGGGGGCTGCCCAGAGACGAGACGAGATATGGAGAACAGCGAGGTCGCAATGCTACACGCCGATGACAGACGGGCCTAGGTTTCATATCTGGGTGGCCTGTAAGTACCCACATGATCTGTAGTATACTTGGCATGATACTATAGTCATACATACACCTAGAAACCCCATTCAAACTTTAATATGTTCATCTTACGGTGGATATGTTTGCCTGAAAATGAATCTTTGGAATGTTTCGGTAGCACTTTAAACTAAGGTCCTTGTTATAAAAACGTAACTGTTAATAAGACATAATACATTAATTAACGGTTAAGTTATTTATAAGACTTCAGATGTAGAGAATATTGATAACATCAGGAATCTCCATATATGGGCGGCTGTGGCTCAGGAGGTAGAGCAGGTCATCCAATGATCCATGGGTCGGCGGTTCGAATCCCGGCTCCTCCTGTCTACATGTCGAAGTGTCCTTGGGCAAGACACTGAACCCCAAATTGCTCCCGATGTGCTGGTTGGTACCTTGCATGGCTTCCGCTGCAATCGGTGTATGAATGTGTGTGTGAATGGGTGAATGTAATGCACAATCTATGTAAAGCGCCTTGGATAAAGGCGCTATATAAATATTTACCATTTAATTGCGACAGCAGGTCGCATTTACTATATCAGGGATCTCCTCTCCATCCTTGATGATGTCATGAGACCTGGGCACCATACACACACACACACACACACACACACACACACACACACACACACAGTGTCCATGTCATTTTGGTCAATTTTGATCATTTGGTCAATTTTGGTCATTTTGGTCAACTTCACCACTTGACGTCCAATTAATGTAGTTTATAATTTTAGCACTTGGGCCCATAGTACCAGAAGGTAGGAGGGGGAGTCATTCAGGGATGACCGGGAAAGTGATTCCCTCTGCATAGGCAAGGAAAGGGTCCCATACTGTGTGGAATTTTGCGACAGAGCCCCTCATTATGTATCTAATCCTTTCAAGCTGCAGATTATTAAAAATATCTCTCAGCCATTGTGTATGGGAGGGCGGGATGGGTGATTTCCATCTCATAAGTATTAGGCGTCTTGCCAGTAGTGTTACAAAGGCTATAAGGTCTGCTTGGGATCTAGACAGTGGCAGTTGAGAAATGCCAAACAGCGCTGTAATGGCGTTAGGCACTATAAGTGTCCCAGTTAATACTGTAAGCGTCTCAAAGATTTCAGTCCAGAATGTGCTCAGAGACGAACATGACCAAAACATGTGTGCGTGTGTTACCGGTGTCTGATGGCATTTTTCACAGTTAGAATCAATGTTATCGTATATCCTTGACAGCTTAGCTTTCGTCCAGTGGGTTTGATGTACAACTTTACACTGGAGTAGGCCATGTCTAGCACAAGCTGATGAACACGACTGAGAATATCTTGCCAAAGATTGTCTGAGATTTCCATCTCCAAATCTTCCACCCAACGCTCCTTCACACTATTCGTAGATACAGAGGATAGGGACTGCATTAGGTTATAAAAATATGAAATTATACCTTTTCTCACCGGTGCCTGAACCAGAAAGTTATCTATGGGGCTTTTTTCGGGTTTGTCAGGGAATTGGGGAAACCTGTTACGCACAAAACTCCGGATTTGTAGATAGCGAAAGAAATGTTGTCTGGGGAGATCGAACAAATTTGAAAGCTCTTGGAACGAGCCAAAAACGTGTGTATATATATATATATATATATATATATATATATATATATATATATATATAAACCAGTTGCACTGTGTTTAGAAAAGATTTTGGCAAATTTTGGTGCCCAAATCGAAAAAATGTGAAAGCAGACTGTTCTTCCGGGTGCTTCAAAACGCCACTGAGCAACTTCCATTAAAATTAATAGCAGGGGGTGGGGCAATCCGCCCTCTATCCTTTATAACTCTATGCTGATCGCACGCTGCGTCGCTGCCCATGTGAAAATTGCCTGCTCTTAATAATCCTATCATGCGGACTAATGATCTATCTTTTTTAAACATTGCTGCAAGGTTAATATTAATGGGACCATACAAAGCATCATAATTGAAAACAAAGTTAACTAAGTAAGGAAGAACTGTGTACTTGAATCTGTAGTGTACAGATTCAAGTACAAGGCTGACAGACAGTGTATCAGACAGAATACACATCTATTCTCTCAGGGTGTTGCGTCTTTTGAACTCTTTTCACACTCTAGTGCACGGGTGCCCACACCTTTTTGACTTGAGAGCTACTTTCAAAATGACCAGCTCAACAAGATCTATCCACCAAAAACAATATTATCCTATTGCTGAAAATAGTTTCAAAATGTACCTGACAAACACACTTGCAAAATAGAGGGGGTTAATGGAATTAGTAGGGGGTTTTGTATATAACTTTGTAATGCTACTGACGTTTGTGCGCAACACTCTTGAAAACGTTTTACATTGTTGGTTGAGCCGACAGGCCCTTTTTGATGTCAATCAATCAAGTCACCTTAATTGAAGTGGCAGATGCCAAAAAAAATATGTATTTTAATTTAAATGATATATTTTTAGGGGCATGTCATGTGATGTACCTGCACACCCTGCCTACCTCGTACTGCCGTTACCTTACTTAGAGTTCCTGGCTCCACCCCTGCTCTACCTGCGGACGTGCTGCACGTAAGCTAATAGACTATATGTGACCACCTGGATAAATGCACACACACAGAACTGAAGATAAAAGATCAGAAAGAGCTCTAAGCGGGTGAGTTCAATGTCAGACCTGATACAACGAGCAATAGAAAACAAAATGGAACTCATGCTCAATATCGTGTATGTGTGTGTGTGTGTGTGTGTTCAACATGGTTGAGTTGTGTTGTTGGTAGCTACTGTTCTTCATAGGCGTTGGTGTGCCAGTCCTTCAGAAAGGAGACATGCTGAGTGAGATGAGGCTTTGAACAGACTTTCTTGATCACTCTCAGAGTTTGTTACAATATGCTCGCATTAAATATCATATAAGGACCCACCATTGATTTCCACAATAGACCACATCAGAATGTGGGCTATTTCTGGGTAGAAAGTCCTATGGATTTCTACACAATAAAATAAAATGTCCAGAACATTAGCCTATAGGCTATGTCTAGTTTGTCAATCTTTGGATATAATATTTCGTTGCTGTCGGGAGAAAACCAGTTAACTCCATTTGTGAGGTTTTTGATCCCCCCCATAAATCAATTGAACACCCTTTACATCTGTGTGTTGTTTAAACAAATATTGGACCCTCAAACTTTGACGAGGCAGTATTGCATTGTTTTAAAAATATAAGCTTATCTTCATTTTGTGAAAAATAAATAAATCCTGGAAATGTTTTGGAGTTGGTGGTTTCTTCCTGACAGCAGAGATATTAATAATTGTCAATAACATTATCATAAGTATTTACTTTATTTCTTTATTGCATGCATCCAGCAGCCATGCTATCAAAGTCTGAACAATATAGCAATAAAACATGCATGGAGTTATACAGTTGGCCAGAGATGAAATGTTTTTATAATCGTCATGTGTGTCAGTTTAAATTCCATGATTGCACTGAGTCATCTGGCTACTCCTTCTCATTGTGAATAAGTAGCCTATTGCAGAGTACAGTACTATGCATACCCTACCTGGCAGGTGAAAACAAGCCACCAGATTAGCGGACAGGCAACGCGGTCCACCCCCCACCACCCCCCTGCCCCCGGGCCAGGACAAAAGAGGTGTTAAAGGTGCGTCCAGACTTGGATGGTTAGAGCGGCGCGATTACATACAAAGTCAATGCAAAGACGAGAATTGCGCGAACGGGTGCGGCGCGACCCGGCGCGGTACAAACGGGACGAACCGAGGCCAATATATGTATTTCATAGAGTAATGATATATTCAGGTCTAATTCCACATGGGGGCTCGAGCCCCACCGCCCCCACAGAGTCTACGTCACTGCAGTTTAGTAGACTGTTTAGTCAGAAGCGCTTTTTTAATAAGTTTCATTGGTTCAATATTTGTAAAACCCACACACGGACATAAAGGGTGTTCAGTAGCACGTCATGTCACCTTGAAATGGGCTCTGAAGCTACAAATCGCTGGGCGCACTGATTTAATGGTTCAAAATACCTCTGGGCGATAAGAGTGTGAGTGTTAACTGTGACCTTCGGTCGCAATAGCACTGATTCATAAACCCACACACAGACGGGTGTTCATTAGCACTGATTTATTAATTTACAATGTAAAACAAAAGTTGAAATAAGGAGATAGGAGGTTTGCGCCTGCATGACAGCGATGAATGTGGGATCACTGTGGATAACAATCTGTGACCAGACCAGAGTGGATACAATCTACACATACAAGACACTTTGGCTTGGATAGAGTAGTGTAGACCATTGATGAGGCTGTAGGAACTGTGGGGGTTGGCAGGAAGAGAATGAATTAGCCAAGATCTACACATCTCGGTTAAATTAAACTGCTTAAATGGTATGGTAAATATGAAAAAGGTCTGGCACTGGGTAGTCTTGGAGACCACATACATTTTCCTTTCAAAAGAACGGGAAAAGGCACTGTGTGGTAATTTAGGTATTTAATCTGGCAGTCAATGAGTTTTAATTTAAAACCTTTAACAATACTAATGCTATCAATACTTTACAGTATCAACATTCTTAGCGATATCACACTGTCTCTTCAGGAACAGTACTTAATAGTTAAAAGTTTGTTCTGTCAGACCGCCAACAATACTCCATGACTGTTCTTGTGATCTTAAATCCTCATCCAGAGATTAAATGTAGGTGTCAGAATCTCTCCCATCCCCCCCCTACCCTGCACACATGTGAGGCAATGACATAAGGTGCATTTTCTTCCCTTGAGCATAATAATCAAAGGTAGAAAATAAAGTTGTGGGATTTTTTTGTCCAGTCCGATTCAATAAAATCTGACTCATTTCAGATGGAGTTACAGTAGGCTACTTAACCCCACTTAGAGGTTGTAAGTGGTACGTTTGTGTTCACTTTATTTCAAACTATCTCTCTCCCTTGTTCTGTGTTCCAGTCCTCAGACATGGCAGCTGTTGCAGGCGTTGGAGTCACCAGCACCATAACCACCATCTTTACCATAATACGTGAAATCTGCACTCACGTTAATGAAGTCCAGTATAACACCAAAGCCTGTCAGAATCTGTACGAGCAAATCCAAAACCTGGAGCCTCTGTTGGAGAAACTGCAGCAGAAAGGAGAATATCAGATCTCTGAGGAACTGACCAAGGCCCTCCTTAAACTCCAGAACACGCTGGAAAGAGTCGTGAGGGAGGTCCAAAAATACACCACTGATGACTGTTTTGATGAGCGTTGTTGTGTTGTCCAACACAAATATAAATATAAGAGATTGAAGAAACAGATCAGAAGTGCAGGGAAGACGCTGAGACTGGCTCTTACCAGAGCCAGTCTCAGAGAAGCTGAAGGGGGATGTATTTCTGTGTTCTACTCACATCAGGTAAAGTACTTCAACCATTATTATTGTTATAATAATGGTTTAAGTATAATAATATATAGTATTATAATAATAATAATAATAATAATAGATTCATAATTATCCCACTGGGGACGCTGTGGGCGCTGGGGGCGTGTTCCCTCCTCCGCGTCATCAGTGCCCATACCCGAGGCGGGGTTGGCGAAAGGGCCTTTCTGTGTGGAATTTGCATGATCTCCCCGTGTCCCCTACCCTCACAAAAAACATGCAGTAATCCTGATCTCTAAACTGCCTCCCCCCTGTCCTTTTGGAGGGGAAAGGAACTGGTCGGAATAACGTGTTCCTTCCACGCGCTACGTCCGGCAGGGGAAACTCCCCCCTGTCAGATGAAAAGAAGCAGCTTGGACTCCTCATGCATAGAAGGAAGCATGAGGTCAGTCCGCTGCCCCCCCAGGTTGGCAGTGGGAGTGTAGCGCCCAGGATTACATTAGATAATTGACACTGGGTTGCAAAATCATGGGATAAAAATGTAGGGAAAAAAATATATAAGCACATGTAATGACTATAGATATATTTACTGCCTTTGTGTTCATATATAACTGTGTGTGTAGAGGGCTTCACAGGTCCAATTTGACCGACCCGTACCCAAATAGTCCTGTAACAAATGTACCCAGAACCGAGTCGACCTGGCTGATATTACTTCCGACCCGAGCAGTAGCGAGTGTCGGAGCGTACCCGTACAGAACCAGAGGCTCCAGAATGACCGAATGCCAACGTTATTATTAACGTGCTTTCTTTCTTGTTGTTGTTATTTATTACTAAAGTCACGTGACGCAAGGCAGGCAGGCATCTGGCCTCCCACAGCGACCGGGAGCCAATGGAGGGATCGGAGAAGGGGGCTGGTTAAAAACCAGGCGAGCTGTGGCATTTTGGATCAATTGGAGAGGCTTTATTGCGCCTTTTTGAATCCTGACTGGTTGGGATCCAGCAGGTTGTTCTGTGAGAGATGGAGAGAGAGCTGGTTAGAGACAACACGTTCAAGGGTTTTGGAAAGAAAGGAAAGGAGTGATACCGGTCTGTAGTTCTTGACATCCGAGGGGTCAAGAGTGGGTTTCTTGAGGAGTGACGTTACTCTGGCTGACTTGAAGGCAGATGGGACCCAGCCTGGGATTACTGAGGTGTTGATGATGGATGTGATAAGGGCAGATCAGGTGCGATGGTCTGGAAGATTGGAGAGGACAGGACAGGTGGTAGGTCTAGTGGAGGTGACTAGATTTAGGATCTCGTCTGGGGAAAGAGGAGACATGCATGGTATGTTGGGGTTAGTATTTGCTTCTTTATGGGGGACTGGGGAGGTGACAAAAGCATCAGCAGTGAGAGATGAATGTTGAGTGGGGAGGGGGTTTAAGGAGGGAGGTGGAGAGAAGGTGGGGAAGAGCTTCCTTGGGTTAGAAGTACAGGATTGGATTTTGGTGTGGTTGTAGAAAACCCCACCACTCTCCGGCTGAGAGTGGGGTGGAACCGGAGCTGATCACCTCATTCCTCCTCTAGTGGTGGGTGGGGCTATACTGATAACTAGTTGGGCACACCTCGGCCTCAGAGAAAACATTTGGTCTCATTTGGTTTAGAAATGTTGAAGGGTGAAGAGGTAGAAACCTGATTCTGTCCACCTTGATGCGTTAATATAAGTAAGTCTCTTCTCTGTTTAAACTGTATCTTCTCATGCACTGAGATCCTGTAACGTTATTTATTCGATGCATCCCTGTAATGTTATGATCGTTTGTTCCATGATCTTTATGATTTATTACTGGTGTTTATGATTTGTAGTATTTGTTTATTTGATGTTTAGCCAAGTTAGTTTACGCCCTATAGTTATTTATGCCTTTGTTTGGTAATGATTGTTACTACTTCTCTTTTCCTGTTCAGTTCAACCATCATCATGTCTATCATTCATTCACCATCCTCAATAAATATTCCATGTAAACCACAAGCCGACTATGGTCCTGGTGCTCTAATAGGCACGCTCACCCCACCACTCTCAGCCGGAGAGTGGTGGGGTTTTCTACAGTGGTAGAAAGCGGTTTTAGCAGTGGTTAGTGAGAGGGAGAAGGGAGAGAGGAGTGAGTGAAAGTAGGAAAGGTCATCTTGCGCCACTTTCTTTCGGCTGCCTTGAGAGGTGCTTGTTCAGATCTGAGGGTTTCAGATAACCAGGGAGCTGGTGGACATGAGTGAGCTGGCCTGGATGAGAGAGGGCAGTGTTGGTCGAATGCAGATGAGATAGTGGAGAGGAAAGATGAGGTTGCAGTGTCAGGTGAGAGAGAGGGGAAGGACTCCATGGAGGGTAGTGAGGAGAGAATAGAGGACGAGAGGGAGGAGGGGTTTAGGGACTTAAGATTGCGTCGGGTGGTGACGGTCAGAGGGTGAGTAGGTTTAGGCGGGAGGGTGGAGAGAGAGAGGTAGGTTATGAAGTGGTGGTCAGACCAAAGTAAGAGGGTAACAGAGATGTTGGAGGGAGAGCAGGCTCTGGAGAACACAAGGTCCACCATTACACCACTGGCTAATTACTATGATCTATTACTATGCTGGCTCTACAGGTACAAGAAGAAGCAGTAGCAGCCAGGACGGAGCTTTGGAAAGGTGAGGAGAGATATTTTCATATTTTGTATGTTGAAATCTTTATTGCATGAAGTCTATCCTTGTACCTTGAGCCCAATTGCACATGTCTTTCACATACCTGTATATGAAATGTACGTGTGTGTGTGTGTGTGTGTGTGTGTGTGTGTGTGTGTGTGTGTGTGTGTGTGTGTGTGTGTGTGTGTGTGTGTGTGTGTGTGTGTGCGTGTATTCTCTGCTGACCCTTGCTACTGTACCACTCTGCGTTGTGTTCAGGTCGACAAACCAGGGCTACTGAAGACAGTGGAGCACCACCCTCCCCCATTCTCACCTCAGCAGCCGCTGGTCCAGGGATCCCTGCATACAACACGGCCGCCATTGAGATGGATGCAGGCATTCAAAACGGTAAGGCAAACATCCTGAGTTTCTCCGAAACAAAACTTGAGTCTACCAAGGTCCCAGAGATCGAATTACTCAATCATTAGAAATGACAGAAACAAACACGGTGGTGGTGTGTGCATGTATATTAACCATTTATAACCAAGATACTGAATACATTACTCGTACTGACTTGCAGCATAATGAAATTGAAACTGTGTGGGTTGAATTAATTTGTTAAATGCTAAATCAGTATTAGTTGGCACCGTCTATAGACCGCTTGACCAGCATAGGTTCTATGATATTCTTGAGGGGTGCTTAGCTGGGGAGGAAAATCCTGATTACATTCAGACATGCAACGTAAGGAAGCACCTGTGTCATTCAGTAGGTTATGTGATTTGCATAGTGTCAGTCAGCTAATTACCCAACCCACAAGAGTGTGTGATTCTACTCAAACTGCCATTGATCTCATTCTGACCTCAGACAAATCCAGAATCTCCAAGAAAGGTGTTATTGTATACGGGCTTAGCGATAATTTTATGATTTTCTGTACCCGCAAAAAACTAAAACTAAAGTCTGGCTGTCACAAAACATATCATATCTAGGGACCTCACAACCTACTCTAGCGAGGCCTTTAACCTTGAACTGGAGAATCTGGATTGGTCCGATGAGCTCAGGAGCACACTAGTTGAAGAAGCATGGCTTGGCTTCAAAACCAAATTTACATCAGTACTAAACAACATGGCTCCTTTGAGAACCATCAGGGTCAAAACCCGCTCGGAGCCATGGATGAATTCGGCCAGAGACAAAAAATGCTCTGAACATCTTAAATGCAAGTCCAAGCTAGCCAAGCGCTTTGACAGTGATCTAAACCCAACTGGGCATCCTAAAAACCCAACAAAACAAGCTAAGAAACATTGTAACTATACTTGACCAAATCCGCCAAAAGAAACGTTATAAATGATAAAGCCGAGGAAAACTAAAACAATCCTCGGGAGCTCTGGAAGCTACTAAACAACCAACTAGGCTGCGGTCAGAAACTAAAAACCAAGTTAACATCAACATCAAATCGGACGACAACCTCATCACTGACAAGCTTGATGTAGCCAACTACTTAAACATCTTCTTTACTAACATTGCAACAACGCTGGTCAACAAACTTCCCTCCCACTCTGGGCGTTTGGTGTAGAGCACATCAAAGCCTTCTACAAAACCCTAGGTGTTTGTAAAGATGATTTTAAAATGGCAATGGTAACAACTGAGGAGGTACTTAAAAAACGGAGTGCCCTCCAACCCCACAAGGCCACTGGCCATGACAATATTCCCTCCATATTTCTCAGAGACTCAGCCATCTCTATAGCTCCAATTATCACCCACATAGTAAACCTCTCCATCAAACAGGGACAGGTCCTCCCAAGATTTCAAACTGGCCAAAGTAACCCCCCTGCACAAGAAAGGGAATAAATTAGACCCCGGCAACTACCACCCTATTTCTATTCTAAGCTCCATCTCAAAAGTGATGGAAAAAATTGTCTATGAACAGGTTGAAAAGTCTCTTGCCACAAATAAATGAATGTACAAGTTTCAATCTGGTTTCAGAACATCCCACTCCACTGACACATGCCTCCTGTATTTGAGCGACCACCTCAAACATGAGGTGAATGCTGGCAAATACTGCGGCATGGTCACCTCCCTCACTGTGGCGTTCGCTGTGGCGTTCCACAAGGAAGCATACTAGGAACTTTACTGTTTACCTAATATATGTAATATAAACGACATGACATCAGCTTCTGACTGCAACTTGTTCCTGTTCGCAGATGACTCAGCACTGCTGGTCTCGGACAGGATCAAACTGCAGGTCGAAAAGGCCCTCAGCTCTGAACTCGGTAGAATCTGCACCTGGCTCGCTGATAACAAACTATCTTTACACCTGGGAAAAACTGAATCCATTCTCTTTGGATGAAATAGTAATCTCAGCAAGGCAGATGGCTTCTTGGTTAGAGTGGGTGACAATATTATCACATGAAAAGATGAAATTACCTACCTAGGTTCCATCCTGGAGGCTAATCTTTCCGGCGATCAAATTGCCACCAACGTAATAAAAAAAGTCAACCAAATAACAAGATTCCTTTACAGGATCTCCTCACTGGTCAACAAAAACACCTTGAAGACCCTAACAGGAGCCCTTGTAGCCTACAAGGTTTCTTCGACTATGCATGCACCTCTTGGTACCACAGCACCTCAAAGGCCCTTAAAACAAGGCTCCAAAACAAACTGGTGAGGCTCCTACTTGGCCTCACCCCCCGACCCCCCTCACCCCTGCTCACTTTGACAGGCTGGAATGGCTTAGGGTCGATGACAGAGTACAGCATCTTGCAATGGGTCTGGTCCACAAGATTCTATACACCACCAAGATACCCATGTACCTGTCTAAATTCTTCCTTAATGTTAACGAAGTCCACACCCACAACACCAGAGGGAGTGCAACAAACCATGTGCAACCCAGAATTGGCACAAACAAGGGACTCAATTATTTTCGCTCCTACCGTATGCCACAAAAATGTGGAACGCTCTACCAACATTCATTAAGACATGCAAATCCCTTGACTCCTTCAAAAAAGGCTCTCAAAGGGCACCTACGGACGGCTGCAATTGGAAACTGGCCCCCGTAAAATATTTTCCCCTCACTTTTCTTTTCCCTTTTTACCTCCTTTATGATGAATTCCTGTTCTGTTCTTTGGCTATATAGAAGTGTCTATTTGTACGTCTATAAATGTTTTGATTAATTGAACAAGGTGGACCCTCTTGTAAACAAGTGTAGGGGAGAACAGGGTAAGATGTGCCAGTGGGTACTGGGTAAGTTGAACCACCCCCTTTATCTAGAAAACTGTGTTGCCATGTGACCTTAAATCGTAAGTTACGTATGTAACTATGGTTCTATGAGTCCCGAATGACCGCCAGAGGCGGTGCTTAAGCACTGAATACGTCCCTTCGCGCATGCGCAGTCGAGTATTTTATACCAACAATGTCAATTTTGACCCCGTGATGACCCGGAGTCGTCTATATCTTCCGGCAGTCACCATGGGCTCAGTCCCTACAGATCTTCTCGCGAGCACACGAGGATTCTGAGTGACAAGAGTGCTCTGGCGGTCATTCGGGACTCATAGAACCATAGTTACATACGTAACTTACGTTCTATTTCGTCCCTGCTGACCGCCAGAGGCGGTGCTTAAGCACTGAATGACTTATACCAGCAAAGTCACGAGGAATCCTGATCCCAAGCCATAAGGAGTAGAATCGGAGGACTCTCGTAAGAGGACCACGTCCAGCGGGTGGGGAGTGGCAACACTCACCCAGTGGAACATAGAAAACTCTCTGTGATGCCCATGAGGCAGCGGCACAGATATATTCCAGGGGTACTTCCCTCGGGGCAGCCCATGATGTGGGGACGCTCCCGTTAGAGTGGCACCTCACGCCAAATGGTAGGGTACGATTACTCGCCCCATAAGCGTGGTTAATGGCATCCACAATAGTGTGGGGTGGGCGCTGTCTGGAGAGAGCGCCGCCTTTGAAAGGGCCATCGTCACAACGGAACAGCCATTCTGACCGCCGAATGCATGCGGCGGGTCTAACCAGCGGCTCTCAGGGCCCACACTGGGCGCAATAGTTCCTGCTTGTCAATCCACTCCCCTGGTGGAGGGCAAGACTGTGCTAGCCGTATAGGCTGGTTGAGGTGTGTATGTGACAGCACCCTCAGGAGGAACACTGTGTTCGGCCACAGAGACACTCAGGCCGTCTGAGCTTTGCTTCAGACGCAAGTCACTGACAAACAGGGCGTGCCGCTCACTGACACGCTACGTTGAGGTAATGGCCAGGAAGAATTCCGTCTTCCATGACACTCTAAACTCTGCCCGTGCCAAGGGCTCAAAGGGAGGCCTGCATAGACCATTCCGCACTAGGGAAGAGCCTGTGCCGGAGTTATCAGGGCTCGTAGAGGATGCAACCTCAGAGCCCCCATCAGGAAGAGGGACACCAGACTGTGGCTCCCCACTGTGGCTGTGCGATATTGATTCTAGCATATCGACATGATATTTCCCCTACTTATGCTTTTAGAGTAGGAGATCGGCCCTCGTCTAGGAGGGACTGCGGAACTCCAGAAAGGTAGGCAGAGCAGCGCACTAGGTCTTTGCTCTGACCCTCACGTCAGTTGGAAATAGATTCCATCGGTTATCGTACCGTAGTCTGATGGATGTCATGGCACCCTTGAATTCAGGGTGGCATGCCTGGCTGGTTCCACACAGCTGCTCGGCAGCGGTTCAGGGCTGCCAGCGGCCAAACGCACAGTTGGGGGCGTCGAGCATTTGAATGCCATATCCGACCGCCTCCCAGTTGCGGAGACCTCTGTCGGGGAGACGCCATGGCGTCCTCCGACTGGGTCTGTTCAGCAGAGGAAACCAAGTACTTCTTGGCTGGAGGAGGGCAACCAGCAGTATGGTGTGACCCTCCTAAGGAACTCTCTGAAGCGCTGGTCGTATCAGAGAGGCAGTGGCAAGGCATATGCAGTGCCTCTGGCCAGTGCGCATTTAAAAGGATAGTGCCCTGTGGCACGAAGGCCTGCGGGCTGACAGCCATTTGTGGCGTTCAGGTTCTATGAAACCATCGGACCATTGCGTCCTGGCCCGGAGGGCTGGATGTCTCCGTTAGGGAGAACCAGAGAGGTTAGTGAGTCAGCGACTCTAGGGTGAGGAGGTCCACCGCCGCTCTGCCGAAGTAGCCTCTGATTAGTGTTCACCACCATTGGATGGGGTACCGCTCCCCTCATGGAAGCTTTTGATGGGAGAGAGAGCCTACCATGTAGTCCCGTTCTCCACTTAGATAACTTGCCCATAGGCTTATCAGGCGGGGGGGGGGGGGGGGGGGGGCTGCCCAAGTCAGGGGGTCCATAGACACCTACAGCAGCCAAGCAAACGTGGCCCCACCCGATGACTTACATGATACACGGTCGAGGTGTTGCCCGAACATATGAGAATGTGCTTGCCTCTCAGGTACGGCAGGAAGTGCTGTAGAGCAGAGCGCACCGCTTGCCGCTCCGGCACATTAGTGTGTTCAGCCCAGTAGGCTGGCATGAACTTCATAACCCTGTTGGGTCCCATCAATTCAAGACATGTCGACAACCGTCTGTCTTGCGTCACGAGGAAGTATGTAGATCGGACTTCCCTTGGTGTGACTGAGGATCTACGGCCTCTGTTGCGCCCTTGGGCAGGAGGACACATCAGTCATGGTCTGATACTAGGGCTCTCGTCATGTTGCTGATAACGGCCATTTTGACCCCGCCGGATATGGGGGGCTAGTGTCAGAAGGCACTGCACAGCCCGGAAAGTCACAGGCAGGTCCCTGCGTGGGACGCCAAGGAACACACTGGCCTAGTGTGGGCCGGCGGTGATACGTGAGCTCAGAGGACAGTGATTTAATCTCTGTTGGAGCTCGTTGGGAGGCATGATGCGTCATAAGCCTGCATGCTGCAGCCTGGTCTTCCCCGCCTTGATGGTTCGCTCCAGCGATTCTTGCGCAGCTGAACCACCTAGTGCTCCTGGCTCCTCAGGGAGACTACGGAGAGTTGGCCTAGGCTCCTCAGTCAGGCTTGACTGTGAAAGCCCGACTTGGCGATGGGCTAGAGCTAGGATGGACATCAGCAGTCCTCTCTCTGAGGACATGACACCAAATGCCTCCAGTGACGGTGAGGGCCGACCCGCGTCTGAAGAAGGCGCTTAGAGGATCCGACTGCCTACTGTAGTATGACTAACCATTAGCGTTCCACGGCTATGCACATGAAGGTGCGCATGGAGCCATCTCGGCCAGTGGGTCCTGAGCTGAGAAGTGGGAGGCTGGCTCTGATGCCTGGGAGGTACCGTCTTCTGCATCTTCCTCATAGTCATGGAAGTGCATAGCTTAAGCTGTCGGGGAGAGCACATCGTCCTCGAGTCAGCTGTGGCATCAGAGGGGGAGGCACTTCGGCAACCTCCGAGGTGCCTAGGTGTTATCCGAAGTGAGCATGGACCTCATGTGGGCCAACTCCGCAGATAGCTGAGCCCTCTCGGATCTGCTGTGGCCGGCGGTCAGACCTTTTCCTCCTGGCACACGGGGCAGGACCAAGGTCGGCTCACAGCTGAAGGGGAGCTTCACACAAGGTACAAAAGTGGGAGCTCTCCATTGTGGTGGCACCGGTTCCTCTGGACGGGCCAGTGCACACCAGCTAGCCCAGGGCGCGGACGATACTGGTTGCTAGGTGTTGGCCATATGCTGAAGGAAGGGAGCGTGTACGCTGCCTGTACCAGCAGAGGCTTTAATCTAGATCGGCATAGTGCACACCAGTGCACACCAGTCCCAACTAGCCCAGGGCGCGGACGCTACTGGTTGCTATGTGTTGGCCATATGCTGAAGGAAGGGAGCGTGTACGCTGCCTGTACCAGCAGAGGCTTTAATTTAGATCGGCATAGTGCACACCAGTCCCAACTAGCCGAGGGCGCGGACGCTACTGGTTGCTAGGTGTTGGCCATATGCTGGAGGGAGTGCGTACGCTGTCTGTACCAGCAGAGGCTTTCGAGGTACAAAAGTGGGAGCTCTCCGTTGTGGTGGCACCGGTTCCTCTGGAACGGCCGGTGCACACCAGTCCCAACTAGCCCAGGGCGCGGACGCTACTGGTTGCTAGGTGTTGGCCATATGCTGGGGGGAGGAGGCGCGTACGCTGCCTGTACCAGCAGAGGCTTTAACTTAGATCGGCATATAATGACTTAATCGAACAACTGAATGCTGCTATACCTGCCGCAGCATGTGAATATGCATTTACGTTTCATGCAAATGCTCATTGTAGCACTTTGAGATTTAACCAGATGTAAAGTGCGTCATAGGAACAGCGCACAAACGCTGCTGTTAGCTAGACTGTGCGACCTGCAAGGTCGCGGTGGGGGAGGAGAGCTTGCACGCTACCTGTACCCCCAGCGGAGGCTTACTTATAAATTATGATAATAAAGTAGCCTTCAGTCGAGGCTTGGACGCTGCTATGTAGCAGCTGTAGTGTTTCCTATGCGAACGTTTATCACAGCACTATGACGTTTATCCAAACTCCAAGTGCATTATTATTTATGTTTGCTAGTCCAGAGCGAAACAAAAGACACTTCCAATACGCTAGTCAAGTGTGCACTACTACGCATTCATGCTGGGAGGAGGGAGCACTAACGCTGCCTACACCAGCCAAAAGTTTGGTTAAATAAACCAACACAAACAAGTTTTGGAGAAAAGGCTACAACCGATAGCTCCACCGATAGGGGCCGCCTGCTGACGGAAGGGAGCGTGTACGCTGCCTGTATCAGCTGCAGCTAATAAACAGAACCAGCTATACACCAATAGCTGTTAATAAATGCTTGAGCTAACAAACGATTAGTAGCAAGTAACATCAAACTAGAGGCCGTATGCTGGAGGAGCGGAGCGCATACGCTGCCTGCCCTGTACCAGCTGGGCCAATAAACAGTAAGGCAAGCTATACACAGATAGCCGTTATAATAAATAGCATAATAAGCGCTTGGGCTACAACTACGGGTAGCAGCGCCAGTTAGAGACCCAATGCTGGAGACCAGCTGGGCTACTAACAACAAGACAAGCTATAGCCTACACAAATAGCTGTTCATAAACGCCTTTAGCTTTAAGCTACTGGTAGCAGCTGTGAGCTACGCTGGCAGCAGCGCCAGATGCCCTGTGCTGGGGACCAGCTGGGCTAATAGGACCTAGAGGTACCCAGAGGTACCCAGGGGCACCTGTGGGGAAAAAACAAAGTTGTACCCACTGTATACACAAAAAACTGTTAATAGAGCATTGAGCTGAGTCCAGACATACTGGTAGCAGCATCAGTATCGAGGCCCACTGCTGGGGGCCAGCTGGGTTAATAACCAGACAAGCTATTGTACACCAATAGCTGTTAATACTCTTGAGCTACAAACTACTGGTAGCAACCTCAATACCCTGGGAGGACGCAGGTAGCTGCTCCTGTACCGGGCTAATAATAACAACAACAAAAAGAAGAAGACAAGCTATACGCGAAAGCAGTTAAGCTTGAACGCTGCCAATATTATCGGTATATGGCTTTGGCCAGTAAGGCTTGCCAAACAGAAAATGACAGTTAGCCTTAACTAACTTAACTTATATCATAAGTTATATGCTGACTGCTGAGAGAATGGAGCGCCAACGCTTGCCATCAACAGCAGGGGCTAACCAAAGCTTGCAAAGTAGCGTGTTATCAAACAAAGGTAATATGACAGTGTTCTTATCCTTCGCAGATCTTATAGTCGCTTATAATAAGCGCTAGCGTTCACAGTCGAGCAAACCTCGTATGCGGAGCAGGGAGGCGGCGCGAACGCAGACTCTACTCACAAGAGGTTATGCCATGATACAATACATCATATAGTTTGAACGTCTGTTAGCGTTCACCGTCAAACAAACCTCGTATGCGGAGCAGGGAGGCGGCGCAAACGCAGCCTTTAGTTACCAGAGGTTATGCCATGATACAATATATCATATAATTTGAACGTCTGTTTAGCGGGGATAGCACCGCTTTAGACGATAACGTACCTTTTGCGAATGCAAATAAACTCCACTCATAGAGTAAAACAAACTCCATAGTCGCAGTTCCTGGAGGGCGAACACGCGTCGCTACTCCGACCAATATAATGGTCACGAAACTACTAGCGACCTAGAAATAGTTCTGTAATAGTGCAGTTCAATTCTGCTGTAGAACTTTGTCGAACTTGCGCGAGCGAGAAGAAATTAGGGACTGAGCCCCTGGTGACTGCCGGAAGATATAGATGACTCCGGGTCATCACGGGGTCAAAATTGACATTGTTGGTATAAAATACTCGACTGCGCATGCGCGAAAGGGACGTATTCAGTGCTTAAGCACCGCCTCTGGCGGTCAGCAGGGACGAAATAGAACTAGTAAGAATCGATCATTTACACCTGGCTGTGAAGTTGGGAAGCACATGGGGAAAGTAGAAAACATTCTTTTACACAAAAAACTGTAGGTGAAAGTAAAATTTCGACACATGTACAATTATTATTATACAAAGCAATATATACAATATATAAAATACATCAAGTCAGATCACCAGTATACATGTCATAAATTGGCTGTCCAGTGCCAACTCCACAGGATTCAGGTAAGTTTAATAACTAAAACGTATAGAGGCTGTTACGCCAATGCTCTCTAAGTCTGGATGTGTATCTGTAACTGCTTTTCATGGGGCTGGTTAGAATACACCACCGGCTAATTCATATTTTATAGAAAAATAAATCAAACAATAAAACTAGTGATGGGAGATTAATCGTCAAACACATCGGTTTTAAACCTTAAACCAATATATATGGGTAATCTGTATCGGTAAAATTATAAATCGGTTTTAGAAAGATATTTTATTTTAAAATTAAACCCTAACCCTTATAATAATTTAAAAAGCCTGAAAAGGCGCTTTGTTATGATAGGCTGCAAATTATATCTGTGTTTTCTGGCCATAACAGCAAATAATTATATTGAATGTCGATATCGGCCAAAATGTCTCATCGGTACATTACATATAAACCCCCAAAATGATCTATTGCACAAAACATTACAAAATGAAAGTGACAATACATAATATTTGAAAATAAAATTTTAGAATTTTGGTGGAATGCATTCAATATATCTTATATACCTGATTAATTTAGATTAATTAAAGAAACATAACACAACTAGAAAGGTCGCAATTTAAAAAAATTGCAAAGTGTGGTTGCCGCAGTGGCTTACATATGCCCCTCCCACTGATATTGCCAGCCAATTACAATGTCGCGTCACCCCTGCGATCATGCGTAAGTAATTCGGAGGGGATTTATCCCCCAAAAATCATGTTTTTGCGATAAACGGTTACATTTCTCGCATTTGCGGCGCCCCCTATGGATGGAAATGGAATGCTTTTGGAACTTGGTTGATTGAACCACCCGCGACATGCGATTAAAATTTGGGATGGATTGGACATTCCGTTCGTGATTTATGGCATTTTTTGTAAAATAGGCCCCTCCTACTATCTTCGGACGACGATTACGGCCGAACGATACGCAGTACCAAAATTCTGCAGTTGGTGTTTTAATCGGATGGGTCCGGAGATCATGTGTGCCGATTTTTGTGAGATTTGGACAAAATCTGTAGGAGGAGGAGACAAAAGTGTGTTTTGGAGAAATTTCAAATTTGCAGGATTTTTTTCCCCAGGTCGAAAATGTGCGTGGCCTATATGTGGAAATGCATCATGACCCAAGGAATCCATGGAAAAGGAAATTTTGATTTTACGACTTACGGTTCAAGAGTTATAGGGAAAAACGCAAAATCATGTTTCTGCAAGAAACGGTTACATTTTTCGCATTTGCGGCGCCCCCTATGGATGAAAATGGAATCGCTTTTGGCTTTTGGTTGATTAAACCACCCGCGACATCTGGACATTCCGTTTCTTGATTTTAGGCATTTTTTGTAAAATAGGCCCCTCCCACTAACTTCGGACGACGATTAAGGCCGACCGATACGGACAAAAAAAAAATCAAAAAATCTGAAAAAAATTTAAACGCAGTCCGATAGGTCCAGAGATCATGTGTACCGATTTCTGTGAGATTCGGACAAAATCTGTAGAATCAGAAAATAAAAGTGTGTTTTGAAGAAAATTCAAAATGGCGGAAAATCTATCCTAACACAAATGGGCGTGGCCTATATGGGGAGATGCGTCATGACCCAAGGAATCCAGGGCAACAATAATTTTGATTTTACAGCCTATGGTTCAAGAGTTATAAGCCAAAACATAAAGTGGGCTTCCCCATTATAAGTCTATGGAGAACTAATTAATTAATCATCAATTAAACTATACAACGGATCTCTTAGCAAAATACAAGCACACGATTCCCGATGAAGCCGGTCGATTTGACATATGGCTCGAGTGTGTGCGGCAAAAACTGTGGGAGGAGTAGTGCGTCAAAGTATTAAAACAATTAAGTTTTGCTCACTGGACGAGTTTAATCTGCCGTTCTTTGGTTGTTTGGTTCAGGAATCAGGATAGATGACGGTTGAAAGTAAAATGAGGTGTCTTCATTTCTGAAAATTACATTACAAGCACAATAGAGGCAACATGATGCAAATTAACCATGATATTTAATGGTTGCATATTGCAGAATGCGTCCGTTCAAGAATTTACAAAAGGTTTCAGACCTGGAAATGTTCATTGCAGCACGTGAAATGTTTCATGATTAATGTTATCCTTTTTCTTCCATGTACCTCTTCCTGCTACACAGGCATGACGGCTAATGCTCTTCTCAGATCAAACAAGACAAAACTCCAAGATATCCTGAGGTCAGAAAGTGGACATGTCATCCAGTGTGTGTTTGAACATGAAGATAATCTCCTGGTGCAGTTTGAGTATGATAGGCTGAAGGACATCTCTGAGTCCGACCGAGGCGAGGCAATTACTAAACTTGTGGACAAAATTATGAGCAAGGGAGAACCACAGTGCCAGGCATTCCTGTCTCTGCTACGAGACCCAAAACTAACAGACCTGTTTCCTGATCTGAAGACCATGCCCTGGTACTACAATCCTCCTCCTCAGTGCCGGTTCTAGGAGTCGGGTAGCCCTAAGCAAGATTATTTTATGAAATTGTAAATTTGCGATGAATGCTTCAATCTGGTGCACTTCGAGATCAAAATTAAGAGGCTAGATCTATAAATAACTACACATATATTAGATTTTTTTATCATCTTTACTGTGCTATTGCCAACAATTCAATCAACCAACTGCAAACCATTTCACCTGTGGGCAGTGGGCCACAGGTGTATTGCATAATGCAATTTGCAACTTGCATTCAACTGCATGTGGCATATTATCAAATTATTCTGTTGTCTTGTGTGAGATCTTAATTTTATTACATAACAATAACTACAATAACTACTTTTTGGATAGGGCAGGGGTGGGTAACTTTGATGATGGAGAGGGCCACTATATTTCACACCCACTCCAGAGGGCCACAATGCATATAGTCAAAAATAGCTGATCTACAATCTCAAACAGCGACGTGTTTGGAGCTTGTAGATCTGCTATTTTTACTCATTTTAAATTAGAATCCTGAATTAAGGCCCATCTCTATCCTGATTGGATGACGGCTGGGCCACCTAGCCATAAATGAAACCTAAGGTTTTTTTTTACCACAGGGATTAACTGGGGACAGGGTGGAACTCCTCATATGGTCAGCACACTCTATAGTAGCCTAGTAGGGAGGATTATCACAACAAAACAAAAAAAGAAGTGATATTTGAATATAGTGAAATCACTGAATATACCTTTAACTTTATGAACTTAAATGCAAATACATTGGACATAAGACTATTGACTAAAGACTAGTCATTAAGCTACTAATATAAACTGAAGTAATTAAAGTGGGTTATGCATGCATGTTTGGAATTGTAACAGCTGAAATCAATAATATATCAGTATTCCAATATTAATCTGTGGGCCGCATAAGTGAAGGTGGGGGCCACATCTGGCCCGCAGGCCACCAGTAGCCCATGTATGGGATAGGGGATACACAATCTGAGAATCCCATCATCAAATATTCGGGAAAACAGTGGCCCCTGTCTTGAGAGAAAATTGATAATTGAAAATATGCCATTTTTATTAAGAAGAAACCCCGGACTGGATCTGGATCCATCTACAAATAGTAGAATCACCATGAAACTCGAACAGGGAAAAAAAAGTTTGTTTAAGTACTAGTGACTTTGAGACTTCTTTCAGTGTACAATGTAAGTCAATATTTTGAATTATCAATTTCTAATCACAGGAGAAATTATTTCTTGTCCACATTTGGAGTTGCATCATGGCAAGGTAACTGCACAACCCAAACCTCTACCAAAGTGGTCTTACACTTTAAAGGGATTGTGACATACAAAATACATCTTATTTAGGTTTTCTGAGCTCAATTGCACCCAAAAAACGTTTTAACATTCAGTAGATTTTCTGTCATCTGAGGTTTTCTGGCTCAAACAAGTGCTCTGATTGCTGTTAAGAGCCAGCAAACCCATATATGTCAATGGGATTTGCCAGCAGATGTCACTGTTTTCACTGTTTTGCCTGTTTTCATTGCAGCTCAAAAGGCTTCCAAACCTCAGAGAAAACACCAGACCACAGAAAATCCACTGAATGTTCAAAGTTCAGGTTTTTGGGGTGTAATTGAGGTCATAAAACCTAAAAGAAAAAATAAATAATTAAATAAATGAAAAATAATGTTGAGAGCTTTGTAGACTGATGTAGGCCTAGTCATTTCAGAAAATTGTGTGACTCTGCTCCACTGCACCACCTGCTGTCAGACTGTGAACATTACAACCTCTGTCTCTATTGTTATAGTTTTAAACAAAATGAGTGAAATAAAGCCATTTCAATCTCCTACAGCCAATGGAACTGGCCCGTGGTGACATAATTTATCATTTACAAAGTAGTTATTTATCAGATGCTCTTTATCCACGTAAACACATGGGTCTACATAGAATACAGAGAGAGACTGTATTCTGTCTCTCTGTGAGACAGTAAGCAAGTACAACACATGGTAATACATCAAATGCATACAAATTGTCATCATTCAAGGATCATAAGTAAACTAAGAACCTAACATCCATCTAATGCGGTGCGACATGTTGTGTTGTCTACAGCTTGTAGATCTGCTATTTTCAGCGGATGTTCAACCCCAGAATAGAGGTGCTAGGATTCACGTGGTTATGGTTCATTGTATTACTTAACAATAACATCAAACGTCTACTAACATCTGAGCACTATAAAATATGGACCCAGCAACAAACGCATGACGATGAGGACTTTGAGGAGGCTCTCATTTTGACTTTGATTTTTACAGTAAAACATTTGGGGCGTTGTAATGTGCTTTTCATTTAGTTTACTTTTCTTGTTTCTTCTTCATTTATATGCGAGTGAAGGTTATAGGCTACAGACATTCCATACTGTACGTACTAAAAATACTTGCACTGTAGGTTGTGATTACGAGACCATTTTCGTTGCAACATGCATTTAAAATCAAATGTGAAAACGACGTACATGCCCAAATGCCCAATGTACACTGGGCTAGCAATGGAGTCGAATCAGTCGATGGTCTAAAGTTTATGATAACTCGCTATAATGTTTATGATCTGAAAGCAGTGGTGGATTTTGAGACACAGCCTCACAGGTGATAGTCAAGAGTCAGTGGTTTTGTGAATGTACTCGTTTGAAGATTTGGTTTTGTGTTTAAGGTTTTTAGAACATTACATGGGTTCAAAAATGGGTTAAAATGGGTGGGTGACTAACTTCAACTTCAGTTCATTATCGAGTTTTAAAGAGAGTTCTGGGGTTGCAGTTCTGTGCTGTGGGTAACTAGCTTGCATGAATTGCAGTTACATTTTACATGAGAATAAGAGTAAATAAAAACAAATATCAAAAATATATTATACAGTGTGACTGTGGCTCAGGAGGTAGAGCAGGTCGTCCAATGATCCATGGGTCGGCGGTTCGAATCCCAGCTCCTCCTGTCTACATGTCGAAGTGTCCTTGGGCAAGACACTGAACCCCAAATTGCTCCCGATGTGGTTGGTACCTTGCATGGCCGCAATCGGTGTATGAATGTGTGTGTGAAGTGAATGGCTGAATGTAAAGCGCCTTGGATAAAGGTGCCATATAAATAAACCATTTACCATTTTACCAGTGTGTATTTGCAAATAGACATGCATAATGTATAGTATGGGAATGGTGGGGAATTTCCAGTCGCAGTATCATTGCATGTTAAAGCATTAAGCATGTGTGACTGGCTGCCATGATGACAAGAGTCAGTTTGTGTTGAGCAACCTGATGGCCTGGTTGATCCTGGACTACTATTGCTGGGCTGCCAACACTCCTGGATCATGCAGGAGTGTCCCGCATTTCGACCACATATCCTGCATGACTCCTGCATTGTCACTGGATTTCTCCTAGATTTGGTATTAAAACTCATTCACCAGAACACAGGAACTTACATCTACTATATCAGTATAGTAGATATCAGAGGGCGAGAAGTGAGTGCACGCATCCACCTGGGTGACAGCAGACTGCTGGGCCAGCGCTGGCGCTTTGAAATGGGGGGTCAGATCAACATATCTGCCTGGGTGAAAGCCCATGTTTTGTTTTGTTTTGTTTTTGTAACAGCTTCCATTCATTGTCTGTAAATATTGTATTTGAAACTGAAGCATGATCAAATAAACTAAACTTTTAGGGTTTTTTAATCAATAAAATGTTTATCATTTATTCATTTTTATCATTAAGCTACAAACCTTATTAATTATGTTTAGGGCAAAAAGCAAAACATTATCAGTTCATCTACAACAGCTATTCGATCCTAGTTCAGAAAGTAGGGATAGTAGGAGGAAATTTGACTTCAAACATAAGTTTGCACGGACCACTCAAAGACTGATGTGTCCTTCGATAACAGGAATCCGAATATGGAATTCTCTGGATGACAATTTAAAGGGTTGTACAAATATTTGCTAATTTAAAAGAAATGACAAAAATCAAATATTTAGACAATATGAAGACGATGAATAGGTTAACTAGAGCTAGAGCTATCATTCATTGCATGTGTCATTGCTCAACTTCTTGCTTGTTTTGTTTTACTCTTGTTTTGTTTTTGTTTAGATGTGTATGCGCCAATCGATAAAGTAAACTAAACTTTTAAGTGAAAAGGGGGCAGGTATTTATAAGAATTTATTCTTCTTCCTGCTCCTTTTCGTCATAGGTGTATCAGATACTGTATGAAAGACAAATTAATTATGAAAGATATTAATTGTTATCTATTATGATTTGTACTGTATTGTGTTACACTATGTGCGAAATAAAATGAAATGAAATGAAATGATAATTTAATTTAATTTAATATAAAAACGTTTTTGAGTACAGGCAATTCCAAGAACCACCACTCTCTCTGCATGGGCAGACTTTAGCGGACAGATTCCCGGAAACGCTCTCCTCCGCGGCAGTCAGCCGTGGGGGTGGAGCTTCTTTTCCATCCACCAGCTGTCTAAAAACTCGGAAATGACGTAAAATACAGCTTCTTCTGTCCGTGCATGGAATCTAAAGTGTGCTTAAGCCCTGTGTGGGCCTAAGCACACTTTAGATTCCATGCGCGGACAGAAGCATGGCCCATGGTCTCGGAGTGATTTTCGTCTTTTTTTCAAATCCCCGTTTTTCATCATTTTTGCTATACATATGTACTATGAAGTGCTATGACTACATACAATGCAATTCTAGTGCTGTCTATGTAACATGCTATACGTCTGTATCAAATGCTATCTAAGTCTACAAAAAGGGCTATAATAACAATAACTTTGCATTGTGAATAAAAACGTAACCAGTGTGGTTGCAGTGTAATGCTAAAGGTTTAATCACAGGGCTGTCTGCTTATATATGTAAGAGATAGTCAGCTAGTCATTAATTACAGAAGTATTTCACAGACCTTGATTTGATTGTTCGCTGTGATAATTGATAAAGGAACTAAAAGGTGATCATGAAGAACAGCAGAGGGAAAAAACACAAGTCAGTTGGCAGCGCCACAGCCCAGCCCATTGACACCCACGTTGTGGCCAGAAATGTAATTCCGTTCATTACACATTTCTAGAGTTTCTCAGAGTTACATTAACCTTGATTTTACAATATAAATTGGGGGTCCCCGAGATAGAAATGCCATTAAATGCAGGTCAAACTAACCCTCACAAAAACAGCAGGTCAAACTAACCCTCACAAAAACAAGTAATCCGTGGATGTTGGAAAAGTATCGGAGGGGCCTTGAACTCGCGATGTTGTGAAAGTTTGGACTGAAAGACCGATGTGGAGGCCACTAGACCACTGAGGATGCTGCCAGTCTGGGGATGAGGCTCTCTATTGACTATTTAAGCCATGACGTCAGCCGCTCTTACTCTAGGAAACTTCCACGTAATATATTTTCTTTGTTGTGGACACTACAGTTACATTATTAATTCTAGTTCGAGTTGGAAGCATTAAGACCCATTTTAACCCTCAATGGCTTCCTTTCTGAAAAATAACGTCATTGTAAAAAGATTCACGCGTTGCTAGTATTTACAATGAGAAGCGGACGGGAGCTGGTGAGGACTAGGACCCGGATGTAACGTAGTAGGACTACAAATGACTAGCTACAACAAGCAACAAACTCGCGGGAAAAACTCGTGGGCGGAGCCTCACACCGGAAGGAAGTGACGCCCCCCAATAAATACGGCGCAGACGCATTGGTGCGGGTTTGATCACAGTTTGTTGAAAGTGCCACGTCACACATCGTGCTCGTCGTCTGCAGGTAAATAATTAATGTTATTTAATACTTAACGCTGTTTTTGTTGTTGTTCATACATCTGTTTGACATCACTTATGACGTTACTTATTATGGGAAAAGCAACAAACATTCTTTGAACTAGCGTGGAATCGAACCCGGGCACTCATATTTACAAGGTGGCGAGACTAACCATTCGGCTATAGTAGTATATAATTACTATCACCACGTTACTTGATATCTATGGTGTAGCCGTGTGGTTAGAGTCCGGCGTTTTGTTAACATCAGGGCCCGGCTTCTCGTCCCCGTCGAGGCAGGAGTCTTTTACCTATTTACCAGTCGAGGTCCATTATTTATTCAGCATTTGAGCCACGACCACCATTGTATGATATTCATAGACTCACAATGGTGGCCAGTGGCTCAAATGGGTCTGAGAGGCTAAATGTCACCAAATGGTGGTCCGTGGCTCAAATGCTGAATAAATAATCGACTAGATGTGAAAAGAGTATTGTTTGTTTGGTTGGTAAAAGGACAAACATTCTGTGAAATTGGCGGGAAGACAAAAAGATTTTTTGGAATTGGCGGGAACCGAACCCAGGTCCTCATGGTAACGCGGGGCACTAACCACTCTGCTACAGTAATATATATAAATATATGTACAAGCAAGCAATGTACAAACAAACGATCATAAGTAGCAATCTTCTACATTCTCTGTAGTTTTTTGGAAATTAAGCAGACGCTTAACAACAATTAAACTATTGAGAGTGTAAAGATCTACTATTGGGGTCCATTTGGTTACCTAAATTAAATTGCTCTGTATTGTGACAGTAATCATTGCTATAGTAACAGTGTTAAATAGCTCTATAGTGTGACCGTAATCATTGCATCAGGAACACAGTCAGGATACAGATTAAACAAGTGGAATTGTAATGTAACAGACAAAATGAGAACTGGAACATTAAGCTCATAAATAGCTACTTGCTCCTGATTGGCTGAAGTTTTGTCACCTACAGTACCTGATTTTTTTTAACCCTTTTCTATTTATTAAAGAGCTGGAGAGACAGGAATATTCCTATTACTGAACACACACTATAGCAATGATTACTGTCACAATATAGAGCTATTTAACACTGTTACTGAACACACTCTATAGCAATGATTACTGTCACACTATCTATTTAACACTGTTACTGAACACACACTATAGCAATTATTACTGTCACAATAACTTTGTAATGCTACTGATGTTTGTGTGCAACATTTGAGCTGACAGGCCTTTTTTATGTCAATCAATAAAGTCACCTTAATTCCAGTGATAGATTATATACAGGGGCATGCCATGTGGTCTACCTGCACAGCCTTTGTGATCTACTGGTAGAATTGTTTTATTAAATATAGAGGGTTTAAGTCGTTCTGAATTTATGTGTGTTTCTTTTTCTGTCTTTCTTTCTTAGGACGGAGATCAAGGTAGACACCGTTGGAAGGCTCTAGCCAGCCAGCCCCGCCAGTCAGCCAGTGTAGAAAGTCAGGCTGCCAAGCCAGCGCACTTCAGCCATTGCAGCCAAGGGTTAGGGTTAGTCAGCTCAGCCAGGCCTCTCTCGAGGCCTGGCTCTCTGTCTGCCTGGCCCGGTCTGCCCCGCCCTGCCTTGCAGCAACAGAATCAGCCGGCCTGGCAAGCCAGCCAGCTCAGAATGCGAGCTCAGCAAGCCAGCTCAGCAAGCCAGCGCAGCGAAAATCTTTACAAGCCCAGACTCAGGATGCCCAGCAGACAGCCAGGGTCTCCTACCTGACAGCCAACAGTCAGCCAGACCAGACCCGCATTTGCAGCAAGCCAGGCTCTCAGCCCTAACAGTGCAGTGCCTTTGATTAGTCATCCAAGCCAAAGGGTAGGGTTTGACTGCCCAGGCCTGTAGTGCCCTTGATTAGTCATCCAAGCCAAAGGGTAGGGTTTGACTGCCCGGGCCCAGTGCAGTGCCCTTGATTAGTCATCCAAGCCAAAGGGTAGGGTTTGACTGCCCGGGCCTCCTGCCAGCTGCCAATGCTTTCCTGCGACCCTTCCTGCTTGCCAAGGTCTGCCACAAACTTTCTGTCCTGTCCTGGCCTGAAACTGTTTTTTTCTGAGTCTGGGCTTGTAAAGATCTTCGCTGCGCTGGCTTGCTGAGCTCGCATTCTGAGCTGGCTGGCTTGCCAGGCCGGCTGCTTCTGTTGCTGCAAGGCAGGGCGGGGCAGACCGGGCCAGGCAGACAGAGAGCCAGGCCTCGAGAGAGGCCTGGCTGAGCTGACTAACCCAAACCCTTGGCTGCCTCGGCCGGCCTACCTGCATGCCCGCCTCGGCCTGCTTGCTTGCTTGCCTGCATGCTTGCCTGTCTGGTCCTGCCTGCCTGTCTGCCTGCCTGCCTGCCTGCCTGCAACTTGAATGAGGTGTGTAAACACTTATTTTACGGGTGTGGGTGTTGACCGTGGCTTTTGTGTTCTCCAGTTGTTTCTTGAAGGAGAGTGTTCTGTCCAGTGTAACTCCAAGTTACATGGGGTGGGTATGGTTAGGTTTTTGACCATCCCAAGTGACGCTCAGTTCTTTTTTCGCGTCTCGGTTCCTCAGGTGGAAGCTGCATAGTTGGGTTTTTGATGGGTGACTCAATCTTCTGGAAGTCTGCTTGTTGGGTGGTAATGCAGAGGTCGTCGGCGTAGATTAAACGCTGGCATTCTGTGGGTAGTGGTTGGTCGTTTGTTGGTCATTTAACTGGACATAGAAGCGCCTGTTGTTGAGGAGGCTTTTGATGACTTGACACAGGTCCAGGTCACCAGTCATGTCCAGTAGTTTCCTGACCATTGTGCGGTGTTGGACAGTGTTGTAGGCAGCAGAGAGATCTATGAATGCTGCTCCAGTTATTTGTTTTCCCTCAAACCCATCCTCAATGTGTTGGGTGAGGTTGAGCTCTGTCCAGCACAGGAGCGGCCGGGACGGAAACCAGCTTGGTCTTTAGTCAGCTTGGTGTCTATGAGTGGCATGAGGCGTTGGAGTAGCAGCCTCTCATAGAGCTTGTAGGTGATGCAGAGGAGGGAAATGGGTCGGTAGCTCTTTGGGGATGATGGGTCTTTGCCAGGTTTGTGGCTTGTAACCACTTTGGCCTTTCTCCAGACAGAAGGGATGGTTTTCTGTGCCATGCATTCAGCATCCCCACGAGCCAGGTCTTTGCGTTAGGTCCCAGGTGCTGTATAATGTCTGCCAGTATGTCATCAATCCCTGCTGCTTTTCCGGGTTTCAACTTTCCCATTGCAGTTTCGAGTTCTTCTAGGTCGAAGGGTTTGGTTTGAGGGCTGGCTGATTGTGGTTCGTCTGATACCACTGTGTGATGGTATTCTCCTGTGGGTCGGCGGCGGTGTTGGTTACGACTGTTGGCCACCAGTTGTGATGCAACAGAGTTTTCTGTGACCGTTGTGAATTATGGGTTGTGTGGTCTTTGCCAAGACGGTGGATTGTGGCCCATGCCTTCCTGCTGTTATTTGTCATGTTGGTGTTCTCTATACCTTTTCGTCCTGGGCATGACGTTAAACTGTTCCGTTCGAGAGGACCGGTGACCCTCGAATGTAAACAGCCACGAAAGGAAACTGTGTGTGAGGTGTTCTCTATCATTTCATTCCAGACTTTCCTTCGTTCATCCCCAACTTCACTGTCTATCTCCTGTATTCTCCATTCATCTTGAGCGATACACAGTCGTCTGATGTGCGGGGGGAGGTGCCGGCTAGCGCATAAAGGCACGGTACAGGTGTTGTCTTGACCCAGCCCGTGATGATGCGACAGGTGTCATTTAGGGCTGTGTCGACCAATTTGGTGTGACATGATCGGCTCCAGCTTGAGCAGGCATACTCTGCTGTAGAGAAAGACAGGGCCATGGCAGTTGCACGGATTGTTTGTGGGTCTGCGCACCACTTGGAGTTCACTAGTTTTCACAGGATGTTATTGTGGGTGTTGACCGTGGCTTTTGTGTTCTCCAGGTGTTTTCTTTCTTAGGACAGAGATCAAGGTAGACGCCGTTGGAAGGCTCAACACAAGCTGATGCCCCTAGAGATCCATCCCAAAGCTTCCCTCAGGGAGCCCAGCTAGCCAGCAAGCCCGCTCAGTCAGCCAACGCAGCCAGCCAGCCCCGCCAGTCAGCCAGTGTAGAAATTCAGGCTGCCAAGCCAGCGCACATCAGCCCTTGCAGTCAGCCATTGCAGCCAGCCTTGCTCAGTCAGCTCAGCCAGGCCTCTCTCGCAGCCTGGCTCTCTGTCTGCCTGGCCCGGTCTGCCCCGCCCTGCCTTGCAGCAACAGAACCAGCCGGCCTGGCAAGCCAGCCAGCTCAGAATGCGAGCCCAGCAAGCCAGCGCAGCGAACATTTTTACAAGCCCAGACTCAGCATGCCCAGACAGCCTGTGCAGCCAACAGTCAGCCAGCCCAGACCAGCATTTGCAGCAAGCCAGGATCCAACCCTTGCAGCGCAGCCTTAGGCCGGATAGTCCCCCTGCCTGCACTTTGTTGCTTAACCTTGCCTGCTTGCCTCGGTCTGCCACAAACTGTCTGTCCTGCCTGTCTGAAACTGGCTTGCCTGACTGCGTGCTTGCCTGCCTGCGTTCTTGCCTGTGGGCTTGCCTGACTGCTTGCCTCAGCTGCCTGCGTGCTTGCCTCGCCTCTGCCTGCTTGCGTGCCTGCCCCTGCCTGGCTGCCTGCCTCGGCCGGCCTACCTGCATGCCTGCCTCGGCCTGCTTGCTTGCTTGCCTGCTTGCCTGCGTGCTTGCCTGTCTCGTCCTGCCTGCCTGCCTGCCTGCCTGCAACTTGACTGAGGTGTGTAAACATTTATTTCACGGGTGTGGGTGTTGACCTTGGCTTTTGTGTTCTCCAGGTGTTTTTTGAAGGAGAGTGTCCTGTCCAGTGTAACTCCAACTTACATGGGGTGTGTATGGTTGGAGAGTTTGTGACCATCCCAAGTGACGCTCAGTTCTTTTTTCGCGTCTCGGTTCCTCAGGTGGAAGCTGCATAGTTGGGTTTTTGATTGGTTGGGTTTCAGGTGGTTGTATTGTAGTAGTTTGACATTTCTTGGAGCGCACTTTCAAGGACAGACTCAATCTTCTGGAAGTCTGCTTGTTGGGTGGTAATGCAGAGGTCGTCGGCGTAGATGCAACGCTGGCATTCTGTGGGTAGTGGCTGGTCGTTTGTAGATATTGAAAAGGAGGGGGGCGAGCACGCTACCTTGTGGGAGGCCGTTCTTTTGGGCTTTCCATTTACTCCTCTGGTCATTTAACTGGACATAGAAGCGCCTGTTGTTGAGGAGGCTTTTCCTGACCATTGTGCGGTGTTGGACAGTGTCGTAGGCAGCAGAGAGATCTCTGAATGCCGCTCCAGTTATTTGTTTTCCCTCAAACCCATCCTCAATGTGTTGGGGGAGGTTGAGCTCTGTCCAGCACAGGAGCGGCCGGGACGGAAACCAGCTTGGTCTTTAGTCAGCTTGGTGTCTATGAGTGGCATGAGGCGTTGGAGTAGCAGCCTCTCATAGAGCTTGTAGGTGATGCAGAGGAGGGAAATGGGTCGGTAGCTCTTTGGGGATGATGGGTCTTTGCCAGGTTTGTGGCTTGTAACCACTTTGGCCTTTCTCCAGACAGAAGGGATGGTTTTCTGTGCCATGCATTCAGCATCCCCACGAGCCAGGTCTTTGCGTTAGGTCCCAGGTGCTGTATAATGTCTGCCAGTATGTCATCAATCCCTGCTGCTTTTCCGGGTTTCAACTTTCCCATTGCAGTTTCGAGTTCTTCTAGGTCGAAGGGTTTGGTTTGAGGGCTGGCTGATTGTGGTTGGTCTGATACCACTATGCAATGGTATTCTCCTGTGGGTCGGCGGCGGTGTTGGTTACAACTGTTGGCTACCAGTTGTGATGCAACAGAGTTTGCTGTGACCGTTTTGATTATGGGTGGCTCCCTGAGGTCCCTGATCCCTATGGGGTCCAACAGTGGTCGTTGAAGCGTGCACACACACACACACACGCACGCACACATGCACCTACACACGCACAGGCGCACATGCGCATGCACACGCTAACCAAATGTAACTCTGAGAGTGTAACGCATGTAACCAAATGGACCCTTACAGGTCTGTCATTCTGAGAGTGTAACACATGTAACCAAATGGACCATCCATTACATGTCTAACTCTGAGAGTGTAACACATGTAACCAAATGGACACTTACAGGTCTGTAACTCTGAGAGTGTAACACACATGTAACCAAATGGACCCTTACAGGTCTGTAACTCTGAGAGTATATATGGTGGCCGACGGGCACGTACAGGTCTAGTGTAACCAAATGGACCATTTGGTCCATGTCTGTAAGTCTGAGAGTGTAACACATGTAACCAAATGGACCCTTACAACACTGGTTATCGAAGCGTGCACACACACACACGCACGCACGTGTAACCAAATGGATCCTTACAGATCCAACAATGTTTTTTGTTAATCATCGAATGAAAAGTTTAAAAAATCAAAGCAAATACCGGTAATTCGAAAATGTTATTTTTGTGCTTCTGTGTTTTTCTTCTTTATATATTACTTTACTGTTGAAATGTAAAAATTAAAGGACCTGTAAATGACAACACAAAAACTAAGGCACCGGAACGGGGTTCAACTCCCTGCAGTGCCCTGCTCAATGTGTTGTATTTACATGGTTCATTGGTCCATGGTCTCAGAGGTCATTGAGCGTTAGGTCCCAGGTGCTGTATCATTTCTGCCAGTATGTCATCAATCCAACACTGTTTTTTGTTAATCATCGAATGAAATGTGGGAGGTCGGCAAGAGAAAGTTTAAAAAATCATAGCAAACTTGAAAAAGTGCCACTCGGGGCACAGGTCGATCTCCACCAGGGCAGGTCAAGTTATGGCCTCCTGGTGGCGCTATTATAGGCCAATGTGAAAAGGGTGCCATTTCTTCTTACGCCTTGGATGGCAATTGGATGATTTGAGGCATTTTGTTCCAAAAATGTGTTTTGCAAAAGTCCACCTGTTGGTGGCGCTATAACAGGCCAATGTGAAAAGGGTGTGATATATTCCTCAGCCTAGTAGGCAAGTCTGTGAAAGATTTCACGTAAATTGCACGCTGCGTTCATGATTTGAGGCTTTTTGTTCAAAATGGGCAAATCCTGCAAACTTTGAAAGCCAATGTTGGCCAATTAGGATGGAATAAGAAATATGGGACAGATCCGTCTTGAACACATGAATATAGAGATGGTGTGTATTGTGTAACGATTTGCGGGATTTTTGGACACAATCTGGTGTCCAAAAGTCGGCCTCCTGGTGGCGCTATAACAGGCCGTTCTGGGAAATTTGGGGCAGAGGTTCATCGTTGGCATCCAGGGAGTGTGTGTGCAAAATTTGGCATCGACCGGGTTAATGGTGCCGGAGATTAGCTGTTAACAAACTGACGGACACACACACATGGACGGAGTGCAAAACATACTCTCTCCCCATGCCTTTGGCCTGGTGGAGACAGTGTGCTTCTGTGTTTTTCTTCTTTATATACCGTTATTAATTATTGCCTACAATGTCAATTGTGAAATTACTTTACCGTTGAAATGTAAAATTTAAATTTCAACGAATGGACCTGTACAACAAAACAAAAACTACGGCACTGGTGTGGTACTTCTGGTTTACCGGAATGGGGTTCAACTCCCTGCAGTGCTCTGCTCAATTTGTTGTATTTACATGGTTCAATGTTTTGTATTTACTTTTCATAGATATCCCCCAGGTTCTTTACTGTGTTTGCACTCCCTACAGTTGGGTTACCAACTATTTATTTATTATTTCTGTTCACTAGAACTAGAACCAATTGATGGAACCTTACAGGTCTGTAACTCTGAGAGTATGTAAAAGCGAAAGGCTATAGTCCATGGTCACGGATTGCATACTGGTCAATGTCATTTATACTGGTCACAGTCATTTATACTGGTGAAGGTAATTTATACTGGTCAAGGTCATTTAAATACTGGTCAAGATCATTTACTAGTCTTATGAAGGTCATTTATACTGGTCAAGGTAATTTATAATGGTCAAAGTCATTTATACTGGTTAAGGTCATTTATACTGGTGAAGGTCATTTATACTGGTCAAGGTCATTTATACTTGTCAAGGTCATTTACACTGGTCAAGGTCATTTACTATTCTTATGAGGGTCATTTATACTGCTCAAGGTCATTGATATTGGTCAAGGTCATTGAGCGGCGCACTGTAGTGCGCGATTCTTCATCATTGTTGAGGATTTGAAAAAAAGGTGAAAATCGTGGAAAAGCGAAAGGCTATAGTCCATGGTCTCGGAGGGCATACTATAGCTTGTCATTTTTTACGATTTCGGAGGATTTAAAAAAAAGGTGAAAATCGCAGAAAAGCGACAGGCCATAGTCCATGGTGTCGGAGGGCATACTATAGTATGTCGTTTTTTACGATTTCGGAGGATTTGAAAAAAGGTGAAAATCGCGGAAGGCTATAGTCCATGGTCTCGGAGGGCATACTGGTCAAGGTCATTTATACTGGTCAAGGTAATTTATACTGGTCAAGTTCATTTATACTAGTCAAGGTCATTTACTAGTCTCATGAAGGTCATTTATACTGGTGAAGGTCATTTATACTGGTCAATGTCATTTATACTGGTCAAGGTCATTTAAATACTGGTCAAGGTCATTTACTAGTCTTATGAAGGTCATTTATACTGGTCAAGGTAATTTATAATGGTCAAAGTCATTTATACTGGTTAAGGTCATTTATACTGGTGAAGGTCATTTATACTGGTCAAGGTCATTTATACTTGTCAAGGTCATTTACACTGGTCAAGGTCATTTACTATTCTTATGAGTGTCATTTATACTGCTCAAGGTCATTGATATTGGTCAAGGTCATTGAGCGGCGCTGTAGTGCGCAATTCTTCATCATTGTTGAGGATTTGAAAAAAAGGTGAAAATCGTGGAAAAGCGAAAGGCTATAGTCCATGGTCTCGGAGGGCATACTATAGCTTGTCATTTTTTACGATTTCGGAGGATTTAAAAAAAAAGGTGAAAATCGCAGAAAAGCGACAGGCCATAGTCCATGGTGTCGGAGGGCATACTATAGTATGTCGTTTTTTACGATTTCGGAGGATTTGAAAAAAGGTGAAAATCGCGTATAGTCCATGGTCTCGGAGGGCATACTGGTCAAGGTCATTTATACTGGTCAAGGTAATTTAACTGGTCAAGTTCATTTATACTAGTCAAGGTCATTTACTAGTCTCATGAAGGTCATTTATACTGGTGAAGGTCATTTATACTGGTCAAGGTCATTTACACTGGTCAAGGTCATTTACTAGTCTCATGAAGGTCATTTATACTGGTGAAGGTAATTTTTACTGGTCAAGGTCATTTATACTTGTCAAGGTCATCTATACTGGTCAAGGTAATTTACTAGTCTTATGAAGGTCATTTACTAGTCCTATGAAGGTCATTTACACCGGTCAAGGTAATTTATACTGGTCAAGGTCATTTACTAGTCTTATGAAGGTCATTTATACTGCTCAAGGTCATTGATATTGGTCAAGGTCATTGAGCGGAGCAAACTGTTCTTCAGTCTGCTTGTGTTGGCTTTGATACTCTGGTACCTCTTCCCCGAGGGCAGCACCCTGAAAAAAACTGTATGGGGGTGTGTGGGGAAAAGCGTGACGAAAAAGTGTGACCAAAGTGTGACCAAAAAGTGTGATAGTCTTATGAAGGTCATTTATACTGCTGATATGAAAGGCTATAGCCCATGGTCTCGAACGGCATACTATAGCATGCCGTTTTCCATCATTTTTGAGGATTTGAAAAAAAGACGAAAATCACTCCGAGACCATGGGCTATAGCCCATCGTCTCGGAGTCATTTTCGTCTTTTTTTCAAATCCTCGTTTTTCATCATTTATGACCATGGCGATGGGCTATAGCCCATGGTCTCGAACGGCATACTATAGCATGCCGTTTTGCATAATTGTTGAGGATTTGAAAAAAAGACGAAACGAGGATTTGAAAAAAAGACGAAAATGACTCCGAGACGATGGCTATAGCCCATGGTCTCGAACGGCATACTATAGCATGCCGTTTTCCATCATTTTTGAGGATTTGAAAAAAAGACGAAAATCACTCCGAGACCATGGGCTATAGCCCATCGTCTCGGAGTCATTTTTGTCTTTTTTTCAAATCCTTGTTTTTCATCATTTATGACCATGGCGATGGGCTACAGCCCATGGTCTCGAACGGCATACTATAGCATGCCGTTTTCCATCATTTTTGAGGATTTGAAAAAAAGACGAAAATCACTCCGAGACCATGGGCTATAGCCCATCGTCTCGGAGTCATTTTCGTCTTTTTTTCAAATCCTCGTTTTTCATCATTTATGACCATGGCGATGGGATATAGCCCATGGTCTCGAACGGCATACTATAGCATGCCGTTTTGCATAATTTTTGAGGATTTGAAAAAAAGACGAAACGAGGATTTGAAAAAAAGACGAAAATGACTCCGAGACGATGGCTATAGCCCATGGTCTCGAACGGCATACTATAGCATGCCGTTTTCCATCATTTTTGAGGATTTGAAAAAAAGACGAAAATCACTCCGAGACCATGGGCTATAGCCCATTGTCTCGGAGTCATTTTCGTCTTTTTTTCAAATCCTTGTTTTTCATCATTTATGACCATGGCGATGGGCTATAGCCCATGGTCTCGAACGGCATACTATAGCATGCCGTTTTCCATCATTTTTGAGGATTTGAAAAAAAGACGAAAATCACTCCGAGACCATGGGCTATAGCCCATCGTCTCGGAGTCATTTTCGTCTTTTTTTCAAATCCTGGTTTTTCATCATTTATGACCATGGCGATGGGCTATAGCCCATGGTCTCGAACGGCATACTATAGCATGCCGTTTTCCATCATTTTTGAGGATTTGAAAAAAAGACGAAAATCACTCCGAGACCATGGGCTATAGCCCATCGTCTCGGAGTCATTTTCGTCTTTTTTTCAAATCCTCGTTTTTCATCATTTATGACCATGGCGATGGGATATAGCCCATGGTCTCGAACGGCATACTATAGCATGCCGTTTTGCATAATTTTTGAGGATTTGAAAAAAAGACGAAACGAGGATTTGAAAAAAAGACGAAAATGACTCCGAGACGATGGCTATAGCCCATGGTCTCGAACGGCATACTATAGCATGCCGTTTTCCATCATTTTTGAGGATTTGAAAAAAAGACGAAAATCACTCCGAGACGATGGGCTATAGCCCATCGTCTCTGAGTCATTTTCGTCTTTTTTTCAAATCCTCGTTTTTCATCATTTATGACCATGGCGATGGGCTATAGCCCATGGTCTCGAACGGCATACTATAGCATGCCGTTTTGCATCATTTTTGAGGATTTGAAAAAAAGACGAAACGAGGATTTGAAAAAAAGACGAAAATGACTCCGAGACGATGGCTATAGCCCATGGTCTCGAACGGCATACTATAGCATGCCGTTTTCCATCATTTTTGAGGATTTGAAAAAAGACGAAAATCACTCCGAGACGATGGGCTATAGCCCATCGTCTCGGAGTCATTTTCGTATTTTTTTCAAATCCTTGTTTTTCATCATTTATGACCATGGCGATGGGCTATAGCCCATGGTCTCGAACGGCATACTATAGCATGCCGTTTTCCATCATTTTTGAGGATTTGAAAAAAAGACGAAAATCACTCCGAGACCATGGGCTATAGCCCATCGTCTGAGTCATTTTCGTCTTTTTTTCAAATCCTCGTTTTTCATCATTTATGACCATGGCGATGGGATATAGCCCATGGTCTCGAACGGCATACTATAGCATGCCGTTTTGCATCATTTTTGAGGATTTGAAAAAAAAACGAAACGAGGATTTGAAAAAAAGACGAAAATGACTCCGAGACGATGGCTATAGCCCATGGTCTCGAACGGCATACTATAGCATGCCGTTTTCCATCATTTTTGAGGATTTGAAAAAAAGACGAAAATCACTCCGAGACCATGGGCTATAGCCCATCGTCTCGGAGTCATTTTCGTCTTTTTTTCAAATCCTCGTTTTTCATCATTTATGACCATGGCGATGGGCTATAGCCCATGGTCTCGAACGGCATACTATAGCATGCCGTTTTCCATCATTTTTGAGGATTTGAAAAAAAGACGAAACGAGGATTTGAAAAAAAGACGAAAATGACTCCGAGACGATGGGCTATAGCCCATGGTCTCGAACGGCATACTATAGCATGCCGTTTTCCATCATTTTTTAGGATTTGAAAAAAAGACGAAAATGACTCCGAGACGCCCATGGTCTCGAACGGCATACTATAGCATGCCGTTTTCCATCATTTTTGAGGATTTGAAAAAAAGACGAAAATCACGCCGAGACCATGGGCTATAGCCCATCGTCTCGGAGTCATTTTCGTCTTTTTTTCAAATGCTCGTTTTTCATCATTTATGACCATGGCGATGGGCTATAGCCCATGGTCTCGAACGGCATACTATAGCATGCCGTTTTCCATCATTTTTGAGGATTTGAAAAAAAGACGAAAATCACTCCAAGACCATGGGCTATAGCCCATCGTCTCTGAGTCATTTTCGTCTTTTTTTCAAATCCTCGTTTTTCATCATTTATGACCATGGCGATGGGCTATAGCCCATGGTCTCGAACGGCATACTATAGCATGCCGTTTTCCATCATTTTTTAGGATTTGAAAAAAAGACGAAAATGACTCCGAGACGATGGGCTATAGCCCATGGTCTCGAACGGCATACTATAGCATGCCGTTTTCCATCATTTTTGAGGATTTGAAAAAAAGACGAAAATCACTCCGAGACCATGGGCTATAGCCCATCGTCTCGGAGTAATTTTCGACTTTTTTTCAAATGCTCGTTTTTCATCATTTATGACCATGGCGATGGGCTATAGCCCATGGTCTCGAACGGCATACTATAGCATGCCGTTTTCCATCATTTTTGAGGATTTGAAAAAAAGACGAAAATCACTCCGAGACCATGGGCTATAGCCCATCGTCTCTGAGTCATTTTCGTCTTTTTTTCAAATCCTCGTTTTTCATCATTTATGACCATGGCGATGGGCTATAGCCCATGGTCTCGAACGGCATACTATAGCATGCCGTTTTCCATCATTTTTTAGGATTTGAAAAAAAGACGAAAATTACTCCGAGACGATGGGCTATAGCCCATGGTCTCGAACGGCATACTATAGCATGCCGTTTTCCATCATTTTTGAGGATTTGAAAAAAAGACGAAAATCACTCCGAGACCATGGGCTATAGCCCATCGTCTCGGAGTAATTTTCGACTTCTTTTCAAATGCTCGTTTTTCATCATTTATGACCATGGCGATGGGCTATAGCCCATGGTCTCGAACGGCATACTATAGCATGCCGTTTTCCATCATTTTTGAGGATTTGAAAAAAAGACGAAAATCACTCCGAGACCATGGGCTATAGCCCATCGTCTCTGAGTCATTTTCGTCTTTTTTTCAAATCCTCGTTTTTCATCATTTATGACCATGGCGATGGGCTATAGCCCATGGTCTCGAACGGCATACTATAGCATGCCGTTTTCCATCATTTTTGAGGAATTGAAAAAAAGACGAAAATCACTCCGAGACCATGGGCTATAGCCCATCGTCTCGGAGTCATTTTCGTCTTTTCGTCTCTGAGTCATTTTTGCCCATGGCGATGGGCTATAGCCCATGGTCTCGAACGGCATACTATAGCATGCCGTTTTCCATCATTTTTGAGGATTTGAAAAAAAGACGAAAATCACTCCGAGACCATGGGCTATAGCCCATCGTCTCTGAGTCATTTTCGTCTTTTTTTCAAATCCTCGTTTTTCATCATTTATGACCATGGCGATGGGCTATAGCCCATGGTCTCGAACGGCATACTATAGCATGCCGTTTTCCATCATTTTTGAGGATTTGAAAAAAGACGAAAATCACTCCGAGACCATGGGCTATAGCCCATCGTCTCTGAGTCATTTTCGTCTTTTTTTCAAATCCTCGTTTTTCATCATTTATGACCATGGCGATGGGCTATAGCCCATGGTCTCGAACGGCATACTATAGCATGCCGTTTTCCATCATTTTTTAGGATTTGAAAAAAAGACGAAAATGACTCTGAGACGATGGGCTATAGCCCATGGTCTCGAACGGCATACTATAGCATGCCGTTTTCCATCATTTTTGAGGATTTGAAAAAAAGACGAAAATCACTCCGAGACCATGGGCTATAGCCCATCGTCTCGGAGTCATTTTCGTATTTTTTTCAAATCCTCGTTTTTCATCATTTATGACCATGGCGATGGGCTATAGCCCATGGTCTCGAACGGCATACTATAGCATGCCGTTTTCCATCATTTCTGAGGATTTGAAAAAAAGACGAAAATCACTCCGAGACCATGGGCTATAGCCCATCGTCTGAGTCATTTTCGTCTTTTTTTCAAATCCTCGGTTTTCATCATTTATGACCATGGCGATGGGCTATAGCCCATGGTCTCGAACGGCATACTATAGCATGCCGTTTTCCATCATTTTTGAGGATTTGAAAAAAAGACGAAAATCACTCCGAGACCATGGGCTATAGCCCATCGTCTCGGAGTCATTTTCGTCTTTTTTTCAAATCCTTGTTTTTCATCATTTATGACCATGGCGATGGGTTATAGCCCATGGTCTCGAACGGCATACTATAGCATGCCGTTTTCCATCATTTTTGAGGATTTGAAAAAAAGACGAAAATCACTCCAAGACCATGGGCTATAGCCCATCGTCTCTGAGTAATTTTCGTCTTTTTTTCAAATGCTCGTTTTTCATCATTTATGACCATGGCGATGGGCTATAGCCCATGGTCTCGAACGGCATACTATAGCATGCCGTTTTCCATCATTTTTTAGGATTTGAAAAAAAGACGAAAATGACTCCGAGACGATGGGCTTTAGCCCATGGTCTCGAACGGCATACTATAGCATGCCGTTTTCCATCATTTTTGAGGATTTGAAAAAAAGACGAAAATCACTCCGAGACCATGGGCTATATAGCCCATCGTCTCGGAGTCATTTTCGTCTTTTTTTCAAATGCTCGTTTTTCATCATTTATGACCATGGCGATGGGCTATAGCCCATGGTCTCGAACGGCATACTATAGCATGCCGTTTTCCATCATTTTTGAGGATTTGAAAAAAAGACGAAAATCACTCCGAGACCATGGGCTATAGCCCATCGTCTCGGAGTCATTTTCGTCTTTTTTTCAAATCCTCGTTTTTCATCATTTATGACCATGGCGATGGGCTATAGCCCATGGTCTCGAACGGCATACTATAGCATGCCGTTTTGCATCATTTTTGAGGATTTGAAAAAAAGACGAAACGAGGATTTGAAAAAAAGACGAAAATGACTCCGAGACGATGGGCTATAGCCCATGGTCTCGAACGGCATACTATAGCATGCCGTTTTCCATCATTTTTGAGGATTTGAAAAAAAGACGAAAATCACTCCGAGACCATGGGCTATAGCCCATCGTCTCGGAGTCATTTTCGTCTTTTTTTCAAATCCTTGTTTTTCATCATTTATGACCATGGCGATGGGCTATAGCCCATGGTCTCGAACGGCATACTATAGCATGCCGTTTTCCATCATTTTTGAGGATTTGAAAAAAAGACGAAAATCACTCCGAGACCATGGGCTATAGCCCATCGTCTCGGAGTAATTTTCGTCTTTTTTTCAAATGCTCGTTTTTCATCATTTATGACCATGGCGATGGGCTATAGCCCATGGTCTCGAATGGCATACTATAGCATGCCGTTTTCCATCATTTTTGAGGATTTGAAAAAAAGACGAAAATCACTCCGAGACCATGGGCTATAGCCCATCGTCTCTGAGTCATTTTCGTCTTTTTTTCAAATCCTCGTTTTTCATCATTTATGACCATGGCGATGGGCTATAGCCCATGGTCTCGAACGGCATACTATAGCATGCCGTTTTCCATCATTTTTTAGGATTTGAAAAAAGACGAAAATCACTCCGAGACCATGGGCTATAGCCCATGGTCTCGAACGGCATACTATAGCATGCCGTTTTCCATCATTTTTGAGGATTTGAAAAAAAGACGAAAATCACTCCGAGACCATGGGCTATAGCCCATCGTCTCGGAGTAATTTTCGACTTTTTTTCAAATGCTCGTTTTTCATCATTTATGACCATGGCGATGGGCTATAGCCCATGGTCTCGAACGGCATACTATAGCATGCCGTTTTCCATCATTTTTGAGGATTTGAAAAAAAGACGAAAATCACTCCGAGACCATGGGCTATAGCCCATCGTCTCTGAGTCATTTTCGTCTTTTTTTCAAATCCTCGTTTTTCATCATTTATGACCATGGCGATGGGCTATAGCCCATGGTCTCGAACGGCATACTATAGCATGCCGTTTTCCATCATTTTTGAGGAATTGAAAAAAAGACGAAAATCACTCCGAGACCATGGGCTATAGCCCATCGTCTCGGAGTCATTTTCGTCTTTTCGTCTCTGAGTCATTTTCGCCCATGGCGATGGGCTATAGCCCATGGTCTCGAACGGCATACTATAGCATGCCGTTTTCCATCATTTTTGAGGATTTGAAAAAAAGACGAAAATCACTCCGAGACCATGGGCTATAGCCCATCGTCTCGGAGTCATTTTCGTCTTTTTTTCAAATCCTCGTTTTTCATCATTTATGACCATGGCGATGGGCTATAGCCCATGGTCTCGAACGGCATACTATAGCATGCCGTTTTCCATCATTTCTGAGGATTTGAAAAAAATACGAAAATCACTCCGAGACCATGGGCTATAGCCCATCGTCTGAGTCATTTTCGTCTTTTTTTCAAATCCTCGGTTTTCATCATTTATGACCATGGCGATGGGCTATAGCCCATGGTCTCGAACGGCATACTATAGCATGCCGTTTTCCATCATTTTTGAGGATTTGAAAAAAAGACGAAAATCACTCCGAGACCATGGGCTATAGCCCATCGTCTCGGAGTCATTTTCGTCTTTTTTTCAAATCCTTGTTTTTCATCATTTATGACCATGGCGATGGGCTATAGCCCATGGTCTCGAACGGCATACTATAGCATGCCGTTTTCCATCATTTTTGAGGATTTGAAAAAAAGACGAAAATCACTCCAAGACCATGGGCTATAGCCCATCGTCTCTGAGTAATTTTCGTCTTTTTTTCAAATGCTCGTTTTTCATCATTTATGACCATGGCGATGGGCTATAGCCCATGGTCTCGAACGGCATACTATAGCATGCCGTTTTCCATAATTTTTTAGGATTTGAAAAAAAGACGAAAATGACTCCGAGACGATGGGCTATAGCCCATGGTCTCGAACGGCATACTATAGCATGCCGTTTTCCATCATTTTTGAGGATTTGAAAAAAAGACGAAAATCACTCCGAGACCATGGGCTATATAGCCCATCGTCTCGGAGTCATTTTCGTCTTTTTTTCAAATGCTCGTTTTTCATCATTTATGACCATGGCGATGGGCTATAGCCCATGGTCTCGAACGGCATACTATAGCATGCCGTTTTCCATCATTTTTGAGGATTTGAAAAAAAGACGAAAATCACTCCGAGACCATGGGCTATAGCCCATCGTCTCTGAGTCATTTTCGTCTTTTTTTCAAATCCTCGTTTTTCATCATTTATGACCATGGCGATGGGCTATAGCCCATGGTCTCGAACGGCATACTATAGCATGCCGTTTTGCATCATTTTTGAGGATTTGAAAAAAAGACGAAACGAGGATTTGAAAAAAAGACGAAAATGACTCCGAGACGATGGGCTATAGCCCATGGTCTCGAACGGCATACTATAGCATGCCTTTTTCCATCATTTTTGAGGATTTGAAAAAAAGACGAAAATCACTCCGAGACCATGGGCTATAGCCCATCGTCTCGGAGTCATTTTCGTCTTTTTTTCAAATCCTTGTTTTTCATCATTTATGACCATGGCGATGGGCTATAGCCCATGGTCTCGAACGGCATACTATAGCATGCCGTTTTCCATCATTTTTGAGGATTTGAAAAAAAGACGAAAATCACTCCGAGACCATGGGCTATAGCCCATCGTCTCGGAGTCATTTTCGTCTTTTTTTCAAATCCTTGTTTTTCATCATTTATGACCATGGCGATGGGCTATAGCCCATGGTCTCGAACGGCATACTATAGCATGCCGTTTTCCATCATTTCTGAGGATTTGAAAAAAATACGAAAATCACTCCGAGACCATGGGCTATAGCCCATCGTCTGAGTCATTTTCGTCTTTTTTTCAAATCCTCGGTTTTCATCATTTATGACCATGGCGATGGGCTATAGCCCATGGTCTCGAACGGCATACTATAGCATGCCGGTTTCCATCATTTTTGAGGATTTGAAAAAAAGATGAAAATCACTCCGAGACCATGGGCTATAGCCCATCGTCTCGGAGTCATTTTCGTCTTTTTTTCAAATCCTTGTTTTTCATCATTTATGACCATGGCGATGGGCTATAGCCCATGGTCTCGAACGGCATACTATAGCATGCCGTTTTCCATCATTTTTGAGGATTTGAAAAAAAGACGAAAATCACTCCAAGACCATGGGCTATAGCCCATCGTCTCTGAGTAATTTTCGTCTTTTTTTCAAATGCTCGTTTTTCATCATTTATGACCATGGCGATGGGCTATAGCCCATGGTCTCGAACGGCATACTATAGCATGCCGTTTTCCATCATTTTTGAGGATTTGAAAAAAAGATGAAAATCACTCCGAGACCATGGGCTATATAGCCCATCGTCTCGGAGTCATTTTCGTCTTTTTTTCAAATGCTCGTTTTTCATCATTTATGACCATGGCGATGGGCTATAGCCCATGGTCTCGAACGGCATACTATAGCATGCCGTTTTCCATCATTTTTGAGGATTTGAAAAAAAGACGAAAATCACTCCGAGACCATGGGCTATAGCCCATCGTCTCTGAGTCATTTTCGTCTTTTTTTCAAATCCTCGTTTTTCATCATTTATGACCATGGCGATGGGCTATAGCCCATGGTCTCGAACGGCATACTATAGCATGCCGTTTTGCATCATTTTTGAGGATTTGAAAAAAAGACGAAACGAGGATTTGAAAAAAAGACGAAAATGACTCCGAGACGATGGGCTATAGCCCATGGTCTCGAACGGCATACTATAGCATGCCTTTTTCCATCATTTTTGAGGATTTGAAAAAAAGACGAAAATCACTCCGAGACCATGGGCTATAGCCCATCGTCTCGGAGTCATTTTCGTCTTTTTTTCAAATCCTTGTTTTTCATCATTTATGACCATGGCGATGGGCTATAGCCCATGGTCTCGAACGGCATACTATAGCATGCCGTTTTCCATCATTTTTGAGGATTTGAAAAAAAGACGAAAATCACTCCGAGACCATGGGCTATAGCCCATCGTCTCGGAGTCATTTTCGTCTTTTTTTCAAATCCTTGTTTTTCATCATTTATGACCATGGCGATGGGCTATAGCCCATGGTCTCGAACGGCATACTATAGCATGCCGTTTTCCATCATTTCTGAGGATTTGAAAAAAATACGAAAATCACTCCGAGACCATGGGCTATAGCCCATCGTCTGAGTCATTTTCGTCTTTTTTTCAAATCCTCGGTTTTCATCATTTATGACCATGGCGATGGGCTATAGCCCATGGTCTCGAACGGCATACTATAGCATGCCGTTTTCCATCATTTTTGAGGATTTGAAAAAAAGACGAAAATCACTCCGAGACCATGGGCTATAGCCCATCGTCTCGGAGTCATTTTCGTCTTTTTTTCAAATCCTTGTTTTTCATCATTTATGACCATGGCGATGGGCTATAGCCCATGGTCTCGAACGGCATACTATAGCATGCCGTTTTCCATCATTTTTGAGGATTTGAAAAAAAGACGAAAATCACTCCGAGACCATGGGCTATAGCCCATCGTCTCGGAGTCATTTTCGTCTTTTTTTCAAATCCTCGTTTTTCATCATTTATGACCATGGCGATGGGCTATAGCCCATGGTCTCGAACGGCATACTATAGCATGCCGTTTTGCATCATTTTTGAGGATTTGAAAAAAAGACGAAACGAGGATTTGAAAAAAAGACGAAAATGACTCCGAGACGATGGGCTATAGCCCATGGTCTCGAACGGCATACTATAGCATGCCGTTTTCCATCATTTTTGAGGATTTGAAAAAAAGACGAAAATCACTCCGAGACCATGGGCTATAGCCCATCGTCTCGGAGTCATTTTCGTCTTTTTTTCAAATCCTTGTTTTTCATCATTTATGACCATGGCGATGGGCTATAGCCCATGGTCTCGAACGGCATACTATAGCATGCCGTTTTCCATCATTTTTGAGGATTTGAAAAAAAGACGAAAATCACTCCGAGACCATGGGCTATAGCCCATCGTCTCGGAGTAATTTTCGTCTTTTTTTCAAATGCTCGTTTTTCATCATTTATGACCATGGCGATGGGCTATAGCCCATGGTCTCGAATGGCATACTATAGCATGCCGTTTTCCATCATTTTTGAGGATTTGAAAAAAAGACGAAAATCACTCCGAGACCATGGGCTATAGCCCATCGTCTCTGAGTCATTTTCGTCTTTTTTTCAAATCCTCGTTTTTCATCATTTATGACCATGGCGATGGGCTATAGCCCATGGTCTCGAACGGCATACTATAGCATGCCGTTTTCCATCATTTTTTAGGATTTGAAAAAAGACGAAAATCACTCCGAGACCATGGGCTATAGCCCATGGTCTCGAACGGCATACTATAGCATGCCGTTTTCCATCATTTTTGAGGATTTGAAAAAAAGACGAAAATCACTCCGAGACCATGGGCTATAGCCCATCGTCTCGGAGTAATTTTCGACTTTTTTTCAAATGCTCGTTTTTCATCATTTATGACCATGGCGATGGGCTATAGCCCATGGTCTCGAACGGCATACTATAGCATGCCGTTTTCCATCATTTTTGAGGATTTGAAAAAAAGACGAAAATCACTCCGAGACCATGGGCTATAGCCCATCGTCTCTGAGTCATTTTCGTCTTTTTTTCAAATCCTCGTTTTTCATCATTTATGACCATGGCGATGGGCTATAGCCCATGGTCTCGAACGGCATACTATAGCATGCCGTTTTCCATCATTTTTGAGGAATTGAAAAAAAGACGAAAATCACTCCGAGACCATGGTCTATAGCCCATCGTCTCGGAGTCATTTTCGTCTTTTCGTCTCTGAGTCATTTTCGCCCATGGCGATGGGCTATAGCCCATGGTCTCGAACGGCATACTATAGCATGCCGTTTTCCATCATTTTTGAGGATTTGAAAAAAAGACGAAAATCACTCCGAGACCATGGGCTATAGCCCATCGTCTCGGAGTCATTTTCGTCTTTTTTTCAAATCCTCGTTTTTCATCATTTATGACCATGGCGATGGGCTATAGCCCATGGTCTCGAACGGCATACTATAGCATGCCGTTTTCCATCATTTCTGAGGATTTGAAAAAAATACGAAAATCACTCCGAGACCATGGGCTATAGCCCATCGTCTGAGTCATTTTCGTCTTTTTTTCAAATCCTCGGTTTTCATCATTTATGACCATGGCGATGGGCTATAGCCCATGGTCTCGAACGGCATACTATAGCATGCCGTTTTCCATCATTTTTGAGGATTTGAAAAAAAGACGAAAATCACTCCGAGACCATGGGCTATAGCCCATCGTCTCGGAGTCATTTTCGTCTTTTTTTCAAATCCTTGTTTTTCATCATTTATGACCATGGCGATGGGCTATAGCCCATGGTCTCGAACGGCATACTATAGCATGCCGTTTTCCATCATTTTTGAGGATTTGAAAAAAAGACGAAAATCACTCCAAGACCATGGGCTATAGCCCATCGTCTCTGAGTAATTTTCGTCTTTTTTTCAAATGCTCGTTTTTCATCATTTATGACCATGGCGATGGGCTATAGCCCATGGTCTCGAACGGCATACTATAGCATGCCGTTTTCCATAATTTTTTAGGATTTGAAAAAAAGACGAAAATGACTCCGAGACGATGGGCTATAGCCCATGGTCTCGAACGGCATACTATAGCATGCCGTTTTCCATCATTTTTGAGGATTTGAAAAAAAGACGAAAATCACTCCGAGACCATGGGCTATATAGCCCATCGTCTCGGAGTCATTTTCGTCTTTTTTTCAAATGCTCGTTTTTCATCATTTATGACCATGGCGATGGGCTATAGCCCATGGTCTCGAACGGCATACTATAGCATGCCGTTTTCCATCATTTTTGAGGATTTGAAAAAAAGACGAAAATCACTCCGAGACCATGGGCTATAGCCCATCGTCTCTGAGTCATTTTCGTCTTTTTTTCAAATCCTCGTTTTTCATCATTTATGACCATGGCGATGGGCTATAGCCCATGGTCTCGAACGGCATACTATAGCATGCCGTTTTGCATCATTTTTGAGGATTTGAAAAAAAGACGAAACGAGGATTTGAAAAAAAGACGAAAATGACTCCGAGACGATGGGCTATAGCCCATGGTCTCGAACGGCATACTATAGCATGCCTTTTTCCATCATTTTTGAGGATTTGAAAAAAAGACGAAAATCACTCCGAGACCATGGGCTATAGCCCATCGTCTCGGAGTCATTTTCGTCTTTTTTTCAAATCCTTGTTTTTCATCATTTATGACCATGGCGATGGGCTATAGCCCATGGTCTCGAACGGCATACTATAGCATGCCGTTTTCCATCATTTTTGAGGATTTGAAAAAAAGACGAAAATCACTCCGAGACCATGGGCTATAGCCCATCGTCTCGGAGTCATTTTCGTCTTTTTTTCAAATCCTTGTTTTTCATCATTTATGACCATGGCGATGGGCTATAGCCCATGGTCTCGAACGGCATACTATAGCATGCCGTTTTCCATCATTTCTGAGGATTTGAAAAAAATACGAAAATCACTCCGAGACCATGGGCTATAGCCCATCGTCTGAGTCATTTTCGTCTTTTTTTCAAATCCTCGGTTTTCATCATTTATGACCATGGCGATGGGCTATAGCCCATGGTCTCGAACGGCATACTATAGCATGCCGGTTTCCATCATTTTTGAGGATTTGAAAAAAAGACGAAAATCACTCCGAGACCATGGGCTATAGCCCATCGTCTCGGAGTCATTTTCGTCTTTTTTTCAAATCCTTGTTTTTCATCATTTATGACCATGGCGATGGGCTATAGCCCATGGTCTCGAACGGCATACTATAGCATGCCGTTTTCCATCATTTTTGAGGATTTGAAAAAAAGACGAAAATCACTCCAAGACCATGGGCTATAGCCCATCGTCTCTGAGTAATTTTCGTCTTTTTTTCAAATGCTCGTTTTTCATCATTTATGACCATGGCGATGGGCTATAGCCCATGGTCTCGAACGGCATACTATAGCATGCCGTTTTCCATAATTTTTTAGGATTTGAAAAAAAGACGAAAATGACTCCGAGACGATGGGCTATAGCCCATGGTCTCGAACGGCATACTATAGCATGCCGTTTTCCATCATTTTTGAGGATTTGAAAAAAAGACGAAAATCACTCCGAGACCATGGGCTATAGCCCATCGTCTCTGAGTCATTTTCGTCTTTTTTTCAAATCCTCGTTTTTCATCATTTATGACCATGGCGATGGGCTATAGCCCATGGTCTCGAACGGCATACTATAGCATGCCGTTTTGCATCATTTTTGAGGATTTGAAAAAAAGACGAAACGAGGATTTGAAAAAAAGACGAAAATGACTCCGAGACGATGGGCTATAGCCCATGGTCTCGAACGGCATACTATAGCATGCCTTTTTCCATCATTTTTGAGGATTTGAAAAAAAGACGAAAATCACTCCGAGACCATGGGCTATAGCCCATCGTATCGGAGTCATTTTCGTCTTTTTTTCAAATCCTTGTTTTTCATCATTTATGACCATGGCGATGGGCTATAGCCCATGGTCTCGAACGGCATACTATAGCATGCCGTTTTCCATCATTTTTGAGGATTTGAAAAAAAGACGAAAATCACTCCGAGACCATGGGCTATAGCCCATCGTCTCGGAGTCATTTTCGTCTTTTTTTCAAATCCTTGTTTTTCATCATTTATGACCATGGCGATGGGCTATAGCCCATGGTCTCGAACGGCATACTATAGCATGCCGTTTTCCATCATTTCTGAGGATTTGAAAAAAATACGAAAATCACTCCGAGACCATGGGCTATAGCCCATCGTCTGAGTCATTTTCGTCTTTTTTTCAAATCCTCGGTTTTCATCATTTATGACCATGGCGATGGGCTATAGCCCATGGTCTCGAACGGCATACTATAGCATGCCGTTTTCCATCATTTTTGAGGATTTGAAAAAAAGACGAAAATCACTCCGAGACCATGGGCTATAGCCCATCGTCTCGGAGTCATTTTCGTCTTTTTTTCAAATCCTTGTTTTTCATCATTTATGACCATGGCGATGGGCTATAGCCCATGGTCTCGAACGGCATACTATAGCATGCCGTTTTCCATCATTTTTGAGGATTTGAAAAAAAGACGAAAATCACTCCGAGACCATGGGCTATAGCCCATCGTCTCGGAGTCATTTTCGTCTTTTTTTCAAATCCTCGTTTTTCATCATTTATGACCATGGCGATGGGATATAGCCCATGGTCTCGAACGGCATACTATAGCATGCCGTTTTGCATAATTTTTGAGGATTTGAAAAAAAAACGAAACGAGGATTTGAAAAAAAGACGAAAATGACTCCGAGACGATGGCTATAGCCCATGGTCTCGAACGGCATACTATAGCATGCCGTTTTCCATCATTTTTGAGGATTTGAAAAAAAGACGAAAATTACTCCGAGACCATGGGCTATAGCCCATCGTCTCGGAGTAATTTTCGTCTTTTTTTCAAATCCTCGTTTTTCATCATTTATGACCATGGCGATGGGCTATAGCCCATGGTCTCGAACGGCATACTATAGCATGCCGTTTTCCATCATTTTTGAGGATTTGAAAAAAAGACGAAACGAGGATTTGAAAAAAAGACGAAAATGACTCCGAGACGATGGGCTATAGCCCATGGTCTCGAACGGCATACTATAGCATGCCGTTTTCCATCATTTTTGAGGATTTGAAAAAAAGACGAAAATCACTCCGAGACCATGGGCTATAGCCCATCGTCTCGGAGTCATTTTCGTACTTTTTTTCAAATCCTTGTTTTTTATCATTTATGACCATGGCGATGGGCTATAGCCCATGGTCTCGAACGGCATACTATAGCATGCCGTTTTCCATCATTTTTTAGGATTTGAAAAAAAGACGAAAATGACTCCGAGACGATGGGCTATAGCCCATGGTCTCGAACGGCATACTATAGCATGCCGTTTTCCATCATTTTTGAGGATTTGAAAAAAAGACGAAAATCACTCCGAGACCATGGGCTATAGCCCATCGTCTCGGAGTCATTTTCGTCTTTTTTTCAAATGCTCGTTTTTCATCATTTATGACCATGGCGATGGGCTATAGCCCATGGTCTCGAACGGCATACTATAGCATGCCGTTTTCCATCATTTTTGAGGATTTGAAAAAAAGACGAAAATCACTCCGAGACCATGGGCTATAGCCCATCGTCTCTGAGTCATTTTCGTCTTTTATTCAAATCCTCGTTTTTCATCATTTATGACCATGGCGATGGGCTATAGCCCATGGTCTCGAACGGCATACTATAGCATGCCGTTTTGCATCATTTTTGAGGATTTGAAAAAAAGACGAAAATCACTCCGAGACCATGGGCTATAGCCCATCGTCTCGGAGTCATTTTCGTCTTTTTTTCAAATCCTTGTTTTTCATCATTTATGACCATGGCGATGGGCTATAGCCCATGGTCTCGAATGGCATACTATAGCATGCCGTTTTCCATCATTTTTGAGGATTTGAAAAAAAGACGAAAATTACTCCGAGACCATGGGCTATAGCCCATCGTCTCGGAGTCATTTTCGTCTTTTTTTCAAATCCTCGTTTTTCATCATTTATGACCATGGCGATGGGCTATAGCCCATGGTCTCGAACGGCATACTATAGCATGCCGTTTTCCATCATTTTTGAGGATTTGAAAAAAAGACGAAACGAGGATTTGAAAAAAAGACGAAAATGACTCCGAGACGATGGGCTATAGCCCATGGTCTCGAACGGCATACTATAGCATGCCGTTTTCCATAATTTTTGAGGATTTGAAAAAAAGACGAAAATCACTCCGAGACCATGGGCTATAGCCCATCGTCTCGGAGTCATTTTCGTATTTTTTTCAAATCCTTGTTTTTCATCATTTATGACCATGCCGATGGGCTATAGCCCATGGTCTCGAACGGCATACTATAGCATGCCGTTTTCCATCATTTTTTAGGATTTGAAAAAAAGACGAAAATGACTCCGAGACGATGGGCTATAGCCCATGGTCTCGAACGGCATACTATAGCATGCCGTTTTCCATCATTTTTGAGGATTTGAAAAAAAGACGAAAATCACTCCGAGACCATGGGCTATAGCCCATCGTCTCGGAGTCATTTTCGTCTTTTTTTCAAATCCTCGTTTTTCATCATTTATGACCATGGCGATGGGCTATAGCCCATGGTCTCGAACGGCATACTATAGCATGCCGTTTTCCATCATTTTTGAGGATTTGAAAAAAGACGAAAATCACTCCGAGACCATGGGCTATAGCCCATCGTCTCTGAGTCATTTTCGTCTTTTTTTCAAATCCTCGTTTTTCATCATTTATGACCATGGCGATGGGCTATAGCCCATGGTCTCGAACGGCATACTATAGCATGCCGTTTTCCATCATTTCTGAGGATTTGAAAAAAATACGAAAATCACTCCGAGACCATGGGCTATAGCCCATCGTCTCTGAGTCATTTTCGTCTTTTTTTCGAATCCTCGTTTTTCATCATTTATGACCATGGCGATGGGCTATAGCCCATGGTCTCGAACGGCATACTATAGCATGCCGTTTTCCATCATTTTTGAGGATTTGAAAAAAGACGAAAATCACTCCGAGACCATGGGCTATAGCCCATCGTCTCTGAGTAATTTTCGTCTTTTTTTCAAATCCTCGTTTTTCATCATTTATGACCATGGCGATGGGCTATAGCCCATGGTCTCGAACGGCATACTATAGCATACCGTTTTCCATCATTTTTGAGGATTTGAAAAAAAGACGAAACGAGGATTTGAAAAAAAGACGAAAATGACTCCGAGACGATGGGCTATAGCCCATGGTCTCGAACGGCATACTATAGCATGCCGTTTTCCATAATTTTTGAGGATTTGAAAAAAAGACGAAAATCACTCCGAGACCATGGGCTATAGCCCATCGTCTCGGAGTCATTTTCGTATTTTTTTCAAATCCTTGTTTTTCATCATTTATGACCATGCCGATGGGCTATAGCCCATGGTCTCGAACGGCATACTATAGCATGCCGTTTTCCATCATTTTTTAGGATTTGAAAAAAAGACGAAAATGACTCCGAGACGATGGGCTATAGCCCATGGTCTCGAACGGCATACTATAGCATGCCGTTTTCCATCATTTTTGAGGATTTGAAAAAAAGACGAAAATCACTCCGAGACCATGGGCTATAGCCCATCGTCTCGGAGTCATTTTCGTCTTTTTTTCAAATCCTCGTTTTTCATCATTTATGACCATGGCGATGGGCTATAGCCCATGGTCTCGAACGGCATACTATAGCATGCCGTTTTCCATCATTTTTGAGGATTTGAAAAAAGACGAAAATCACTCCGAGACCATGGGCTATAGCCCATCGTCTCTGAGTCATTTTCGTCTTTTTTTCAAATCCTCGTTTTTCATCATTTATGACCATGGCGATGGGCTATAGCCCATGGTCTCGAACGGCATACTATAGCATGCCGTTTTCCATCATTTCTGAGGATTTGAAAAAAATACGAAAATCACTCCGAGACCATGGGCTATAGCCCATCGTCTCTGAGTCATTTTCGTCTTTTTTTCGAATCCTCGTTTTTCATCATTTATGACCATGGCGATGGGCTATAGCCCATGGTCTCGAACGGCATACTATAGCATGCCGTTTTCCATCATTTTTGAGGATTTGAAAAAAGACGAAAATCACTCCGAGACCATGGGCTATAGCCCATCGTCTCTGAGTAATTTTCGTCTTTTTTTCAAATCCTCGTTTTTCATCATTTATGACCATGGCGATGGGCTATAGCCCATGGTCTCGAACGGCATACTATAGCATACCGTTTTCCATCATTTTTGAGGATTTGAAAAAAAGACGAAACGAGGATTTGAAAAAAAGACGAAAATGACTCCGAGACGATGGGCTATAGCCCATGGTCTCGAACGGCATACTATAGCATGCCGTTTTCCATCATTTTTGAGGATTTGAAAAAAAGACGAAAATCACTCCGAGACCATGGGCTATAGCCCATCGTCTCGGAGTCATTTTCGTCTTTTTTCAAATCCTCGTTTTTCATCATTTATGACCATGGCGATGGGCTATAGCCCATGGTCTCGAACGGCATACTATAGCATGCCGTTTTCCATCATTTTTGAGGAATTGAAAAAAAGACGAAAATCACTCCGAGACCATGGGCTATAGCCCATCGTCTCTGAGTCATTTTCGTCTTTTTTTCAAATCCTCGTTTTTCATCATTTATGACCATGGCGATGGGCTATAGCCCATGGTCTCGAACGGCATACTATAGCATGCCGTTTTCCATCATTTTTGAGGATTTGAAAAAAGACGAAAATCACTCCGAGACCATGGGCTATAGCCCATCGTCTCTGAGTCATTTTCGTCTTTTTTTCAAATCCTCGTTTTTCATCATTTATGACCATGGCGATGGGCTATAGCCCATGGTCTCGAACGGCATACTATAGCATGCCGTTTTCCATCATTTCTGAGGATTTGAAAAAAATACGAAAATCACTCCGAGACCATGGGCTATAGCCCATCGTCTCTGAGTCATTTTCGTCTTTTTTTCAAATCCTCGTTTTTCATCATTTATGACCATGGCGATGGGCTATAGCCCATGGTCTCGAACGGCATACTATAGCATGCCGTTTTCCATCATTTTTGAGGATTTGAAAAAAGACGAAAATCACTCCGAGACCATGGGCTATAGCCCATCGTCTCTGAGTCATTTTCGTCTTTTTTTCAAATCCTCGTTTTTCATCATTTATGACCATGGCGATGGGCTATAGCCCATGGTCTCGAACGGCATACTATAGCATACCGTTTTCCATCATTTTTGAGGATTTGAAAAAAAGACGAAACGAGGATTTGAAAAAAAGACGAAAATGACTCCGAGACGATGGGCTATAGCCCATGGTCTCGAACGGCATACTATAGCATGCCGTTTTCCATCATTTTTGAGGATTTAAAAAAAGACGAAAATCACTCCGAGACCATGGGCTATATAGCCCATCGTCTCGGAGTCATTTTCGTCTTTTTTTCAAATGCTCGTTTTTCATCATTTATGACCATGGCGATGGGCTATAGACCATGGTCTCGAACGGCATACTATAGCATGCCGTTTTCCATCATTTTTGAGGATTTGAAAAAAAGACGAAAATCACTCCGAGACCATGGGCTATAGCCCATCGTCTCTGAGTCATTTTCGTCTTTTTTTCAAATCCTCGTTTTTCATCATTTATGACCATGGCGATGGGCTATAGCCCATGGTCTCGAACGGCATACTATAGCATGCCGTTTTGCATCATTTTTGAGGATTTGAAAAAAAGACGAAACGAGGATTTGAAAAAAAGACGAAAATGACTCCGAGACGATGGGCTATAGCCCATGGTCTCGAACGGCATACTATAGCATGCCGTTTTCCATCATTTTTGAGGATTTGAAAAAAAGACGAAAATCACTCCGAGACCATGGGCTATAGCCCATCGTCTCGGAGTCATTTTCGTCTTTTTTTCAAATCCTCGTTTTTCATCATTTATGACCATGGCGATGGGCTATAGCCCATGGTCTCGAACGGCATACTATAGCATGCCGTTTTCCATCATTTTTGAGGAATTGAAAAAAAGACGAAAATCACTCCGAGACCATGGGCTATAGCCCATCGTCTCTGAGTCATTTTCGTCTTTTTTTCAAATCCTCGTTTTTCATCATTTATGACCATGGCGATGGGCTATAGCCCATGGTCTCGAACGGCATACTATAGCATGCCGTTTTCCATCATTTTTGAGGATTTGAAAAAAGACGAAAATCACTCCGAGACCATGGGCTATAGCCCATCGTCTGAGTCATTTTCGTCTTTTTTTCAAATCCTCGTTTTTCATCATTTATGACCATGGCGATGGGCTATAGCCCATGGTCTCGAACTGCATACTATAGCATGCCGTTTTCCATCATTTTTGAGGATTTGAAAAAAGACGAAAATCACTCCGAGACCATGGGCTATAGCCCATCGTCTGAGTCATTTTCGTCTTTTTTTCAAATCCTCGTTTTTCATCATTTATGACCATGGCGATGGGCTATAGCCCATGGTCTCGAACTGCATACTATAGCATGCCGTTTTCCATCATTTTTGAGGAATTGAAAAAAAGACGAAAATCACTCCGAGACCATGGGCTATAGCCCATCGTCTCCGAGTCATTTTCGTCTTTTTTTCAAATCCTCGTTTTTCATCATTTATCCGAGACCATGGGCTATAGCCCATCGTCTCGGAGTCATTTTCGTCTTTTTTTCAAATCCTCGTTTTTCATCATTTATGACCATGGCGATGGGCTATAGCCCATGGTCTCGAACGGCATACTATAGCATGCCGTTTTCCATCATTTTTGAGGATTTGAAAAAAGACGAAAATCACTCCGAGACCATGGGCTATAGCCCATCGTCTCTGAGTCATTTTCGTCTTTTTTTCAAATCCTTGTTTTTCATCATTTATGACCATGGCGATGGGCTATAGCCCATGGTCTCGAACGGCATACTATAGCATGCCGTTTTCCATCATTTTTGTGGATTTGTAAAAAAGACGATAATCACTCCGAGACAATGGGCTATAGCCCATCGTCTCTGAGTCATTTTAATCTTTTTTTCAAATCCTCGTTTTTCATCATTTTTGACCATGGCGATGGGATATAGCCCATGGTCTCGAACGGCATACTATAGCATGCCGTTTTGCATCATTTTTGAGGATTTGAAAAAAAGACGAAACGAGGATTTGAAAAAAAGACGAAAATGACTCCGAGACGATGGCTATAGCCCATGGTCTCGAACGGCATACTATAGCATGCCGTTTTCCATCATTTTTGAGGATTTGAAAAAAAGACGAAAATCACTCCGAGACCATGGGCTATAGCCCATCGTCTCGGAGTCATTTTCGACTTTTTTTCAAATGCTCGTTTTTCATCATTTATGACCATGGCGATGGGCTATAGCCCATGGTCTCGAACGGCATACTATAGCATGCCGTTTTCCATCATTTTTGAGGATTTGAAAAAAAGACGAAAATCACTCCGAGACCATGGGCTATAGCCCATCGTCTGAGTCATTTTCGTCTTTTTTTCAAATCCTCGTTTTTCATCATTTATGACCATGGCGATGGGCTATAGCCCATGGTCTCGAACGGCATACTATAGCATGCCGTTTTCCATCATTTTTGAGGAATTGAAAAAAAGACGAAAATCACTCCGAGACCATGGGCTATAGCCCATCGTCTCCGAGTCATTTTCGTCTTTTTTTCAAATCCTCGTTTTTCATCATTTATGACCATGGCGATGGGCTATAGCCCATGGTCTCGAACGGCATACTATAGCATGCCGTTTTCCATCATTTTTGAGGATTTGAAAAAAGACGAAAATCACTCCGAGACCATGGGCTATAGCCCATCGTCTCTGAGTCATTTTCGTCTTTTTTTCAAATCCTCGTTTTTCATCATTTATGACCATGGCGATGGGCTATAGCCCATGGTCTCGAACGGCATACTATAGCATGCCGTTTTCCATCATTTTTGAGGATTTGAAAAAAGACGAAAATCACTCCGAGACCATGGGCTATAGCCCATCGTCTCTGAGTCATTTTCGTCTTTTTTTCAAATCCTCGTTTTTCATCATTTATGACCATGGCGATGGGCTATAGCCCATGGTCTCGAACGGCATACTATAGCATGCCGTTTTCCATCATTTTTGAGGAATTGAAAAAAAGACGAAAATCACTCCGAGACCATGGGCTATAGCCCATCGTCTCGGAGTCATTTTCGTCTTTTTTTCAAATCCTCGTTTTTCATCATTTATGACCATGGCGATGGGCTATAGCCCATGGTCTCGAACGGCATACTATAGCATGCCGTTTTCCATCATTTTTGAGGAATTGAAAAAAAGACGAAAATCACTCCGAGACCATGGGCTATAGCCCATCGTCTCTGAGTCATTTTCGTCTTTTTTTCAAATCCTCGTTTTTCATCATTTATGACCATGGCGATGGGCTATAGCCCATGGTCTCGAACGGCATACTATAGCATGCCGTTTTCCATCATTTTTGAGGATTTGAAAAAAGACGAAAATCACTCCGAGACCATGGGCTATAGCCCATCGTCTCTGAGTCATTTTCGTCTTTTTTTCAAATCCTCGTTTTTCATCATTTATGACCATGGCGATGGGCTATAGCCCATGGTCTCGAACGGCATACTATAGCATGCCGTTTTCCATCATTTTTGAGGATTTGAAAAAAGACGAAAATCACTCCGAGACCATGGGCTATATCCCATCGTCTCTGAGTCATTTTCATCTTTTTTTCAAATCCTCGTTTTTCATCATTTATGACCATGGCGATGGGCTATAGCCCATGGTCTCGAACGGCATACTATAGCATGCCGTTTTCCATCATTTTTGAGGAATTGAAAAAAAGACGAAAATCACTCCGAGACCATGGGCTATAGCCCATCGTCTCGGAGTCATTTTCGTCTTTTTTTCAAATCCTCGTTTTTCATCATTTATGACCATGGCGATGGGCTATAGCCCATGGTCTCGAACGGCATACTATAGCATGCCGTTTTCCATCATTTTTGAGGATTTGAAAAAAAGACGAAAATCACTCCGAGACCATGGGCTATAGCCCATCGTCTCGGAGTCATTTTCGTCTTTTTTTCAAATCCTCGTTTTTCATCATTTATGACCATGGCGATGGGCTATAGCCCATGGTCTCGAACGGCATACTATAGCATGCCGTTTTCCATCATTTTTGAGGATTTGAAAAAAGACGAAAATCACTCCGAGACCATGGGCTATAGCCCATCGTCTCTGAGTCATTTTCGTCTTTTTTTCAAATCCTCGTTTTTCATCATTTATGACCATGGCGATGGGCTATAGCCCATGGTATCGAACGGCATACTATAGCATGCCGTTTTCCATCATTTTTGAGGATTTGAAAAAAAGACGAAAATCACTCCGAGACCATGGGCTATAGCCCATCGTCTCTGAGTCATTTTCGTCTTTTTTTCAAATCCTCGTTTTTCATCATTTATGACCATGGCGATGGGCTATAGCCCATGGTCTCGAACGGCATACTATAGCATGCCGTTTTGCATCATTTTTGAGGATTTGAAAAAAAGACGAAACGAGGATTTGAAAAAAAGACGAAAATGACTCCGAGACGATGGCTATAGCCCATGGTCTCGAACGGCATACTATAGCATGCCGTTTTCCATCATTTTTGAGGATTTGAAAAAAAGACGAAAATCACTCCGAGACCATGGGCTATAGCCCATCGTCTCGGAGTCATTTTCGTCTTTTTTTCAAATCCTCGTTTTTCATCATTTATGACCATGGCGATGGGCTATAGCCCATGGTCTCGAACGGCATACTATAGCATGCCGTTTTGCATCATTTTTGAGGATTTGAAAAAAAGACGAAAATCACTCCGAGACCATGGGCTATAGCCCATCGTCTCGGAGTCATTTTTGTCTTTTTTTCAAATCCTCGTTTTTCATCATTTATGACCATGGCGATGGGCTATAGCCCATGGTCTCGAACGGCATACTATAGCATGCCGTTTTCCATCATTTTTGAGGAATTGAAAAAAAGACGAAAATCACTCCGAGACCATGGGCTATAGCCCATCGTCTCGGAGTCATTTTCGTCTTTTTTTCAAATCCTCGTTTTTCATCATTTATGACCATGGCGATGGGCTATAGCCCATGGTCTCGAACGGCATACTATAGCATGCCGTTTTCCATCATTTTTGAGGAATTGAAAAAAAGACGAAAATCACTCCGAGACCATGGGCTATAGCCCATCGTCTCTGAGTCATTTTCGTCTTTTTTTCAAATCCTCGTTTTTCATCATTTATGACCATGGCGATGGGCTATAGCCCATGGTCTCGAACGGCATACTATAGCATGCCGTTTTCCATCATTTTTGAGGATTTGAAAAAAGACGAAAATCACTCCGAGACCATGGGCTATAGCCCATCGTCTCTGAGTAATTTTCGTCTTTTTTTCAAATCCTCGTTTTTCATCATTTATGACCATGGCGATGGGCTATAGCCCATGGTCTCGAACGGCATACTATAGCATGCCGTTTTCCATCATTTTTGAGGATTTGAAAAAAGACGAAAATCACTCCGAGACCATGGGCTATAGCCCATCGTCTCTGAGTCATTTTCATCTTTTTTTCAAATCCTCGTTTTTCATCATTTATGACCATGGCGATGGGCTATAGCCCATGGTCTCGAACGGCATACTATAGCATGCCGTTTTCCATCATTTTTGAGGAATTGAAAAAAAGACGAAAATCACTCCGAGACCATGGGCTATAGCCCATCGTCTCGGAGTCATTTTCGTCTTTTTTTCAAATCCTCGTTTTTCATCATTTATGACCATGGCGATGGGCTATAGCCCATGGTCTCGAACGGCATACTATAGCATGCCGTTTTCCATCATTTTTGAGGATTTGAAAAAAAGACGAAAATCACTCCGAGACCATGGGCTATAGCCCATCGTCTCGGAGTCATTTTCGTCTTTTTTTCAAATCCTCGTTTTTCATCATTTATGACCATGGCGATGGGCTATAGCCCATGGTCTCGAACGGCATACTATAGCATGCCGTTTTCCATCATTTTTGAGGATTTGAAAAAAGACGAAAATCACTCCGAGACCATGGGCTATAGCCCATCGTCTCTGAGTCATTTTCGTCTTTTTTTCAAATCCTCGTTTTTCATCATTTATGACCATGGCGATGGGCTATAGCCCATGGTATCGAACGGCATACTATAGCATGCCGTTTTCCATCATTTTTGAGGATTTGAAAAAAAGACGAAAATCACTCCGAGACCATGGGCTATAGCCCATCGTCTCTGAGTCATTTTCGTCTTTTTTTCAAATCCTCGTTTTTCATCATTTATGACCATGGCGATGGGCTATAGCCCATGGTCTCGAACGGCATACTATAGCATGCCGTTTTGCATCATTTTTGAGGATTTGAAAAAAAGACGAAACGAGGATTTGAAAAAAAGACGAAAATGACTCCGAGACGATGGCTATAGCCCATGGTCTCGAACGGCATACTATAGCATGCCGTTTTCCATCATTTTTGAGGATTTGAAAAAAAGACGAAAATCACTCCGAGACCATGGGCTATAGCCCATCGTCTCGGAGTCATTTTCGTCTTTTTTTCAAATCCTCGTTTTTCATCATTTATGACCATGGCGATGGGCTATAGCCCATGGTCTCGAACGGCATACTATAGCATGCCGTTTTGCATCATTTTTGAGGATTTGAAAAAAAGACGAAAATCACTCCGAGACCATGGGCTATAGCCCATCGTCACGGAGTCATTTTTGTCTTTTTTTCAAATCCTTGTTTTTCATCATTTATGACCATGGCGATGGGCTATAGCCCATGGTCTCGAACGGCATACTATAGCATGCCGTTTTCCATCATTTTTGTGGATTTGTAAAAAAGACGATAATCACTCCGAGACAATGGGCTATAGCCCATCGTCTCTGAGTCATTTTAATCTTTTTTTCAAATCCTCGTTTTTCATCATTTATGACCATGGCGATGGGATATAGCCCATGGTCTCGAACGGCATACTATAGCATGCCGTTTTGCATCATTTTTGAGGATTTGAAAAAAAGACGAAACGAGGATTTGAAAAAAAGACGAAAATGACTCCGAGACGATGGCTATAGCCCATGGTCTCGAACGGCATACTATAGCATGCCGTTTTCCATCATTTTTGAGGATTTGAAAAAAAGACGAAAATCACTCCGAGACCATGGGCTATAGCCCATCGTCTCGGAGTCATTTTCGTCTTTTTTTCAAATCCTCGTTTTTCATCATTTATGACCATGGCGATGGGCTATAGCCCATGGTCTCGAACGGCATACTATAGCATGCCGTTTTGCATCATTTTTGAGGATTTGAAAAAAAGACGAAAATCACTCCGAGACCATGGGCTATAGCCCATCGTCTCAGAGTCATTTTTGTCTTTTTTTCAAATCCTTGTTTTTCATCATTTATGACCATGGCGATGGGCTATAGCCCATGGTCTCGAACGGCATACTATAGCATGCCGTTTTCCATCATTTTTGAGGATTTGAAAAAAGACGAAAATCACTCCGAGACCATGGGCTATAGCCCATCGTCTCTGAGTCATTTTCGTCTTTTTTTCAAATCCTCGTTTTTCATCATTTATGACCATGGCGATGGGCTATAGCCCATGGTCTCGAACGGCATACTATAGCATGCCGTTTTCCATCATTTTTGAGGAATTGAAAAAAAGACGAAAATCACTCCGAGACCATGGGCTATAGCCCATCGTCTCGGAGTCATTTTCGTCTTTTTTTCAAATCCTCGTTTTTCATCATTTATGACCATGGCGATGGGCTATAGCCCATGGTCTCGAACGGCATACTATAGCATGCCGTTTTCCATCATTTTTGAGGAATTGAAAAAAAGACGAAAATCACTCCGAGACCATGGGCTATAGCCCATCGTCTCTGAGTCATTTTCGTCTTTTTTTCAAATCCTCGTTTTTCATCATTTATGACCATGGCGATGGGCTATAGCCCATGGTCTCGAACGGCATACTATAGCATGCCGTTTTCCATCATTTTTGAGGATTTGAAAAAAGACGAAAATCACTCCGAGACCATGGGCTATAGCCCATCGTCTCTGAGTAATTTTCGTCTTTTTTTCAAATCCTCGTTTTTCATCATTTATGACCATGGCGATGGGCTATAGCCCATGGTCTCGAACGGCATACTATAGCATGCCGTTTTCCATCATTTTTGAGGATTTGAAAAAAGACGAAAATCACTCCGAGACCATGGGCTATAGCCCATCGTCTCTGAGTCATTTTCATCTTTTTTTCAAATCCTCGTTTTTCATCATTTATGACCATGGCGATGGGCTATAGCCCATGGTCTCGAACGGCATACTATAGCATGCCGTTTTCCATCATTTTTGAGGAATTGAAAAAAAGACGAAAATCACTCCGAGACCATGGGCTATAGCCCATCGTCTCGGAGTCATTTTCGTCTTTTTTTCAAATCCTCGTTTTTCATCATTTATGACCATGGCGATGGGCTATAGCCCATGGTCTCGAACGGCATACTATAGCATGCCGTTTTCCATCATTTTTGAGGATTTGAAAAAAAGACGAAAATCACTCCGAGACCATGGGCTATAGCCCATCGTCTCGGAGTCATTTTCGTCTTTTTTTCAAATCCTCGTTTTTCATCATTTATGACCATGGCGATGGGCTATAGCCCATGGTCTCGAACGGCATACTATAGCATGCCGTTTTCCATCATTTTTGAGGATTTGAAAAAAGACGAAAATCACTCCGAGACCATGGGCTATAGCCCATCGTCTCTGAGTCATTTTCGTCTTTTTTTCAAATCCTCGTTTTTCATCATTTATGACCATGGCGATGGGCTATAGCCCATGGTATCGAACGGCATACTATAGCATGCCGTTTTCCATCATTTTTGAGGATTTGAAAAAAAGACGAAAATCACTCCGAGACCATGGGCTATAGCCCATCGTCTCTGAGTCATTTTCGTCTTTTTTTCAAATCCTCGTTTTTCATCATTTATGACCATGGCGATGGGCTATAGCCCATGGTCTCGAACGGCATACTATAGCATGCCGTTTTGCATCATTTTTGAGGATTTGAAAAAAAGACGAAACGAGGATTTGAAAAAAAGACGAAAATGACTCCGAGACGATGGCTATAGCCCATGGTCTCGAACGGCATACTATAGCATGCCGTTTTCCATCATTTTTGAGGATTTGAAAAAAAGACGAAAATCACTCCGAGACCATGGGCTATAGCCCATCGTCTCGGAGTCATTTTCGTCTTTTTTTCAAATCCTTGTTTTTCATCATTTATGACCATGGCGATGGGCTATAGCCCATGGTCTCGAACGGCATACTATAGCATGCCGTTTTGCATCATTTTTGAGGATTTGAAAAAAAGACGAAAATCACTCCGAGACCATGGGCTATAGCCCATCGTCACGGAGTCATTTTTGTCTTTTTTTCAAATCCTTGTTTTTCATCATTTATGACCATGGCGATGGGCTATAGCCCATGGTCTCGAACGGCATACTATAGCATGCCGTTTTCCATCATTTTTGTGGATTTGTAAAAAAGACGATAATCACTCCGAGACAATGGGCTATAGCCCATCGTCTCTGAGTCATTTTAATCTTTTTTTCAAATCCTCGTTTTTCATCATTTATGACCATGGCGATGGGATATAGCCCATGGTCTCGAACGGCATACTATAGCATGCCGTTTTGCATCATTTTTGAGGATTTGAAAAAAAGACGAAACGAGGATTTGAAAAAAAGACGAAAATGACTCCGAGACGATGGCTATAGCCCATGGTCTCGAACGGCATACTATAGCATGCCGTTTTCCATCATTTTTGAGGATTTGAAAAAAAGACGAAAATCACTCCGAGACCATGGGCTATAGCCCATCGTCTCGGAGTCATTTTCGTCTTTTTTTCAAATCCTCGTTTTTCATCATTTATGACCATGGCGATGGGCTATAGCCCATGGTCTCGAACGGCATACTATAGCATGCCGTTTTGCATCATTTTTGAGGATTTGAAAAAAAGACGAAAATCACTCCGAGACCATGGGCTATAGCCCATCGTCTCAGAGTCATTTTTGTCTTTTTTTCAAATCCTTGTTTTTCATCATTTATGACCATGGCGATGGGCTATAGCCCATGGTCTCGAACGGCATACTATAGCATGCCGTTTTCCATCATTTTTGAGGATTTGAAAAAAGACGAAAATCACTCCGAGACCATGGGCTATAGCCCATCGTCTCTGAGTCATTTTCGTCTTTTTTTCAAATCCTCGTTTTTCATCATTTATGACCATGGCGATGGGCTATAGCCCATGGTCTCGAACGGCATACTATAGCATGCCGTTTTCCATCATTTTTGAGGAATTGAAAAAAAGACGAAAATCACTCCGAGACCATGGGCTATAGCCCATCGTCTCGGAGTCATTTTCGTCTTTTTTTCAAATCCTCGTTTTTCATCATTTATGACCATGGCGATGGGCTATAGCCCATGGTCTCGAACGGCATACTATAGCATGCCGTTTTCCATCATTTTTGAGGAATTGAAAAAAAGACGAAAATCACTCCGAGACCATGGGCTATAGCCCATCGTCTCTGAGTCATTTTCGTCTTTTTTTCAAATCCTCGTTTTTCATCATTTATGACCATGGCGATGGGCTATAGCCCATGGTCTCGAACGGCATACTATAGCATGCCGTTTTCCATCATTTTTGAGGATTTGAAAAAAGACGAAAATCACTCCGAGACCATGGGCTATAGCCCATCGTCTCTGAGTAATTTTCGTCTTTTTTTCAAATCCTCGTTTTTCATCATTTATGACCATGGCGATGGGCTATAGCCCATGGTCTCGAACGGCATACTATAGCATGCCGTTTTCCATCATTTTTGAGGATTTGAAAAAAGACGAAAATCACTCCGAGACCATGGGCTATAGCCCATCGTCTCTGAGTCATTTTCATCTTTTTTTCAAATCCTCGTTTTTCATCATTTATGACCATGGCGATGGGCTATAGCCCATGGTCTCGAACGGCATACTATAGCATGCCGTTTTCCATCATTTTTGAGGAATTGAAAAAAAGACGAAAATCACTCCGAGACCATGGGCTATAGCCCATCGTCTCGGAGTCATTTTCGTCTTTTTTTCAAATCCTCGTTTTTCATCATTTATGACCATGGCGATGGGCTATAGCCCATGGTCTCGAACGGCATACTATAGCATGCCGTTTTCCATCATTTTTGAGGATTTGAAAAAAAGACGAAAATCACTCCGAGACCATGGGCTATAGCCCATCGTCTCGGAGTCATTTTCGTATTTTTTTCAAATCCTCGTTTTTCATCATTTATGACCATGGCGATGGGCTATAGCCCATGGTCTCGAACGGCATACTATAGCATGCCGTTTTCCATCATTTTTGAGGATTTGAAAAAAGACGAAAATCACTCCGAGACCATGGGCTATAGCCCATCGTCTCTGAGTCATTTTCGTCTTTTTTTCAAATCCTCGTTTTTCATCATTTATGACCATGGCGATGGGCTATAGCCCATGGTATCGAACGGCATACTATAGCATGCCGTTTTCCATCATTTTTGAGGATTTGAAAAAAAGACGAAAATCACTCCGAGACCATGGGCTATAGCCCATCGTCTCTGAGTCATTTTCGTCTTTTTTTCAAATCCTCGTTTTTCATCATTTATGACCATGGCGATGGGCTATAGCCCATGGTCTCGAACGGCATACTATAGCATGCCGTTTTGCATCATTTTTGAGGATTTGAAAAAAAGACGAAACGAGGATTTGAAAAAAAGACGAAAATGACTCCGAGACGATGGCTATAGCCCATGGTCTCGAACGGCATACTATAGCATGCCGTTTTCCATCATTTTTGAGGATTTGAAAAAAAGACGAAAATCACTCCGAGACCATGGGCTATATATAGCCCATCGTCTCGGAGTCATTTTCGTCTTTTTTTCAAATCCTCGTTTTTCATCATTTATGACCATGGCGATGGGCTATAGCCCATGGTCTCGAACGGCATACTATAGCATGCCGTTTTGCATCATTTTTGAGGATTTGAAAAAAAGACGAAAATCACTCCGAGACCATGGGCTATAGCCCATCGTCTCGGAGTCATTTTTGTCTTTTTTTCAAATCCTTGTTTTTCATCATTTATGACCATGGCGATGGGCTATAGCCCATGGTCTCGAACGGCATACTATAGCATGCCGTTTTCCATCATTTTTGTGGATTTGTAAAAAAGACGATAATCACTCCGAGACAATGGGCTATAGCCCATCGTCTCTGAGTCATTTTAATCTTTTTTTCAAATCTTCGTTTTTCATCATTTATGACCATGGCGATGGGATATAGCCCATGGTCTCGAACGGCATACTATAGCATGCCGTTTTGCATCATTTTTGAGGATTTGAAAAAAAGACGAAACGAGGATTTGAAAAAAAGACGAAAATGACTCCGAGACGATGGCTATAGCCCATGGTCTCGAACGGCATACTATAGCATGCCGTTTTCCATCATTTTTGAGGATTTGAAAAAAAGACGAAAATCACTCCGAGACCATGGGCTATAGCCCATCGTCTCGGAGTCATTTTCGTCTTTTTTTCAAATCCTCGTTTTTCATCATTTATGACCATGGCGATGGGCTATAGCCCATGGTCTCGAACGGCATACTATAGCATGCCGTTTTGCATCATTTTTGAGGATTTGAAAAAAAGACGAAAATCACTCCGAGACCATGGGCTATAGCCCATCGTCTCAGAGTCATTTTTGTCTTTTTTTCAAATCCTTGTTTTTCATCATTTATGACCATGGCGATGGGCTATAGCCCATGGTCTCGAACGGCATACTATAGCATGCCGTTTTCCATCATTTTTGAGGATTTGAAAAAAGACGAAAATCACTCCGAGACCATGGGCTATAGCCCATCGTCTCTGAGTCATTTTCGTCTTTTTTTCAAATCCTCGTTTTTCATCATTTATGACCATGGCGATGGGCTATAGCCCATGGTCTCGAACGGCATACTATAGCATGCCGTTTTCCATCATTTTTGAGGATTTGAAAAAAGACGAAAATCACTCCGAGACCATGGGCTATAGCCCATCGTCTCTGAGTCATTTTCGTCTTTTTTTCAAATCCTCGTTTTTCATCATTTATGACCATGGCGATGGGCTATAGCCCATGGTCTCGAACGGCATACTATAGCATGCCGTTTTCCATCATTTTTGAGGAATTGAAAAAAAGACGAAAATCACTCCGAGACCATGGGCTATAGCCCATCGTCTCGGAGTCATTTTCGTCTTTTTTTCAAATCCTCGTTTTTCATCATTTATGACCATGGCGATGGGCTATAGCCCATGGTCTCGAACGGCATACTATAGCATGCCGTTTTCCATCATTTTTGAGGAATTGAAAAAAAGACGAAAATCACTCCGAGACCATGGGCTATAGCCCATCGTCTCTGAGTCATTTTCGTCTTTTTTTCAAATCCTCGTTTTTCATCATTTATGACCATGGCGATGGGCTATAGCCCATGGTCTCGAACGGCATACTATAGCATGCCGTTTTCCATCATTTTTGAGGATTTGAAAAAAGACGAAAATCACTCCGAGACCATGGGCTATAGCCCATCGTCTCTGAGTAATTTTCGTCTTTTTTTCAAATCCTCGTTTTTCATCATTTATGACCATGGCGATGGGCTATAGCCCATGGTCTCGAACGGCATACTATAGCATGCCGTTTTCCATCATTTTTGAGGATTTGAAAAAAGACGAAAATCACTCCGAGACCATGGGCTATAGCCCATCGTCTCTGAGTCATTTTCATCTTTTTTTCAAATCCTCGTTTTTCATCATTTATGACCATGGCGATGGGCTATAGCCCATGGTCTCGAACGGCATACTATAGCATGCCGTTTTCCATCATTTTTGAGGAATTGAAAAAAAGACGAAAATCACTCCGAGACCATGGGCTATAGCCCATCGTCTCGGAGTCATTTTCGTCTTTTTTTCAAATCCTCGTTTTTCATCATTTATGACCATGGCGATGGGCTATAGCCCATGGTCTCGAACGGCATACTATAGCATGCCGTTTTCCATCATTTTTGAGGATTTGAAAAAAAGACGAAAATCACTCCGAGACCATGGGCTATAGCCCATCGTCTCGGAGTCATTTTCGTCTTTTTTTCAAATCCTCGTTTTTCATCATTTATGACCATGGCGATGGGCTATAGCCCATGGTCTCGAACGGCATACTATAGCATGCCGTTTTCCATCATTTTTGAGGATTTGAAAAAAGACGAAAATCACTCCGAGACCATGGGCTATAGCCCATCGTCTCTGAGTCATTTTCGTCTTTTTTTCAAATCCTCGTTTTTCATCATTTATGACCATGGCGATGGGCTATAGCCCATGGTATCGAACGGCATACTATAGCATGCCGTTTTCCATCATTTTTGAGGATTTGAAAAAAAGACGAAAATCACTCCGAGACCATGGGCTATAGCCCATCGTCTCTGAGTCATTTTCGTCTTTTTTTCAAATCCTCGTTTTTCATCATTTATGACCATGGCGATGGGCTATAGCCCATGGTCTCGAACGGCATACTATAGCATGCCGTTTTGCATCATTTTTGAGGATTTGAAAAAAAGACGAAACGAGGATTTGAAAAAAAGATGAAAATGACTCCGAGACGATGGCTATAGCCCATGGTCTCGAACGGCATACTATAGCATGCCGTTTTCCATCATTTTTGAGGATTTGAAAAAAAGACGAAAATCACTCCGAGACCATGGGCTATAGCCCATCGTCTCGGAGTCATTTTCGTCTTTTTTTCAAATCCTCGTTTTTCATCATTTATGACCATGGCGATGGGCTATAGCCCATGGTCTCGAACGGCATACTATAGCATGCCGTTTTGCATCATTTTTGAGGATTTGAAAAAAAGACAAAAATCACTCCGAGACCATGGGCTATAGCCCATCGTCTCGGAGTCATTTTTGTCTTTTTTTCAAATCCTTGTTTTTCATCATTTATGACCATGGCGATGGGCTATAGCCCATGGTCTCGAACGGCATACTATAGCATGCCGTTTTCCATCATTTTTGTGGATTTGTAAAAAAGACGATAATCACTCCGAGACAATGGGCTATAGCCCATCGTCTCTGAGTCATTTTAATCTTTTTTTCAAATCCTCGTTTTTCATCATTTATGACCATGGCGATGGGATATAGCCCATGGTCTCGAACGGCATACTATAGCATGCCGTTTTGCATCATTTTTGAGGATTTGAAAAAAAGACGAAACGAGGATTTGAAAAAAAGACGAAAATGACTCCGAGACGATGGCTATAGCCCATGGTCTCGAACGGCATACTATAGCATGCCGTTTTCCATCATTTTTGAGGATTTGAAAAAAAGACGAAAATCACTCCGAGACCATGGGCTATAGCCCATCGTCTCGGAGTCATTTTCGTCTTTTTTTCAAATCCTCGTTTTTCATCATTTATGACCATGGCGATGGGCTATAGCCCATGGTCTCGAACGGCATACTATAGCATGCCGTTTTGCATCATTTTTGAGGATTTGAAAAAAAGACGAAAATCACTCCGAGACCATGGGCTATAGCCCATCGTCTCAGAGTCATTTTTGTCTTTTTTTCAAATCCTTGTTTTTCATCATTTATGACCATGGCGATGGGCTATAGCCCATGGTCTCGAACGGCATACTATAGCATGCCGTTTTCCATCATTTTTGTGGATTTGTAAAAAAGACGATAATCACTCCGAGACAATGGGCTATAGCCCATCGTCTCTGAGTAATTTTCGTCTTTTTTTCAAATCCTCAAAAATGATGAAAAACGGCATGCTATAGTATGCCGTCCGATATGGTCTATAGCCCATGGTCATAAATGATGAAAAACGAGGATTTGAAAAAAAGACGAAAATGACTCCGAGACGATGGGCTATAGCCCATGGTCTCGGAGTGATTTTCGTCTTTTTTTCAAATCCTCAAAAATGATGGAAAACGGCATGCTATAGTATGCCGTTCGAGACCATGGGCTATAGCCCATCGCCATGGTCATAAATGATGAAAAACGAGGATTTGAAAAAAAGACGAAAATGACTCAGAGACGATGGGCTATAGCCCATGGTCTCGGAGTGATTTTCGTTTTTCATCATTTATGACCATGGCGATGGGCTATAGCCCATGGTCTCGAACGGCATACTATAGCATGCCGTTTTGCATCATTTTTGAGGATTTGAAAAAAAGACCAAACGAGGATTTGAAAAAAAGACGAAAATGACTCCGAGACGATGGGCTATAGCCCATGGTCTCGAACGGCATACTATAGCATGCCGTTTTCCATCATTTTTTAGGATTTGAAAAAAAGACGAAAATCACTCCGAGACCATGGGCTATAGCCCATCGTCTCGGAGTCATTTTCGTCTTTTTTTCAAATGCTCGTTTTTCATCATTTATGACCATGGCGATGGGCTATAGCCCATGGTCTCAAACGGCATACTATAGCATGCCGTTTTCCATCATTTTTGAGGATTTGAAAAAAATACGAAAATCACTCCGAGACCATGGGCTATAGCCCATCGTCTCGGAGTCATTTTCGTCTTTTTTTCAAATCCTCGTTTTTCATCATTTATGACCATGGCGATGGGCTATAGCCCATGGTCTCGAACGGCATACTATAGCATGCCGTTTTGCATCATTTTTGAGGATTTGAAAAAAAGACGAAACGAGGATTTGAAAAAAAGACGAAAATGACTCCGAGACGATGGCTATAGCCCATGGTCTCGAACGGCATACTATAGCATGCCGTTTTCCATCATTTTTGAGGATTTGAAAAAAAGACGAAAATCACTCCGAGACCATGGGCTATAGCCCATCGTCTCAAGGTCATTTTCGTCTTTTTTTCAAATCCTCATTTTTCATCATTTATGACCATGGCGATGGGATATAGCCCATGGTCTCGAACGGCATACTATAGCATGCCGTTTTCCATCATTTTTGAGGATTTGAAAAAAAGACGAAAATCACTCCGAGACCATGGGCTATAGCCCATCGTCTCTGAGTCATTTTCGTCTTTTTTTCAAATCCTCGTTTTTCATCATTTATGACCATGGCGATGGGCTATAGCCCATGGTATCGAACGGCATACTATAGCATGCCGTTTTCCATCATTTTTGAGGATTTGAAAAAAAGACGAAAATCACTCCGAGACCATGGGCTATAGCCCATCGTCTCTGAGTCATTTTCGTCTTTTTTTCAAATCCTCGTTTTTCATCATTTATGACCATGGCGATGGGCTATAGCCCATGGTCTCGAACGGCATACTATAGCATGCCGTTTTCCATCATTTTTGAGGATTTGAAAAAAGACGAAAATCACTCCGTGACCATGGGCTATAGCCCATCGTCTCTGAGTCATTTTCGTCTTTTTTTCAAATCCTCGTTTTTCATCATTTATGACCATGGCGATGGGCTATAGCCCATGGTCTCGAACGGCATACTATAGCATGCCGTTTTCCATCATTTTTGAGGAATTGAAAAAAAGACGAAAATCACTCCGAGACCATGGGCTATAGCCCATCGTCTCGGAGTCATTTTCGTCTTTTTTTCAAATCCTCGTTTTTCATCATTTATGACCATGGCGATGGGCTATAGCCCATGGTCTCGAACGGCATACTATAGCATGCCGTTTTCCATCATTTTTGAGGATTTGAAAAAAAGACGAAAATCACTCCGAGACCATGGGCTATAGCCCATCGTCTCGGAGTCATTTTCGTCTTTTTTTCAAATCCTCGTTTTTCATCATTTATGACCATGGCGATGGGCTATAGCCCATGGTCTCGAACGGCATACTATAGCATGCCGTTTTCCATCATTTTTGAGGATTTGAAAAAAGACGAAAATCACTCCGAGACCATGGGCTATAGCCCATCGTCTCTGAGTCATTTTCGTCTTTTTTTCAAATCCTCGTTTTTCATCATTTATGACCATGGCGATGGGCTATAGCCCATGGTATCGAACGGCATACTATAGCATGCCGTTTTCCATCATTTTTGAGGATTTGAAAAAAAGACGAAAATCACTCCGAGACCATGGGCTATAGCCCATCGTCTCTGAGTCATTTTCGTCTTTTTTTCAAATCCTCGTTTTTCATCATTTATGACCATGGCGATGGGCTATAGCCCATGGTCTCGAACGGCATACTATAGCATGCCGTTTTGCATCATTTTTGAGGATTTGAAAAAAAGACGAAAATCACTCCGAGACGATGGGCTATAGCCCATCGTCTCTGAGTCATTTTAATCTTTTTTTCAAATCCTCGTTTTTCATCATTTATGACCATGGCGATGGGATATAGCCCATGGTCTCGAACGGCATACTATAGCATGCCGTTTTGCATCATTTTTGAGGATTTGAAAAAAAGACGAAACGAGGATTTGAAAAAAAGACGAAAATGACTCCGAGACGATGGCTATAGCCCATGGTCTCGAACGGCATACTATAGCATGCCGTTTTCCATCATTTTTGAGGATTTGAAAAAAAGACGAAAATCACTCCGAGACCATGGGCTATAGCCCATCGTCTCGGAGTCATTTTCGTCTTTTTTTCAAATCCTCGTTTTTCATCATTTATGACCATGGCGATGGGCTATAGCCCATGGTCTCGAACGGCATACTATAGCATGCCGTTTTGCATCATTTTTGAGGATTTGAAAAAAAGACGAAAATCACTCCGAGACCATGGGCTATAGCCCATCGTCTCAGAGTCATTTTTGTCTTTTTTTCAAATCCTTGTTTTTCATCATTTATGACCATGGCGATGGGCTATAGCCCATGGTCTCGAACGGCATACTATAGCATGCCGTTTTCCATCATTTTTGAGGATTTGAAAAAAGACGAAAATCACTCCGAGACCATGGGCTATAGCCCATCGTCTCTGAGTCATTTTCGTCTTTTTTTCAAATCCTCGTTTTTCATCATTTATGACCATGGCGATGGGCTATAGCCCATGGTCTCGAACGGCATACTATAGCATGCCGTTTTCCATCATTTTTGAGGATTTGAAAAAAGACGAAAATCACTCCGAGACCATGGGCTATAGCCCATCGTCTCTGAGTCATTTTCGTCTTTTTTTCAAATCCTCGTTTTTCATCATTTATGACCATGGCGATGGGCTATAGCCCATGGTCTCGAACGGCATACTATAGCATGCCGTTTTCCATCATTTTTGAGGAATTGAAAAAAAGACGAAAATCACTCCGAGACCATGGGCTATAGCCCATCGTCTCGGAGTCATTTTCGTCTTTTTTTCAAATCCTCGTTTTTCATCATTTATGACCATGGCGATGGGCTATAGCCCATGGTCTCGAACGGCATACTATAGCATGCCGTTTTCCATCATTTTTGAGGAATTGAAAAAAAGACGAAAATCACTCCGAGACCATGGGCTATAGCCCATCGTCTCTGAGTCATTTTCGTCTTTTTTTCAAATCCTCGTTTTTCATCATTTATGACCATGGCGATGGGCTATAGCCCATGGTCTCGAACGGCATACTATAGCATGCCGTTTTCCATCATTTTTGAGGATTTGAAAAAAGACGAAAATCACTCCGAGACCATGGGCTATAGCCCATCGTCTCTGAGTAATTTTCGTCTTTTTTTCAAATCCTCGTTTTTCATCATTTATGACCATGGCGATGGGCTATAGCCCATGGTCTCGAACGGCATACTATAGCATGCCGTTTTCCATCATTTTTGAGGATTTGAAAAAAGACGAAAATCACTCCGAGACCATGGGCTATAGCCCATCGTCTCTGAGTCATTTTCATCTTTTTTTCAAATCCTCGTTTTTCATCATTTATGACCATGGCGATGGGCTATAGCCCATGGTCTCGAACGGCATACTATAGCATGCCGTTTTCCATCATTTTTGAGGAATTGAAAAAAAGACGAAAATCACTCCGAGACCATGGGCTATAGCCCATCGTCTCGGAGTCATTTTCGTCTTTTTTTCAAATCCTCGTTTTTCATCATTTATGACCATGGCGATGGGCTATAGCCCATGGTCTCGAACGGCATACTATAGCATGCCGTTTTCCATCATTTTTGAGGATTTGAAAAAAAGGACGAAAATCACTCCGAGACCATGGGCTATAGCCCATCGTCTCGGAGTCATTTTCGTCTTTTTTTCAAATCCTCGTTTTTCATCATTTATGACCATGGCGATGGGCTATAGCCCATGGTCTCGAACGGCATACTATAGCATGCCGTTTTCCATCATTTTTGAGGATTTGAAAAAAGACGAAAATCACTCCGAGACCATGGGCTATAGCCCATCGTCTCTGAGTCATTTTCGTCTTTTTTTCAAATCCTCGTTTTTCATCATTTATGACCATGGCGATGGGCTATAGCCCATGGTATCGAACGGCATACTATAGCATGCCGTTTTCCATCATTTTTGAGGATTTGAAAAAAAGACGAAAATCACTCCGAGACCATGGGCTATAGCCCATCGTCTCTGAGTCATTTTCGTCTTTTTTTCAAATCCTCGTTTTTCATCATTTATGACCATGGCGATGGGCTATAGCCCATGGTCTCGAACGGCATACTATAGCATGCCGTTTTGCATCATTTTTGAGGATTTGAAAAAAAGACGAAACGAGGATTTGAAAAAAAGACGAAAATGACTCCGAGACGATGGCTATAGCCCATGGTCTCGAACGGCATACTATAGCATGCCGTTTTCCATCATTTTTGAGGATTTGAAAAAAAGACGAAAATCACTCCGAGACAATGGGCTATAGCCCATCGTCTCTGAGTCATTTTAATCTTTTTTTCAAATCCTCGTTTTTCATCATTTATGACCATGGCGATGGGATATAGCCCATGGTCTCGAACGGCATACTATAGCATGCCGTTTTGCATCATTTTTGAGGATTTGAAAAAAAGACGAAACGAGGATTTGAAAAAAAGACGAAAATGACTCCGAGACGATGGCTATAGCCCATGGTCTCGAACGGCATACTATAGCATGCCGTTTTCCATCATTTTTGAGGATTTGAAAAAAAGACGAAAATCACTCCGAGACCATGGGCTATAGCCCATCGTCTCGGAGTCATTTTCGTCTTTTTTTCAAATCCTCGTTTTTCATCATTTATGACCATGGCGATGGGCTATAGCCCATGGTCTCGAACGGCATACTATAGCATGCCGTTTTGCATCATTTTTGAGGATTTGAAAAAAAGACGAAAATCACTCCGAGACCATGGGCTATAGCCCATCGTCTCAGAGTCATTTTTGTCTTTTTTTCAAATCCTTGTTTTTCATCATTTATGACCATGGCGATGGGCTATAGCCCATGGTCTCGAACGGCATACTATAGCATGCCGTTTTCCATCATTTTTGTGGATTTGTAAAAAAGACGATAATCACTCCGAGACAATGGGCTATAGCCCATCGTCTCTGAGTCATTTTCGTCTTTTTTTCAAATCCTCAAAAATGATGAAAAACGGCATGCTATAGTATGCCGTCCGATATGGTCTATAGCCCATGGTCATAAATGATGAAAAACGAGGATTTGAAAAAAAGACGAAAATGACTCCGAGACGATGGGCTATAGCCCATGGTCTCGGAGTGATTTTCGTCTTTTTTTCAAATCCTCAAAAATGATGGAAAACGGCATGCTATAGTATGCCGTTCGAGACCATGGGCTATAGCCCATCGCCATGGTCATAAATGATGAAAAACGAGGATTTGAAAAAAAGACGAAAATGACTCAGAGACGATGGGCTATAGCCCATGGTCTCGGAGTGATTTTCGTTTTTCATCATTTATGACCATGGCGATGGGCTATAGCCCATGGTCTCGAACGGCATACTATAGCATGCCGTTTTGCATCATTTTTGAGGATTTGAAAAAAAGACCAAACGAGGATTTGAAAAAAAGACGAAAATGACTCCGAGACGATGGGCTATAGCCCATGGTCTCGAACGGCATACTATAGCATGCCGTTTTCCATCATTTTTTAGGATTTGAAAAAAAGACGAAAATCACTCCGAGACCATGGGCTATAGCCCATCGTCTCGGAGTCATTTTCGTCTTTTTTTCAAATGCTCGTTTTTCATCATTTATGACCATGGCGATGGGCTATAGCCCATGGTCTCAAACGGCATACTATAGCATGCCGTTTTCCATCATTTTTGAGGATTTGAAAAAAATACGAAAATCACTCCGAGACCATGGGCTATAGCCCATCGTCTCGGAGTCATTTTCGTCTTTTTTTCAAATCCTCGTTTTTCATCATTTATGACCATGGCGATGGGCTATAGCCCATGGTCTCGAACGGCATACTATAGCATGCCGTTTTGCATCATTTTTGAGGATTTGAAAAAAAGACGAAACGAGGATTTGAAAAAAAGACGAAAATGACTCCGAGACGATGGCTATAGCCCATGGTCTCGAACGGCATACTATAGCATGCCGTTTTCCATCATTTTTGAGGATTTGAAAAAAAGACGAAAATCACTCCGAGACCATGGGCTATAGCCCATCGTCTCAAGGTCATTTTCGTCTTTTTTTCAAATCCTCATTTTTCATCATTTATGACCATGGCGATGGGATATAGCCCATGGTCTCGAACGGCATACTATAGCATGCCGTTTTCCATCATTTTTGAGGATTTGAAAAAAAGACGAAAATCACTCCGAGACCATGGGCTATAGCCCATCGTCTCTGAGTCATTTTCGTCTTTTTTTCAAATCCTCGTTTTTCATCATTTATGACCATGGCGATGGGCTATAGCCCATGGTCTCGAACGGCATACTATAGCATGCCGTTTTCCATCATTTTTGAGGATTTGAAAAAAGACGAAAATCACTCCGTGACCATGGGCTATAGCCCATCGTCTCTGAGTCATTTTCGTCTTTTTTTCAAATCCTCGTTTTTCATCATTTATGACCATGGCGATGGGCTATAGCCCATGGTCTTGAACGGCATACTATAGCATGCCGTTTTCCATCATTTTTGAGGAATTGAAAAAAAGACGAAAATCACTCCGAGACCATGGGCTATAGCCCATCGTCTCGGAGTCATTTTCGTCTTTTTTTCAAATCCTCGTTTTTCATCATTTATGACCATGGCGATGGGCTATAGCCCATGGTCTCGAACGGCATACTATAGCATGCCGTTTTCCATCATTTTTGAGGATTTGAAAAAAAGACGAAAATCACTCCGAGACCATGGGCTATAGCCCATCGTCTCGGAGTCATTTTCGTCTTTTTTTCAAATCCTCGTTTTTCATCATTTATGACCATGGCGATGGGCTATAGCCCATGGTCTCGAACGGCATACTATAGCATGCCGTTTTCCATCATTTTTGAGGATTTGAAAAAAGACGAAAATCACTCCGAGACCATGGGCTATAGCCCATCGTCTCTGAGTCATTTTCGTCTTTTTTTCAAATCCTCGTTTTTCATCATTTATGACCATGGCGATGGGCTATAGCCCATGGTATCGAACGGCATACTATAGCATGCCGTTTTCCATCATTTTTGAGGATTTGAAAAAAAGACGAAAATCACTCCGAGACCATGGGCTATAGCCCATCGTCTCTGAGTCATTTTCGTCTTTTTTTCAAATCCTCGTTTTTCATCATTTATGACCATGGCGATGGGCTATAGCCCATGGTCTCGAACGGCATACTATAGCATGCCGTTTTGCATCATTTTTGAGGATTTGAAAAAAAGACGAAAATCACTCCGAGACGATGGGCTATAGCCCATCGTCTCTGAGTCATTTTCGTCTTTTTTTCAAATCCTCGTTTTTCATCATTTATGACCATGGCGATGGGCTATAGCCCATGGTCTCGAACGGCATACTATAGCATGCCTTTTTCCATCATTTTTGAGGATTTGAAAAAAAGACGAAAATCACTCCGAGACCATGGGCTATAGCCCATCGTCTCGGAGTCATTTTCGTCTTTTTTTCAAATCCTTGTTTTTCATCATTTATGACCATGGCGATGGGCTATAGCCCATGGTCTCGAACGGCATACTATAGCATGCCGTTTTCCATCATTTTTGAGGATTTGAAAAAAAGACGAAAATCACTCCGAGACCATGGGCTATAGCCCATCGTCTCGGAGTCATTTTCGTCTTTTTTTCAAATCCTCGTTTTTCATCATTTATGACCATGGCGATGGGCTATAGCCCATGGTCTCGAACGGCATACTATAGCATGCCGTTTTCCATCATTTTTGAGGATTTGAAAAAAGACGAAAATCACTCCGAGACCATGGGCTATAGCCCATCGTCTCTGAGTCATTTTCGTCTTTTTTTCAAATCCTCGTTTTTCATCATTTATGACCATGGCGATGGGCTATAGCCCATGGTATCGAACGGCATACTATAGCATGCCGTTTTCCATCATTTTTGAGGATTTGAAAAAAAGACGAAAATCACTCCGAGACCATGGGCTATAGCCCATCGTCTCTGAGTCATTTTCGTCTTTTTTTCAAATCCTCGTTTTTCATCATTTATGACCATGGCGATGGGCTATAGCCCATGGTCTCGAACGGCATACTATAGCATGCCGTTTTGCATCATTTTTGAGGATTTGAAAAAAAGACGAAAATCACTCCGAGACGATGGGCTATAGCCCATCGTCTCTGAGTCATTTTCGTCTTTTTTTCAAATCCTCGTTTTTCATCATTTATGACCATGGCGATGGGCTATAGCCCATGGTCTCGAACGGCATACTATAGCATGCCTTTTTCCATCATTTTTGAGGATTTGAAAAAAAGACGAAAATCACTCCGAGACCATGGGCTATAGCCCATCGTCTCGGAGTCATTTTCGTCTTTTTTTCAAATCCTTGTTTTTCATCATTTATGACCATGGCGATGGGCTATAGCCCATGGTCTCGAACGGCATACTATAGCATGCCGTTTTCCATCATTTTTGAGGATTTGAAAAAAAGACGAAAATCACTCCGAGACCATGGGCTATAGCCCATCGTCTCGGAGTCATTTTCGTCTTTTTTTCAAATCCTTGTTTTTCATCATTTATGACCATGGCGATGGGCTATAGCCCATGGTCTCGAACGGCATACTATAGCATGCCGTTTTCCATCATTTCTGAGGATTTGAAAAAAATACGAAAATCACTCCGAGACCATGGGCTATAGCCCATCGTCTGAGTCATTTTCGTCTTTTTTTCAAATCCTCGGTTTTCATCATTTATGACCATGGCGATGGGCTATAGCCCATGGTCTCGAACGGCATACTATAGCATGCCGTTTTCCATCATTTTTGAGGATTTGAAAAAAAGACGAAAATCACTCCGAGACCATGGGCTATAGCCCATCGTCTCGGAGTCATTTTCGTCTTTTTTTCAAATCCTTGTTTTTCATCATTTATGACCATGGCGATGGGCTATAGCCCATGGTCTCGAACGGCATACTATAGCATGCCGTTTTCCATCATTTTTGAGGATTTGAAAAAAAGACGAAAATCACTCCAAGACCATGGGCTATAGCCCATCGTCTCTGAGTAATTTTCGTCTTTTTTTCAAATGCTCGTTTTTCATCATTTATGACCATGGCGATGGGCTATAGCCCATGGTCTCGAACGGCATACTATAGCATGCCGTTTTCCATAATTTTTTAGGATTTGAAAAAAAGACGAAAATGACTCCGAGACGATGGGCTATAGCCCATGGTCTCGAACGGCATACTATAGCATGCCGTTTTCCATCATTTTTGAGGATTTGAAAAAAAGACGAAAATCACTCCAAGACCATGGGCTATAGCCCATCGTCTCTGAGTAATTTTCGTCTTTTTTTCAAATGCTCGTTTTTCATCATTTATGACCATGGCGATGGGCTATAGCCCATGGTCTCGAACGGCATACTATAGCATGCCGTTTTCCATCATTTTTGAGGATTTGAAAAAAAGACGAAAATCACTCCGAGACCATGGGCTATAGCCCATCGTCTCTGAGTCATTTTCGTCTTTTTTTCAAATCCTCGTTTTTCATCATTTATGACCATGGCGATGGGCTATAGCCCATGGTCTCGAACGGCATACTATAGCATGCCGTTTTGCATCATTTTTGAGGATTTGAAAAAAAGACGAAACGAGGATTTGAAAAAAAGACGAAAATGACTCCGAGACGATGGGCTATAGCCCATGGTCTCGAACGGCATACTATAGCATGCCTTTTTCCATCATTTTTGAGGATTTGAAAAAAAGACGAAAATCACTCCGAGACCATGGGCTATAGCCCATCGTCTCGGAGTCATTTTCGTCTTTTTTTCAAATCCTTGTTTTTCATCATTTATGACCATGGCGATGGGCTATAGCCCATGGTCTCGAACGGCATACTATAGCATGCCGTTTTCCATCATTTTTGAGGATTTGAAAAAAAGACGAAAATCACTCCGAGACCATGGGCTATAGCCCATCGTCTCGGAGTCATTTTCGTCTTTTTTTCAAATCCTTGTTTTTCATCATTTATGACCATGGCGATGGGCTATAGCCCATGGTCTCGAATGGCATACTATAGCATGCCGTTTTCCATCATTTTTGAGGATTTGAAAAAAAGACGAAAATCACTCCGAGACCATGGGCTATAGCCCATCGTCTCGGAGTCATTTTCGTCTTTTTTTCAAATCCTCGTTTTTCATCATTTATGACCATGGCGATGGGATATAGCCCATGGTCTCGAACGGCATACTATAGCATGCCGTTTTGCATAATTTTTGAGGATTTGAAAAAAAACCGAAACGAGGATTTGAAAAAAAGACGAAAATGACTCCGAGACGATGGCTATAGCCCATGGTCTCGAACGGCATACTATAGCATGCCGTTTTCCATCATTTTTGAGGATTTGAAAAAAAGACGAAAATTACTCCGAGACCATGGGCTATAGCCCATCGTCTCGGAGTAATTTTCGTCTTTTTTTCAAATCCTCGTTTTTCATCATTTATGACCATGGCGATGGGCTATAGCCCATGGTCTCGAACGGCATACTATAGCATGCCGTTTTCCATCATTTTTGAGGATTTGAAAAAAAGACGAAACGAGGATTTGAAAAAAAGACGAAAATGACTCCGAGACGATGGGCTATAGCCCATGGTCTCGAACGGCATACTATAGCATGCCGTTTTCCATCATTTTTGAGGATTTGAAAAAAAGACGAAAATCACTCCGAGACCATGGGCTATAGCCCATCGTCTCGGAGTCATTTTCGTATTTTTTTCAAATCCTTGTTTTTTATCATTTATGACCATGGCGATGGGCTATAGCCCATGGTCTCGAACGGCATACTATAGCATGCCGTTTTCCATCATTTTTTAGGATTTGAAAAAAAGACGAAAATGACTCCGAGACGATGGGCTATAGCCCATGGTCTCGAACGGCATACTATAGCATGCCGTTTTCCATCATTTTTGAGGATTTGAAAAAAAGACGAAAATCACTCCGAGACCATGGGCTATAGCCCATCGTCTCGGAGTCATTTTCGTATTTTTTTCAAATCCTTGTTTTTCATCATTTATGACCATGGCGATGGGCTATAGCCCATGGTCTCGAACGGCATACTATAGCATGCCGTTTTCCATCATTTTTTAGGATTTGAAAAAAAGACGAAAATGACTCCGAGACGATGGGCTATAGCCCATGGTCTCGAACGGCATACTATAGCATGCCGTTTTCCATCATTTTTGAGGATTTGAAAAAAAGACGAAAATCACTCCGAGACCATGGGCTATAGCCCATCGTCTCGGAGTCATTTTCGTCTTTTTTTCAAATCCTCGTTTTTCATCATTTATGACCATGGCGATGGGCTATAGCCCATGGTCTCGAACGGCATACTATAGCATGCCGTTTTCCATCATTTTTGAGGAATTGAAAAAAAGACGAAAATCACTCCGAGACCATGGGCTATAGCCCATCGTCTCTGAGTCATTTTCGTCTTTTTTTCAAATCCTCGTTTTTCATCATTTATGACCATGGCGATGGGCTATAGCCCATGGTCTCGAACGGCATACTATAGCATGCCGTTTTCCATCATTTTTGAGGATTTGAAAAAAGACGAAAATCACTCCGAGACCATGGGCTATAGCCCATCGTCTCTGAGTCATTTTTGTCTTTTTTTCAAATCCTCGTTTTTCATCATTTATGACCATGGCGATGGGCTATAGCCCATGGTCTCGAACGGCATACTATAGCATGCCGTTTTCCATCATTTCTGAGGATTTGAAAAAAATACGAAAATCACTCCGAGACCATGGGCTATAGCCCATCGTCTCTGAGTCATTTTCGTCTTTTTTTCAAATCCTCGTTTTTCATCATTTATGACCATGGCGATGGGCTATAGCCCATGGTCTCGAACGGCATACTATAGCATGCCGTTTTCCATCATTTTTGAGGATTTGAAAAAAGACGAAAATCACTCCGAGACCATGGGCTATAGCCCATCGTCTCTGAGTCATTTTCGTCTTTTTTTCAAATCCTCGTTTTTCATCATTTATGACCATGGCGATGGGCTATAGCCCATGGTCTCGAACGGCATACTATAGCATACCGTTTTCCATCATTTTTGAGGATTTGAAAAAAAGACGAAACGAGGATTTGAAAAAAAGACGAAAATGACTCCGAGACGATGGGCTATAGCCCATGGTCTCGAACGGCATACTATAGCATGCCGTTTTCCATAATTTTTGAGGATTTGAAAAAAAGACGAAAATCACTCCGAGACCATGGGCTATATAGCCCATCGTCTCGGAGTCATTTTCGTCTTTTTTTCAAATGCTCGTTTTTCATCATTTATGACCATGGCGATGGGCTATAGACCATGGTCTCGAACGGCATACTATAGCATGCCGTTTTCCATCATTTTTGAGGATTTGAAAAAAAGACGAAAATCACTCCGAGACCATGGGCTATAGCCCATCGTCTCTGAGTCATTTTCGTCTTTTTTTCAAATCCTCGTTTTTCATCATTTATGACCATGGCGATGGGCTATAGCCCATGGTCTCGAACGGCATACTATAGCATGCCGTTTTGCATCATTTTTGAGGATTTGAAAAAAAGACGAAACGAGGATTTGAAAAAAAGACGAAAATGACTCCGAGACGATGGGCTATAGCCCATGGTCTCGAACGGCATACTATAGCATGCCGTTTTCCATCATTTTTGAGGATTTGAAAAAAAGACGAAAATCACTCCGAGACCATGGGCTATAGCCCATCGTCTCGGAGTCATTTTCGTCTTTTTTTCAAATCCTCGTTTTTCATCATTTATGACCATGGCGATGGGCTATAGCCCATGGTCTCGAACGGCATACTATAGCATGCCGTTTTCCATCATTTTTGAGGAATTGAAAAAAAGACGAAAATCACTCCGAGACCATGGGCTATAGCCCATCGTCTCTGAGTCATTTTCGTCTTTTTTTCAAATCCTCGTTTTTCATCATTTATGACCATGGCGATGGGCTATAGCCCATGGTCTCGAACGGCATACTATAGCATGCCGTTTTCCATCATTTTTGAGGATTTGAAAAAAAGACGAAAATCACTCCGAGACCATGGGCTATAGCCCATCGTCTCCGAGTCATTTTCGTCTTTTTTTCAAATCCTCGTTTTTCATCATTTATCCGAGACCATGGGCTATAGCCCATCGTCTCGGAGTCATTTTCGTCTTTTTTTCAAATCCTCGTTTTTCATCATTTATGACCATGGCGATGGGCTATAGCCCATGGTCTCGAACGGCATACTATAGCATGCCGTTTTCCATCATTTTTGAGGATTTGAAAAAAGACGAAAATCACTCCGAGACCATGGGCTATAGCCCATCGTCTCTGAGTCATTTTCGTCTTTTTTTCAAATCCTTGTTTTTCATCATTTATGACCATGGCGATGGGCTATAGCCCATGGTCTCGAACGGCATACTATAGCATGCCGTTTTCCATCATTTTTGTGGATTTGTAAAAAAGACGATAATCACTCCGAGACAATGGGCTATAGCCCATCGTCTCTGAGTCATTTTAATCTTTTTTTCAAATCCTCGTTTTTCATCATTTTTGACCATGGCGATGGGATATAGCCCATGGTCTCGAACGGCATACTATAGCATGCCGTTTTGCATCATTTTTGAGGATTTGAAAAAAAGACGAAACGAGGATTTGAAAAAAAGACGAAAATGACTCCGAGACGATGGCTATAGCCCATGGTCTCGAACGGCATACTATAGCATGCCGTTTTCCATCATTTTTGAGGATTTGAAAAAAAGACGAAAATCACTCCGAGACCATGGGCTATAGCCCATCGTCTCGGAGTCATTTTCGACTTTTTTTCAAATGCTCGTTTTTCATCATTTATGACCATGGCGATGGGCTATAGCCCATGGTCTCGAACGGCATACTATAGCATGCCGTTTTCCATCATTTTTGAGGATTTGAAAAAAAGACGAAAATCACTCCGAGACCATGGGCTATAGCCCATCGTCTGAGTCATTTTCGTCTTTTTTTCAAATCCTCGTTTTTCATCATTTATGACCATGGCGATGGGCTATAGCCCATGGTCTCGAACGGCATACTATAGCATGCCGTTTTCCATCATTTTTGAGGAATTGAAAAAAAGACGAAAATCACTCCGAGACCATGGGCTATAGCCCATCGTCTCCGAGTCATTTTCGTCTTTTTTTCAAATCCTCGTTTTTCATCATTTATGACCATGGCGATGGGCTATAGCCCATGGTCTCGAACGGCATACTATAGCTTGCCGTTTTCCATCATTTTTGAGGATTTGAAAAAAGACGAAAATCACTCCGAGACCATGGGCTATAGCCCATCGTCTCTGAGTCATTTTCGTCTTTTTTTCAAATCCTCGTTTTTCATCATTTATGACCATGGCGATGGGCTATAGCCCATGGTCTCGAACGGCATACTATAGCATGCCGTTTTCCATCATTTTTGAGGATTTGAAAAAAGACGAAAATCACTCCGAGACCATGGGCTATAGCCCATCGTCTCTGAGTCATTTTCGTCTTTTTTTCAAATCCTCGTTTTTCATCATTTATGACCATGGCGATGGGCTATAGCCCATGGTCTCGAACGGCATACTATAGCATGCCGTTTTCCATCATTTTTGAGGAATTGAAAAAAAGACGAAAATCACTCCGAGACCATGGGCTATAGCCCATCGTCTCGGAGTCATTTTCGTCTTTTTTTCAAATCCTCGTTTTTCATCATTTATGACCATGGCGATGGGCTATAGCCCATGGTCTCGAACGGCATACTATAGCATGCCGTTTTCCATCATTTTTGAGGAATTGAAAAAAAGACGAAAATCACTCCGAGACCATGGGCTATAGCCCATCGTCTCTGAGTCATTTTCGTCTTTTTTTCAAATCCTCGTTTTTCATCATTTATGACCATGGCGATGGGCTATAGCCCATGGTCTCGAACGGCATACTATAGCATGCCGTTTTCCATCATTTTTGAGGATTTGAAAAAAGACGAAAATCACTCCGAGACCATGGGCTATAGCCCATCGTCTCTGAGTCATTTTCGTCTTTTTTTCAAATCCTCGTTTTTCATCATTTATGACCATGGCGATGGGCTATAGCCCATGGTCTCGAACGGCATACTATAGCATGCCGTTTTCCATCATTTTTGAGGATTTGAAAAAAGACGAAAATCACTCCGAGACCATGGGCTATAGCCCATCGTCTCTGAGTCATTTTCATCTTTTTTTCAAATCCTCGTTTTTCATCATTTATGACCATGGCGATGGGCTATAGCCCATGGTCTCGAACGGCATACTATAGCATGCCGTTTTCCATCATTTTTGAGGAATTGAAAAAAAGACGAAAATCACTCCGAGACCATGGGCTATAGCCCATCGTCTCGGAGTCATTTTCGTCTTTTTTTCAAATCCTCGTTTTTCATCATTTATGACCATGGCGATGGGCTATAGCCCATGGTCTCGAACGGCATACTATAGCATGCCGTTTTCCATCATTTTTGAGGATTTGAAAAAAAGACGAAAATCACTCCGAGACCATGGGCTATAGCCCATCGTCTCGGAGTCATTTTCGTCTTTTTTTCAAATCCTCGTTTTTCATCATTTATGACCATGGCGATGGGCTATAGCCCATGGTCTCGAACGGCATACTATAGCATGCCGTTTTCCATCATTTTTGAGGATTTGAAAAAAGACGAAAATCACTCCGAGACCATGGGCTATAGCCCATCGTCTCTGAGTCATTTTCGTCTTTTTTTCAAATCCTCGTTTTTCATCATTTATGACCATGGCGATGGGCTATAGCCCATGGTATCGAACGGCATACTATAGCATGCCGTTTTCCATCATTTTTGAGGATTTGAAAAAAAGACGAAAATCACTCCGAGACCATGGGCTATAGCCCATCGTCTCTGAGTCATTTTCGTCTTTTTTTCATTCCTCGTTTTTCATCATTTATGACCATGGCGATGGGCTATAGCCCATGGTCTCGAACGGCATACTATAGCATGCCGTTTTGCATCATTTTTGAGGATTTGAAAAAAAGACGAAACGAGGATTTGAAAAAAAGACGAAAATGACTCCGAGACGATGGCTATAGCCCATGGTCTCGAACGGCATACTATAGCATGCCGTTTTCCATCATTTTTGAGGATTTGAAAAAAAGACGAAAATCACTCCGAGACCATGGGCTATAGCCCATCGTCTCGGAGTCATTTTCGTCTTTTTTTCAAATCCTCGTTTTTCATCATTTATGACCATGGCGATGGGCTATAGCCCATGGTCTCGAACGGCATACTATAGCATGCCGTTTTGCATCATTTTTGAGGATTTGAAAAAAAGACGAAAATCACTCCGAGACCATGGGCTATAGCCCATCGTCTCGGAGTCATTTTTGTCTTTTTTTCAAATCCTTGTTTTTCATCATTTATGACCATGGCGATGGGCTATAGCCCATGGTCTCGAACGGCATACTATAGCATGCCGTTTTCCATCATTTTTGTGGATTTGTAAAAAAGACGATAATCACTCCGAGACAATGGGCTATAGCCCATCGTCTCTGAGTCATTTTAATCTTTTTTTCAAATCCTCGTTTTTCATCATTTATGACCATGGCGATGGGATATAGCCCATGGTCTCGAACGGCATACTATAGCATGCCGTTTTGCATCATTTTTGAGGATTTGAAAAAAAGACGAAACGAGGATTTGAAAAAAAGACGAAAATGACTCCGAGACGATGGCTATAGCCCATGGTCTCGAACGGCATACTATAGCATGCCGTTTTCCATCATTTTTGAGGATTTGAAAAAAAGACGAAAATCACTCCGAGACCATGGGCTATAGCCCATCGTCTCGGAGTCATTTTCGTCTTTTTTTCAAATCCTCGTTTTTCATCATTTATGACCATGGCGATGGGCTATAGCCCATGGTCTCGAACGGCATACTATAGCATGCCGTTTTGCATCATTTTTGAGGATTTGAAAAAAAGACGAAAATCACTCCGAGACCATGGGCTATAGCCCATCGTCTCAGAGTCATTTTTGTCTTTTTTTCAAATCCTTGTTTTTCATCATTTATGACCATGGCGATGGGCTATAGCCCATGGTCTCGAACGGCATACTATAGCATGCCGTTTTCCATAATTTTTGTGGATTTGTAAAAAAGACGATAATCACTCCGAGACAATGGGCTATAGCCCATCGTCTCTGAGTCATTTTCGTCTTTTTTTCAAATCCTCAAAAATGATGAAAAACGGCATGCTATAGTATGCCGTCCGATATGGTCTATAGCCCATGGTCATAAATGATGAAAAACGAGGATTTGAAAAAAAGACGAAAATGACTCCGAGACGATGGGCTATAGCCCATGGTCTCGGAGTGATTTTCGTCTTTTTTTCAAATCCTCAAAAATGATGGAAAACGGCATGCTATAGTATGCCGTTCGAGACCATGGGCTATAGCCCATCGCCATGGTCATAAATGATGAAAAACGAGGATTTGAAAAAAAGACGAAAATGACTCAGAGAGGATGGGCTATAGCCCATGGTCTCGGAGTGATTTTCGTTTTTCATCATTTATGACCATGGCGATGGGCTATAGCCCATGGTCTCGAACGGCATACTATAGCATGCCGTTTTGCATCATTTTTGAGGATTTGAAAAAAAGACCAAACGAGGATTTGAAAAAAAGACGAAAATGACTCCGAGACGATGGGCTATAGCCCATGGTCTCGAACGGCATACTATAGCATGCCGTTTTCCATCATTTTTTAGGATTTGAAAAAAAGACGAAAATCACTCCGAGACCATGGGCTATAGCCCATCGTCTCGGAGTCATTTTCGTCTTTTTTTCAAATGCTCGTTTTTCATCATTTATGACCATGGCGATGGGCTATAGCCCATGGTCTCGAACGGCATACTATAGCATGCCGTTTTCCATCATTTTTGAGGATTTGAAAAAAATACGAAAATCACTCCGAGACCATGGGCTATAGCCCATCGTCTCGGAGTCATTTTCGTCTTTTTTTCAAATCCTCGTTTTTCATCATTTATGACCATGGCGATGGGCTATAGCCCATGGTCTCGAACGGCATACTATAGCATGCCGTTTTGCATCATTTTTGAGGATTTGAAAAAAAGACGAAACGAGGATTTGAAAAAAAGACGAAAATGACTCCGAGACGATGGCTATAGCCCATGGTCTCGAACGGCATACTATAGCATGCCGTTTTCCATCATTTTTGAGGATTTGAAAAAAAGACGAAAATCACTCCGAGACCATGGGCTATAGCCCATCGTCTCAAGGTCATTTTCGTCTTTTTTTCAAATCCTCATTTTTCATCATTTATGACCATGGCGATGGGATATAGCCCATGGTCTCGAACGGCATACTATAGCATGCCGTTTTCCATCATTTTTGAGGATTTTAAAAAAAGACGAAAATCACTCCGAGACCATGGGCTATAGCCCATCGTCTCTGAGTCATTTTCGTCTTTTTTTCAAATCCTCGTTTTTCATCATTTATGACCATGGCGATGGGCTATAGCCCATGGTATCGAACGGCATACTATAGCATGCCGTTTTCCATCATTTTTGAGGATTTGAAAAAAAGACGAAAATCACTCCGAGACCATGGGCTATAGCCCATCGTCTCTGAGTCATTTTCGTCTTTTTTTCAAATCCTCGTTTTTCATCATTTATGACCATGGCGATGGGCTATAGCCCATGGTCTCGAACGGCATACTATAGCATGCCGTTTTCCATCATTTTTGAGGATTTGAAAAAAGACGAAAATCACTCCGTGACCATGGGCTATAGCCCATCGTCTCTGAGTCATTTTCGTCTTTTTTTCAAATCCTCGTTTTTCATCATTTATGACCATGGCGATGGGCTATAGCCCATGGTCTCGAACGGCATACTATAGCATGCCGTTTTCCATCATTTTTGAGGAATTGAAAAAAAGACGAAAATCACTCCGAGACCATGGGCTATAGCCCATCGTCTCGGAGTCATTTTCGTCTTTTTTTCAAATCCTCGTTTTTCATCATTTATGACCATGGCGATGGGCTATAGCCCATGGTCTCGAACGGCATACTATAGCATGCCGTTTTCCATCATTTTTGAGGATTTGAAAAAAATACGAAAATCACTCCGAGACCATGGGCTATAGCCCATCGTCTCGGAGTCATTTTCGTCTTTTTTTCAAATGCTCGTTTTTCATCATTTATGACCATGGCGATGGGCTATAGCCCATGGTCTCGAACGGCATACTATAGCATGCCGTTTTCCATCATTTTTGAGGATTTGAAAAAAGACGAAAATCACTCCGAGACCATGGGCTATAGCCCATCGTCTCTGAGTCATTTTCGTCTTTTTTTCAAATCCTCGTTTTTCATCATTTATGACCATGGCGATGGGCTATAGCCCATGGTATCGAACGGCATACTATAGCATGCCGTTTTCCATCATTTTTGAGGATTTGAAAAAAAGACGAAAATCACTCCGAGACCATGGGCTATAGCCCATCGTCTCTGAGTCATTTTCGTCTTTTTTTCAAATCCTCGTTTTTCATCATTTATGACCATGGCGATGGGCTATAGCCCATGGTCTCGAACGGCATACTATAGCATGCCGTTTTGCATCATTTTTGAGGATTTGAAAAAAAGACGAAAATCACTCCGAGACGATGGGCTATAGCCCATCGTCTCTGAGTCATTTTCGTCTTTTTTTCAAATCCTCGTTTTTCATCATTTATGACCATGGCGATGGGCTATAGCCCATGGTCTCGAACGGCATACTATAGCATGCCGTTTTCCATCATTTTTGAGGATTTGAAAAAAAGACGAAAATCACTCCGTGACCATGGGCTATAGCCCATCGTCTCGGAGTCATTTTCGTCTTTTTTTCAACTCCTCGTTTTTCATCATTTATGACCATGGCGATGGGATATAGCCCATGGTCTCGAACGGCATACTATAGCATGCCGTTTTGCATCATTTTTGAGGATTTGAAAAAAAGACGAAACGAGGATTTGAAAAAAAGACGAAAATGACTCCGAGACAATGGGCTATAGCCCATGGTCTCGAACGGCATACTATAGCATGCCGTTTTCCATCATTTTTTAGGATTTGAAAAAAAGACGAAAATCACTCCGAGACCATGGGCTATAGCCCATCGTCTGAGTCATTTTCGTCTTTTTTTCAAATCCTCGTTTTTCATCATTTATGACCATGGCGATGGGCTATAGCCCATGGTCTCGAACGGCATACTATAGCATGCCGTTTTCCATCATTTTTGAGGATTTGAAAAAAAGACGAAAATCACACCGAGACCATGGGCTATAGCCCATCGTCTCTGAGTCATTTTCGTCTTTTTTTCAAATCCTCGTTTTTCATCATTTATGACCATGGCGATGGGCTATAGCCCATGGTCTCGAACGGCATACTATAGCATGCCGTTTTCCATCATTTTTGAGGATTTGAAAAAAGACGAAAATCACTCCGAGACCATGGGCTATAGCCCATCGTCTCTGAGTCATTTTCGTCTTTTTTTCAAATCCTCGTTTTTCATCATTTATGACCATGGCGATGGGCTATAGCCCATGGTCTCGAACGACATACTATAGCATGCCGTTTTGCATCATTTTTGAGGATTTGAAAAAAAGACGAAAATCACTCCGAGACCATGGGCTATAGCCCATCGTCTCTGAGTCATTTTTGTCTTTTTTTCAAATCCTCGTTTTTCATCATTTATGACCATGGCGATGGGCTATAGCCCATGGTCTCGAACGGCATACTATAGCATGCCGTTTTGCATCATTTTTGAGGATTTGAAAAAAAGACGAAACGAGGATTTGAAAAAAAGACGAAAATGACTCCGAGACGATGGGCTATAGCCCATGGTCTCGAACGGCATACTATAGCATGCCGTTTTCCATCATTTTTTAGGATTTGAAAAAAAGACGAAAATCACTCCGAGACCATGGGCTATAGCCCATCGTCTCGGAGTCATTTTCGTCTTTTTTTCAAATGCTCGTTTTTCATCATTTATGACCATGGCGATGGGCTATAGCCCATGGTCTCGAACGGCATACTATAGCATGCCGTTTTCCTACATTTTTGAGGATTTGAAAAAAATACGAAAATCACTCCGAGACCATGGGCTATAGCCCATCGTCTCTGAGTCATTTTCGTCTTTTTTTCAAATCCTCGTTTTTCATCATTTATGACCATGGCGATGGGCTATAGCCCATGGTCTCGAACGGCATACTATAGCATGCCGTTTTGCATCATTTTTTGAGGATTTGAAAAAAAGACGAAACGAGGATTTGAAAAAAAGACGAAAATGACTCCGAGACGATGGCTATAGCCCATGGTCTCGAACGGCATACTATAGCATGCCGTTTTCCATCATTTTTGAGGATTTGAAAAAAAGACGAAAATCACTCCGAGACCATGGGCTATAGCCCATCGTCTCAAGGTCATTTTCGTCTTTTTTTCAAATCCTCATTTTTCATCATTTATGACCATGGCGATGGGCTATAGCCCATGGTCTCGAACGGCATACTATAGCATGCCGTTTTCCATCATTTTTGAGGAATTGAAAAAAAGACGAAAATCACTCCGAGACCATGGGCTATAGCCCATCGTCTCGGAGTCATTTTCGTCTTTTTTTCAAATCCTCGTTTTTCATCATTTATGACCATGGCGATGGGCTATAGCCCATGGTCTCGAACGGCATACTATAGCATGCCGTTTTCCATCATTTTTGAGGATTTGAAAAAAAGACGAAAATCACTCCGAGACCATGGGCTATAGCCCATCGTCTCGGAGTCATTTTCGTCTTTTTTTCAAATGCTCGTTTTTCATCATTTATGACCATGGCGATGGGCTATAGCCCATGGTCTCGAACGGCATACTATAGCATGCCGTTTTCCATCATTTTTGAGGATTTGAAAAAAGACGAAAATCACTCCGAGACCATGGGCTATAGCCCATCGTCTCTGAGTCATTTTCGTCTTTTTTTCAAATCCTCGTTTTTCATCATTTATGACCATGGCGATGGGCTATAGCCCATGGTATCGAACGGCATACTATAGCATGCCGTTTTCCATCATTTTTGAGGATTTGAAAAAAAGACGAAAATCACTCCGAGACCATGGGCTATAGCCCATCGTCTCTGAGTCATTTTCGTCTTTTTTTCAAATCCTCGTTTTTCATCATTTATGACCATGGCGATGGGCTATAGCCCATGGTCTCGAACGGCATACTATAGCATGCCGTTTTGCATCATTTTTGAGGATTTGAAAAAAAGACGAAAATCACTCCGAGACGATGGGCTATAGCCCATCGTCTCTGAGTCATTTTCGTCTTTTTTTCAAATCCTCGTTTTTCATCATTTATGACCATGGCGATGGGCTATAGCCCATGGTCTCGAACGGCATACTATAGCATGCCGTTTTCCATCATTTTTGAGGATTTGAAAAAAAGACGAAAATCACTCCGTGACCATGGGCTATAGCCCATCGTCTCGGAGTCATTTTCGTCTTTTTTTCAACTCCTCGTTTTTCATCATTTATGACCATGGCGATGGGATATAGCCCATGGTCTCGAACGGCATACTATAGCATGCCGTTTTGCATCATTTTTGAGGATTTGAAAAAAAGACGAAACGAGGATTTTAAAAAAAGACGAAAATGACTCCGAGACAATGGGCTATAGCCCATGGTCTCGAACGGCATACTATAGCATGCCGTTTTCCATCATTTTTTAGGATTTGAAAAAAAGACGAAAATCACTCCGAGACCATGGGCTATAGCCCATCGTCTGAGTCATTTTCGTCTTTTTTTCAAATCCTCGTTTTTCATCATTTATGACCATGGCGATGGGCTATAGCCCATGGTCTCGAACGGCATACTATAGCATGCCGTTTTCCATCATTTTTGAGGATTTGAAAAAAAGACGAAAATCACACCGAGACCATGGGCTATAGCCCATCGTCTCTGAGTCATTTTCGTCTTTTTTTCAAATCCTCGTTTTTCATCATTTATGACCATGGCGATGGGCTATAGCCCATGGTCTCGAACGGCATACTATAGCATGCCGTTTTCCATCATTTTTGAGGATTTGAAAAAAGACGAAAATCACTCCGAGACCATGGGCTATAGCCCATCGTCTCTGAGTCATTTTCGTCTTTTTTTCAAATCCTCGTTTTTCATCATTTATGACCATGGCGATGGGCTATAGCCCATGGTCTCGAACGGCATACTATAGCATGCCGTTTTGCATCATTTTTGAGGATTTGAAAAAAAGACGAAAATCACTCCGAGACCATGGGCTATAGCCCATCGTCTCTGAGTCATTTTTGTCTTTTTTTCAAATCCTCGTTTTTCATCATTTATGACCATGGCGATGGGCTATAGCCCATGGTCTCGAACGGCATACTATAGCATGCCGTTTTGCATCATTTTTGAGGATTTGAAAAAAAGACGAAACGAGGATTTGAAAAAAAGACGAAAATGACTCCGAGACGATGGGCTATAGCCCATGGTCTCGAACGGCATACTATAGCATGCCGTTTTCCATCATTTTTTAGGATTTGAAAAAAAGACGAAAATCACTCCGAGACCATGGGCTATAGCCCATCGTCTCGGAGTCATTTTCGTCTTTTTTTCAAATGCTCGTTTTTCATCATTTATGACCATGGCGATGGGCTATAGCCCATGGTCTCGAACGGCATACTATAGCATGCCGTTTTCCATCATTTTTGAGGATTTGAAAAAAATACGAAAATCACTCCGAGACCATGGGCTATAGCCCATCGTCTCGGAGTCATTTTCGTCTTTTTTTCAAATCCTCGTTTTTCATCATTTATGACCATGGCGATGGGCTATAGCCCATGGTCTCGAACGGCATACTATAGCATGCCGTTTTGCATCATTTTTTGAGGATTTGAAAAAAAGACGAAACGAGGATTTGAAAAAAAGACGAAAATGACTCCGAGACGATGGCTATAGCCCATGGTCTCGAACGGCATACTATAGCATGCCGTTTTCCATCATTTTTGAGGATTTGAAAAAAAGACGAAAATCACTCCGAGACCATGGGCTATAGCCCATCGTCTCAAGGTCATTTTCGTCTTTTTTTCAAATCCTCATTTTTCATCATTTATGACCATGGCGATGGGATATAGCCCATGGTCTCGAACGGCATACTATAGCATGCCGTTTTCCATCATTTTTGAGGATTTGAAAAAAAGACGAAAATCACTCCGAGACCATGGGCTATAGCCCATCGTCTCTGAGTCATTTTCGTCTTTTTTTCAAATCCTCGTTTTTCATCATTTATGACCATGGCGATGGGCTATAGCCCATGGTATCGAACGGCATACTATAGCATGCCGTTTTCCATCATTTTTGAGGATTTGAAAAAAAGACGAAAATCACTCCGAGACCATGGGCTATAGCCCATCGTCTCTGAGTCATTTTCGTCTTTTTTTCAAATCCTCGTTTTTCATCATTTATGACCATGGCGATGGGCTATAGCCCATGGTCTCGAACGGCATACTATAGCATGCCGTTTTCCATCATTTTTGAGGATTTGAAAAAAGACGAAAATCACTCCGAGACCATGGGCTATAGCCCATCGTCTCTGAGTCATTTTCGTCTTTTTTTCAAATCCTCGTTTTTCATCATTTATGACCATGGCGATGGGCTATAGCCCATGGTCTCGAACGGCATACTATAGCATGCCGTTTTCCATCATTTTTGAGGAATTGAAAAAAAGACGAAAATCACTCCGAGACCATGGGCTATATAGCCCATCGTCTCGGAGTCATTTTCGTCTTTTTTTCAAATCCTCGTTTTTCATCATTTATGACCATGGCGATGGGCTATAACCCATGGTCTCGAACGGCATACTATAGCATGCCGTTTTCCATCATTTTTGAGGATTTGAAAAAAAGACGAAAATCACTCCGAGACCATGGGCTATAGCCCATCGTCTCGGAGTCATTTTCGTCTTTTTTTCAAATCCTCGTTTTTCATCATTTATGACCATGGCGATGGGCTATAGCCCATGGTCTCGAACGGCATACTATAGCATGCCGTTTTCCATCATTTTTGAGGATTTGAAAAAAGACGAAAATCACTCCGAGACCATGGGCTATAGCCCATCGTCTCTGAGTCATTTTCGTCTTTTTTTCAAATCCTCGTTTTTCATCATTTATGACCATGGCGATGGGCTATAGCCCATGGTATCGAACGGCATACTATAGCATGCCGTTTTCCATCATTTTTGAGGATTTGAAAAAAAGACGAAAATCACTCCGAGACCATGGGCTATAGCCCATCGTCTCTGAGTCATTTTCGTCTTTTTTTCAAATCCTCGTTTTTCATCATTTATGACCATGGCGATGGGCTATAGCCCATGGTCTCGAACGGCATACTATAGCATGCCGTTTTGCATCATTTTTGAGGATTTGAAAAAAAGACGAAAATCACTCCGAGACGATGGGCTATAGCCCATCGTCTCTGAGTCATTTTCGTCTTTTTTTCAAATCCTCGTTTTTCATCATTTATGACCATGGCGATGGGCTATAGCCCATGGTCTCGAACGGCATACTATAGCATGCCGTTTTCCATCATTTTTGAGGATTTGAAAAAAAGACGAAAATCACTCCGTGACCATGGGCTATAGCCCATCGTCTCTGAGTCATTTTCGTCTTTTTTTCAACTCCTCGTTTTTCATCATTTATGACCATGGCGATGGGATATAGCCCATGGTCTCGAACGGCATACTATAGCATGCCGTTTTGCATCATTTTTGAGGATTTGAAAAAAAGACGAAACGAGGATTTGAAAAAAAGACGAAAATGACTCCGAGACAATGGGCTATAGCCCATGGTCTCGAACGGCATACTATAGCATGCCGTTTTCCATCATTTTTTAGGATTTGAAAAAAAGACGAAAATCACTCCGAGACCATGGGCTATAGCCCATCGTCTGAGTCATTTTCGTCTTTTTTTCAAATCCTCGTTTTTCATCATTTATGACCATGGCGATGGGCTATAGCCCATGGTCTCGAACGGCATACTATAGCATGCCGTTTTGCATCATTTTTGAGGATTTGAAAAAAAGACGAAAATCACTCCGAGACCATGGGCTATAGCCCATCGTCTCTGAGTCATTTTCGTCTTTTTTTCAAATCCTCGTTTTTCATCATTTATGACCATGGCGATGGGCTATAGCCCATGGTCTCGAACGGCATACTATAGCATGCCGTTTTGCATCATTTTTGAGGATTTGAAAAAAAGACGAAAATCACTCCGAGACGATGGGCTATAGCCCATCGTCTCTGAGTCATTTTCGTCTTTTTTTCAAATCCTCGTTTTTCATCATTTATGACCATGGCGATGGGCTATAGCCCATGGTCTCGAACGGCATACTATAGCATGCCGTTTTCCATCATTTTTGAGGATTTGAAAAAAAGACGAAAATCACTCCGAGACCATGGGCTATAGCCCATCGTCTCGGAGTCATTTTCGTCTTTTTTTCAACTCCTCGTTTTTCATCATTTATGACCATGGCGATGGGATATAGCCCATGGTCTCGAACGGCATACTATAGCATGCCGTTTTGCATCATTTTTGAGGATTTGAAAAAAAGACGAAACGAGGATTTGAAAAAAAGACGAAAATGACTCCGAGACGATGGGCTATAGCCCATGGTCTCGAACGGCATACTATAGCATGCCGTTTTCCATCATTTTTTAGGATTTGAAAAAAAGACGAAAATCACTCCGAGACCATGGGCTATATATAGCCCATCGTCTGAGTCATTTTCGTCTTTTTTTCAAATCCTCGTTTTTCATCATTTATGACCATGGCGATGGGCTATAGCCCATGGTCTCGAACGGCATACTATAGCATGCCGTTTTCCATCATTTTTGAGGATTTGAAAAAAGACGAAAATCACTCCGAGACCATGGGCTATAGCCCATCGTCTCTGAGTCATTTTCGTCTTTTTTTCAAATCCTCGTTTTTCATCATTTATGACCATGGCGATGGGCTATAGCCCATGGTATCGAACGGCATACTATAGCATGCCGTTTTCCATCATTTTTGAGGATTTGAAAAAAAGACGAAAATCACTCCGAGACCATGGGCTATAGCCCATCGTCTCTGAGTCATTTTCGTCTTTTTTTCAAATCCTCGTTTTTCATCATTTATGACCATGGCGATGGGCTATAGCCCATGGTCTCGAACGGCATACTATAGCATGCCGTTTTGCATCATTTTTGAGGATTTGAAAAAAAGACGAAAATCACTCCGAGACGATGGGCTATAGCCCATCGTCTCTGAGTCATTTTCGTCTTTTTTTCAAATCCTCGTTTTTCATCATTTATGACCATGGCGATGGGCTATAGCCCATGGTCTCGAACGGCATACTATAGCATGCCGTTTTCCATCATTTTTGAGGATTTGAAAAAAAGACGAAAATCACTCCGTGACCATGGGCTATAGCCCATCGTCTCTGAGTCATTTTCGTCTTTTTTTCAACTCCTCGTTTTTCATCATTTATGACCATGGCGATGGGATATAGCCCATGGTCTCGAACGGCATACTATAGCATGCCGTTTTGCATCATTTTTGAGGATTTGAAAAAAAGACGAAACGAGGATTTGAAAAAAAGACGAAAATGACTCCGAGACAATGGGCTATAGCCCATGGTCTCGAACGGCATACTATAGCATGCCGTTTTCCATCATTTTTTAGGATTTGAAAAAAAGACGAAAATCACTCCGAGACCATGGGCTATAGCCCATCGTCTGAGTCATTTTCGTCTTTTTTTCAAATCCTCGTTTTTCATCATTTATGACCATGGCGATGGGCTATAGCCCATGGTCTCGAACGGCATACTATAGCATGCCGTTTTGCATCATTTTTGAGGATTTGAAAAAAAGACGAAAATCACTCCGAGACCATGGGCTATAGCCCATCGTCTCTGAGTCATTTTCGTCTTTTTTTCAAATCCTCGTTTTTCATCATTTATGACCATGGCGATGGGCTATAGCCCATGGTCTCGAACGGCATACTATAGCATGCCGTTTTGCATCATTTTTGAGGATTTGAAAAAAAGACGAAAATCACTCCGAGACGATGGGCTATAGCCCATCGTCTCTGAGTCATTTTCGTCTTTTTTTCAAATCCTCGTTTTTCATCATTTATGACCATGGCGATGGGCTATAGCCCATGGTCTCGAACGGCATACTATAGCATGCCGTTTTCCATCATTTTTGAGGATTTGAAAAAAAGACGAAAATCACTCCGAGACCATGGGCTATAGCCCATCGTCTCGGAGTCATTTTCGTCTTTTTTTCAACTCCTCGTTTTTCATCATTTATGACCATGGCGATGGGATATAGCCCATGGTCTCGAACGGCATACTATAGCATGCCGTTTTGCATCATTTTTGAGGATTTGAAAAAAAGACGAAACGAGGATTTGAAAAAAAGACGAAAATGACTCCGAGACGATGGGCTATAGCCCATGGTCTCGAACGGCATACTATAGCATGCCGTTTTCCATCATTTTTTAGGATTTGAAAAAAAGACGAAAATCACTCCGAGACCATGGGCTATATATAGCCCATCGTCTGAGTCATTTTCGTCTTTTTTTCAAATCCTCGTTTTTCATCATTTATGACCATGGCGATGGGCTATAGCCCATGGTCTCGAACGGCATACTATAGCATGCCGTTTTCCATCATTTTTGAGGATTTGAAAAAAAGACGAAAATCACTCCGAGACCATGGGCTATAGCCCATCGTCTCTGAGTCATTTTCGTCTTTTTTTCAAATCCTCGTTTTTCATCATTTATGACCATGGCGATGGGCTATAGCCCATGGTCTCGAACGGCATACTATAGCATGCCGTTTTGCATCATTTTTGAGGATTTGAAAAAAAGACGAAAATCACTCCGAGACCATGGGCTATAGCCCATCGTCTCTGAGTCATTTTTGTCTTTTTTTCAAATCCTCGTTTTTCATCATTTATGACCATGGCGATGGGCTATAGCCCATGGTCTCGAACGGCATACTATAGCATGCCGTTTTGCATCATTTTTGAGGATTTGAAAAAAAGACGAAACGAGGATTTGAAAAAAAGACGAAAATGACTCCGAGACGATGGCTATAGCCCATGGTCTCGAACGGCATACTATAGCATGCCGTTTTCCATCATTTTTGAGGATTTGAAAAAAAGACGAAAATCACTCCGAGACCATGGGCTATAGCCCATCGTCTCGGAGTCATTTTCGTCTTTTTTTCAAATCCTCATTTTTCATCATTTATGACCATGGCGATGGGATATAGCCCATGGTCTCGAACGGCATACTATAGCATGCCGTTTTCCATCATTTTTGAGGATTTGAAAAAAAGACGAAAATCACTCCGAGACCATGGGCTATAGCCCATCGTCTCTGAGTCATTTTCGTCTTTTTTTCAAATCCTCGTTTTTCATCATTTATGACCATGGCGATGGGCTATAGCCCATGGTCTCGAACGGAATACTATAGCATGCCGTTTTCCATCATTTTTGAGGATTTGAAAAAAGACGAAAATCACTCCGAGACCATGGGCTATAGCCCATCGTCTCTGAGTCATTTTCGTCTTTTTTTCAAATCCTCGTTTTTCATCATTTATGACCATGGCGATGGGATATAGCCCATGGTCTCGAACGGCATACTATAGCATGCCGTTTTGCATCATTTTTGAGGATTTGAAAAAAAGACGAAACGAGGATTTGAAAAAAAGATGAAAATGACTCCGAGACGATGGGCTATAGCCCATGGTCTCGAACGGCATACTATAGCATGCCGTTTTCCATCATTTTTGAGGATTTGAAAAAAAGACGAAAATCACTGCGAGACCATGGGCTATAGCCCATCGTCTCGGAGTCATTTTTGTCTTTTTTTCAAATCCTTGTTTTTCATCATTTATGACCATGGCGATGGGCTATAGCCCATGGTCTCGAACGGCATACTATAGCATGCCGTTTTCCATCATTTTTGAGGATTTGAAAAAAAGACGAAAATCACTCCGAGACCATGGGCTATAGCCCATCGTCTCGGAGTCATTTTCGTCTTTTTTTCAAATCCTCGTTTTTCATCATTTATGACCATGGCGATGGGCTATAGCCCATGGTCTCGAACGGCATACTATAGCATGCCGTTTTCCATCATTTTTTAGGATTTGAAAAAAAGACGAAAATGACTCCGAGACGATGGGCTATAGCCCATGGTCTCGAACGGCATACTATAGCATGCCGTTTTCCATAATTTTTGAGGATTTGAAAAAAAGACGAAAATCACTCCGAGACCATGGGCTATAGCCCATCGTCTCTGAGTCATTTTTGTCTTTTTTTCAAATCCTCGTTTTTCATCATTTATGACCATGGCGATGGGCTATAGCCCATGGTCTCGAACGGCATACTATAGCATGCCGTTTTGCAACATTTTTGAGGATTTGAAAAAAAGACGAAACGAGGATTTGAAAAAAAGACGAAAATGACTCCGAGACGATGGCTATAGCCCATGGTCTCGAACGGCATACTATAGCATGCCGTTTTCCATCATTTTTGAGGATTTGAAAAAAAGACGAAAATCACTCCGAGACCATGGGCTATAGCCCATCGTCTGAGTCATTTTCGTCTTTTTTTCAAAGATGAAAATCACTCCGAGACCATGGGCTATAGCCCATCGTCTGAGTCATTTTCGTCTTTTTTTCAAATCCTCGTTTTTCATCATTTATGACCATGGCGATGGGCTATAGCCCATGGTCTCGAACGGCATACTATAGCATGCCGTTTTACATCATTTTTGAGGATTTGAAAAAAAGACGAAAATCACTCCGAGACCATGGGCTATAGCCCATCGTCTCGGAGTCATTTTCGTCTTTTTTTTCAAATCCTTGTTTTTCATCATTTATGACCATGGCGATGGGCTATAGCCCATGGTCTCGAACGGCATACTATAGCATGCCGTTTTCCATCATTTTTGAGGATTTGAAAAAAAGACGAAAATCACTCCGAGACCATGGGCTATAGCCCATCGTCTCGGAGTCATTTTCGTCTTTTTTTCAAATGCTCGTTTTTCATCATTTATGACCATGGCGATGGGCTATAGCCCATGGTCTCGAACGGCATACTATAGCATGCCGTTTTCCATCATTTTTGAGGATTTGAAAAAAAGACGAAAATTACTCCGAGACGATGGGCTATAGCCCATGGTCTCGAACGGCATACTATAGCATGCCGTTTTCCATCATTTTTGAGGATTTGAAAAAAAGACGAAAATCACTCCGAGACCATGGGCTATAGCCCATCGTCTCGGAGTCATTTTCGTCTTTTTTTCAAATCCTCGTTTTTCATCATTTATGACCATGGCGATGGGATATAGCCCATGGTCTCGAACGGCATACTATAGCATGCCGTTTTGCATCATTTTTGAGGATTTGAAAAAAAGACGAAACGAGGATTTGAAAAAAAGACGAAAATGACTCCGAGACGATGGGCTATAGCCCATGGTCTCGAACGGCATACTATAGCATGCCGTTTTCCATCATTTTTGAGGATTTGAAAAAAAGACGAAAATCACTCCGAGACCATGGGCTATAGCCCATCGTCTGAGTCATTTTCGTATTTTTTTCAAATCCTCGTTTTTCATCATTTATGACCATGGCGATGGGCTATAGCCCATGGTCTCGAACGGCATACTATAGCATGCCGTTTTCCATCATTTTTGAGGATTTGAAAAAAAGACGAAAATCACTCCGAGACCATGGGCTATAGCCCATCGTCTCGGAGTCATTTTCGTCTTTTTTTCAAATCCTTGTTTTTCATCATTTATGACCATGGCGATGGGCTATAGCCCATGGTCTCGAACGGCATACTATAGCATGCCGTTTTCCATCATTTTTGAGGATTTGAAAAAAAGACGAAAATCACTCCGAGACCATGGGCTATAGCCCATCGTCTCGGAGTCATTTTCGTCTTTTTTTCAAATGCTCGTTTTTCATCATTTATGCCCATGGCGATGGGCTATAGCCCATGGTCTCGAACGGCATACTATAGCATGCCGTTTTCCATCATTTTTGAGGATTTGAAAAAAAGACGAAAATTACTCCGAGACGATGGGCTATAGCCCATGGTCTCGAACGACATACTATAGCATGAAGTTTTCCATCATTTTTGAGGATTTGAAAAAAAGACGAAAATCACTCCGAGACCATGGGCTATAGCCCATCGTCTCTGAGTCATTTTCGTCTTTTTTTCAAATCCTCGTTTTTCATCATTTATGACCATGGCGATGGGCTATAGCCCATGGTCTCGAACGGCATACTATAGCATGCCGTTTTACATCATTTTTGAGGATTTGAAAAAAGACGAAAATCACTCCGAGACCATGGGCTATAGCCCATCGTCTCTGAGTCATTTTCGTCTTTTTTTCAAATCCTCGTTTTTCATAATTTATGACCATGGCGATGGGCTATAGCCCATGGTCTCGAACGGCATACTATAGCATGCCGTTTTCCATCATTTTTGAGGATTTGAAAAAAGACGAAAATCACTCCGAGACCATGGGCTATAGCCCATCGTCTCGGAGTCATTTTCGTCTTTTTTTCAAATGCTCGTTTTTCATCATTTATGACCATGGCGATGGGCTATAGCCCATGGTCTCGAACGGCATACTATAGCATGCCGTTTTCCATAATTTTTGAGGATTTGAAAAAAAGACGAAAATCACTCCGAGACCATGGGCTATAGCCCATCGTCTCGGAGTTATTTTCGTCTTTTTTTTCAAATCCTCGTTTTTCATCATTTATGACCATGGCAATGGGATATAGCCCATGGTCTCGAACGGCATACTATAGCATGCCGTTTTGCATCATTTTTGAGGATTTGAAAAAAAGACGAAACAAGGATTTGAAAAAAAGACGAAAATGACTCCGAGACGATGGGCTATAGCCCATGGTCTCGAACGGCATACTATAGCATGCCGTTTTCCATAATTTTTTAGGATTTGAAAAAAAGACGAAAATCACTCCGAGACCATGGGCTATAGCCCATCGTCTCGGAGTCATTTTCGTCTTTTTTTCAAATGCTCGTTTTTCATCATTTATGACCATGGCGATGGGCTATAGCCCATGGTCTCGAACGGCATACTATAGCATGCCGTTTTCCATAATTTTTGAGGATTTGAAAAAAAGACGAAAATCACTCCGAGACCATGGGCTATAGCCCATCGTCTCGGAGTCATTTTCGTCTTTTTTTTCAAATCCTCGTTTTTCATCATTTATGACCATGGCAATGGGATATAGCCCATGGTCTCGAACGGCATACTATAGCATGCCGTTTTGCATCATTTTTGAGGATTTGAAAAAAAGACGAAACAAGGATTTGAAAAAAAGACGAAAATGACTCCGAGACGATGGGCTATAGCCCATGGTCTCGAACGGCATACTATAGCATGCCGTTTTCCATCATTTTTTAGGATTTGAAAAAAAGACGAAAATCACTCCGAGACCATGGGCTATAGCCCATCGTCTCGGAGTCATTTTCGTCTTTTTTTCAAATGCTCGTTTTTCATCATTTATGACCATGGCGATGGGCTATAGCCCATGGTCTCGAACGGCATACTATAGCATGCCGTTTTCCATCATTTTTGAGGATTTGAAAAAAGACGAAAATCACTCCGAGACCATGGGCTATAGCCCATCGTCTCTGAGTCATTTTCGTCTTTTTTTCAAATCCTCGTTTTTCATCATTTATGACCATGGCGATGGGCTATAGCCCATGGTCTCGAACGGCATACTATAGCATGCCGTTTTCCATCATTTTTGAGGATTTGAAAAAAGACGAAAATCACTCCGAGACCATGGGCTATAGCCCATCGTCTCGGAGTCATTTTCGTCTTTTTTTCAAATGCTCGTTTTTCATCATTTATGACCATGGCGATGGGCTATAGCCCATGGTCTCGAACGGCATACTATAGCATGCCGTTTTCCATCATTTTTGAGGATTTGAAAAAAGACGAAAATCACTCCGAGACCATGGGCTATAGCCCATCGTCTCGGAGTCATTTTCTATAGCCCATGGTCTCGAACGGCATACTATAGCATGCCGTTTTCCATCATTTTTGAGGATTTGAAAAAAAGACGAAAATCACTCCGAGACCATGGGCTATAGCCCATCGTCTCGGAGTCATTTTTGTCTTTTTTTCAAATCCTTGTTTTTCATCATTTATGACCATGGTGATGGGCTATAGCCCATGGTCTCGAACGGCATACTATAGCATGCCGTTTTCCATCATTTTTTAGGATTTGAAAAAAAGACGAAAATAACTCCGAGACCATGGGCTATAGCCCATCGTCTCGGAGTCATTTTCGTCTTTTTTTCAAATCCTCGTTTTTCATCATTTATGACCATGGCGATGGGATATAGCCCATGGTCTCGAACGGCATACTATAGCATGCCGTTTTGCATCATTTTTGAGGATTTGAAAAAAAGACGAAAATCACTCCGAGACCATGGGCTATAGCCCATCGTCTCGAAGTCATTTTTGTCTTTTTTCAAATCCTTGTTTTTCATCATTTATGACCATGGTGATGGGCTATAGCCCATGGTCTCGAACGGCATACTATAGCATGCCGTTTTCCATCATTTTTTAGGATTTGAAAAAAAGACGAAAATAACTCCGAGACCATGGGCTATAGCCCATCGTCTCGGAGTCATTTTCGTCTTTTTTTCAAATGCTCGTTTTTCATCATTTATGACCATGGCGATGGGCTATAGCCCATGGTCTCGAACGGCATACTATAGCATGCCGTTTTCCATCATTTTTGAGGATTTGAAAAAAGACGAAAATCACTCCGAGACCATGGGCTATAGCCCATCGTCTCGGAGTCATTTTCGTCTTTTTTTCAAATGCTCGTTTTTCATCATTTATGACCATGGCGATGGGCTATAGCCCATGGTCTCGAACGGCATACTATAGCATGCCGTTTTCCATCATTTTTGAGGATTTGAAAAAAGGACGAAAATCACTCCGAGACCATGGGCTATAGCCCATCGTCTGAGTCATTTTCGTCTTTTTTTCAAAGATGAAAATCACTCCGAGACCATGGGCTATAGCCCATCGTCTGAGTCATTTTCGTCTTTTTTTCAAATCCTCGTTTTTCATCATTTATGACCATGGCGATGGGCTATAGCCCATGGTCTCGAACGGCATACTATAGCATGCCGTTTTACATCATTTTTGAGGATTTGAAAAAAAGACGAAAATCACTCCGAGACCATGGGCTATAGCCCATCGTCTCAAAGTCATTTTTGTCTTTTTTCAAATCCTTGTTTTTCATCATTTATGACCATGGTGATGGGCTATAGCCCATGGTCTCGAACGGCATACTATAGCATGCCGTTTTCCATCATTTTTTAGGATTTGAAAAAAAGACGAAAATAACTCCGAGACCATGGGCTATAGCCCATCGTCTCGGAGTCATTTTCGTCTTTTTTTCAAATCCTCGTTTTTCATCATTTATGACCATGGCGATGGGATATAGCCCATGGTCTCGAACGGCATACTATAGCATGCCGTTTTGCATCATTTTTGAGGATTTGAAAAAAAGACGAAAATCACTCCGAGACCATGGGCTATAGCCCATCGTCTCGAAGTCATTTTTGTCTTTTTTCAAATCCTTGTTTTTCATCATTTATGACCATGGTGATGGGCTATAGCCCATGGTCTCGAACGGCATACTATAGCATGCCGTTTTCCATCATTTTTTAGGATTTGAAAAAAAGACGAAAATAACTCCGAGACCATGGGCTATAGCCCATCGTCTCGGAGTCATTTTCGTCTTTTTTTCAAATGCTCGTTTTTCATCATTTATGACCATGGCGATGGGCTATAGCCCATGGTCTCGAACGGCATACTATAGCATGCCGTTTTCCATCATTTTTGAGGATTTGAAAAAAGACGAAAATCACTCCGAGACCATGGGCTATAGCCCATCGTCTCGGAGTCATTTTCGTCTTTTTTTCAAATGCTCGTTTTTCATCATTTATGACCATGGCGATGGGCTATAGCCCATGGTCTCGAACGGCATACTATAGCATGCCGTTTTCCATCATTTTTGAGGATTTGAAAAAAAGACGAAAATCACTCCGAGACCATGGGCTATAGCCCATCGTCTGAGTCATTTTCGTCTTTTTTTCAAAGATGAAAATCACTCCGAGACCATGGGCTATAGCCCATCGTCTGAGTCATTTTCGTCTTTTTTTCAAATCCTCGTTTTTCATCATTTATGACCATGGCGATGGGCTATAGCCCATGGTCTCGAACGGCATACTATAGCATGCCGTTTTACATCATTTTTGAGGATTTGAAAAAAAGACGAAAATCACTCCGAGACCATGGGCTATAGCCCATCGTCTCGGAGTCATTTTCGTCTTTTTTTTCAAATCCTTGTTTTTCATCATTTATGACCATGGCGATGGGCTATAGCCCATGGTCTCGAACGGCATACTATAGCATGCCGTTTTCCATCATTTTTGAGGATTTGAAAAAAAGACGAAAATCACTCCGAGACCATGGGCTATAGCCCATCGTCTCGGAGTCATTTTCGTATTTTTTTCAAATGCTCGTTTTTCATCATTTATGACCATGGCGATGGGCTATAGCCCATGGTCTCGAACGGCATACTATAGCATGCCGTTTTCCATCATTTTTGAGGATTTGAAAAAAAGACGAAAATTACTCCGAGACGATGGGCTATAGCCCATGGTCTCGAACGGCATACTATAGCATGCCGTTTTCCATCATTTTTGAGGATTTGAAAAAAAGACGAAAATCACTCCGAGACCATGGGCTATAGCCCATCGTCTCGGAGTCATTTTCGTCTTTTTTTCAAATCCTCGTTTTTCATCATTTATGACCATGGCGATGGGATATAGCCCATGGTCTCGAACGGCATACTATAGCATGCCGTTTTCCATCATTTTTGAGGATTTGAAAAAAAGACGAAAATCACTCCGAGACCATGGGCTATAGCCCATCGTCTGAGTCATTTTCGTCTTTTTTTCAAATCCTCGTTTTTCATCATTTATGACCATGGCGATGGGCTATAGCCCATGGTCTCGAACGGCATACTATAGCATGCCGTTTTCCATCATTTTTGAGGATTTGAAAAAAAGACGAAAATCACTCCGAGACCATGGGCTATAGCCCATCGTCTCGGAGTCATTTTCGTCTTTTTTTCAAATCCTTGTTTTTCATCATTTATGACCATGGCGATGGGCTATAGCCCATGGTCTCGAACGGCATACTATAGCATGCCGTTTTCCATCATTTTTGAGGATTTGAAAAAAAGACGAAAATCACTCCGAGACCATGGGCTATAGCCCATCGTCTCGGAGTCATTTTCGTCTTTTTTTCAAATTCTCGTTTTTCATCATTTATGCCCATGGCGATGGGCTATAGCCCATGGTCTCGAACGGCATACTATAGCATGCCGTTTTCCATCATTTTTGAGGATTTGAAAAAAGACGAAAATTACTCCGAGACGATGGGCTATAGCCCATGGTCTCGAACGACATACTATAGCATGCAGTTTTCCATCATTTTTGAGGATTTGAAAAAAAGACGAAAATCACTCCGAGACCATGGGCTATAGCCCATCGTCTCTGAGTCATTTTCGTCTTTTTTTCAAATCCTCGTTTTTCATCATTTATGACCATGGCGATGGGCTATAGCCCATGGTCTCGAACGGCATACTATAGCATGCCGTTTTACATCATTTTTGAGGATTTGAAAAAAGACGAAAATCACTCCGAGACCATGGGCTATAGCCCATCGTCTCTGAGTCATTTTCGTCTTTTTTTCAAATCCTCGTTTTTCATCATTTATGACCATGGCGATGGGCTATAGCCCATGGTCTCGAACGGCATACTATAGCATGCCGTTTTCCATCATTTTTGAGGATTTGAAAAAAGACGAAAATCACTCCGAGACCATGGGCTATAGCCCATCGTCTCGGAGTCATTTTCGTCTTTTTTTCAAATGCTCGTTTTTCATCATTTATGACCATGGCGATGGGCTATAGCCCATGGTCTCGAACGGCATACTATAGCATGCCGTTTTGCATCATTTTTGAGGATTTGAAAAAAAGACGAAACAAGGATTTGAAAAAAAGACGAAAATGACTCCGAGACGATGGGCTATAGCCCATGGTCTCGAACGGCATACTATAGCATGCCGTTTTCCATCATTTTTTAGGATTTGAAAAAAAGACGAAAATCACTCCGAGACCATGGGCTATAGCCCATCGTCTCTGAGTCATTTTCGTCTTTTTTTCAAATGCTCGTTTTTCATCATTTATGACCATGGCGATGGGCTATAGCCCATGGTCTCGAACGGCATACTATAGCATGCCGTTTTCCATCATTTTTGAGGATTTGAAAAAAGACGAAAATCTCTCCGAGACCATGGGCTATAGCCCATCGTCTCGGAGTCATTTTCTTCTTTTTTTCAAATCCTCGTTTTTCATCATTTATGACCATGGCGATGGGCTATAGCCCATGGTCTCGAACGGCATACTATAGCATGCCGTTTTCCATCACTTTTGAGGATTTGAAAAAAGACGAAAATCACTCCGAGACCATGGGCTATAGCCCATCGTCTCTGAGTCATTTTCGTCTTTTTTTCAAATGCTCGTTTTTCATCATTTATGACCATGGCGATGGGCTATAGCCCATGGTCTCGAACGGCATACTATAGCATGCCGTTTCCATCATTTTTGAGGATTTGAAAAAAGACGAAAATCACTCCGAGACCATGGGCTATAGTCCATTGTCTCTGAGTCATTTTCGTCTTTTTTTCAAATCCTCGTTTTTCATCATTTATGACCATGGTCTCGAACGGCATACTATAGCATGCCGTTTCCATCATTTTTGAGGATTTGAAAAAAGACGAAAATCACTCCGAGACCATGGGCTATAGTCCATTGTCTCTGAGTCATTTTCGTCTTTTTTTCAAATCCTCGTTTTTCATCATTTATGACCATGGCGATGGGCTATAGCCCATGGTCTCGAACGGCATACTATAGCATGCCGTTTTCCATCATTTTTGAGGATTTGAAAAAAGACGAAAATCACTCCGAGACCATGGGCTATAGCCCATCGTCTCGGAGTCATTTTCTTCTTTTTTTCAAATCCTCGTTTTTCATCATTTATGACCATGGCGATGGGCTATAGCCCATGGTCTCGAACGGCATACTATAGCATGCCGTTTTCCATCACTTTTGAGGATTTGAAAAAAGACGAAAATCACTCCGAGACCATGGGCTATAGCCCATCGTCTCTGAGTCATTTTCGTCTTTTTTTCAAATGCTCGTTTTTCATCATTTATGACCATGGCGATGGGCTATAGCCCATGGTCTCGAACGGCATACTATAGCATGGCGTTTCCATCATTTTTGAGGATTTGAAAAAAGACGAAAATCACTCCGAGACCATGGGCTATAGTCCATTGTCTCTGAGTCATTTTCGTCTTTTTTTCAAATCCTCGTTTTTCATCATTTATGACCATGGTCTCGAACGGCATACTATAGCATGCCGTTTCCATCATTTTTGAGGATTTGAAAAAAGACGAAAATCACTCCGAGACCATGGGCTATAGTCCATTGTCTCTGAGTCATTTTCGTCTTTTTTTCAAATCCTCGTTTTTCATCATTTATGACCATGGCGATGGGCTATAGCCCATGGTCTCGAACGGCATACTATAGCATGCCGTTTTCCATCATTTTTGAGGACTTGAAAAAAAGACGAAAATCACTCCGAGACCATGGGCTATAGCCCATCGTCTCGGAGTCATTTTCGTCTTTTTTTCAAATCCTCGTTTTTCATCATTTATGACCATGGCGATGGGCTATAGCCCATGGTCTCGAACGGCATACTATAGCATGCCGTTTTCCATCAGTTTTTGAGGATTTGAAAAAAAGACGAAAATGACTCAGAGACGATGGGCTATAGCCCATGGTCTCGGAGTGATTTTCGTTTTTCATCATTTATGACCATGGCGATGGGCTATAGCCCATGGTCTCGAACGGCATACTATAGCATGCCGTTTTCCATCATTTTTGAGGATTTGAAAAAAAGACGAAAATCACTCCGAGACCATGGGCTATAGCCCATCGTCTCGGAGTCATTTTCTTCTTTTTTTCAAATCCTCGTTTTTCATCATTTATGACCATGGCGATGGGCTATAGCCCATGGTCTCGAACGGCATACTATAGCATGCCGTTTTCCATCACTTTTGAGGATTTGAAAAAAGACGAAAATCACTCCGAGACCATGGGCTATAGCCCATCGTCTCTGAGTCATTTTCGTCTTTTTTTCAAATGCTCGTTTTTCATCATTTATGACCATGGCGATGGGCTATAGCCCATGGTCTCGAACGGCATACTATAGCATGCCGTTTTCCATCATTTTTGAGGATTTGAAAAAAAGACGAAAATCACTCCGAGACCATGGGCTATAGCCCATCGTCTCGGAGTCATTTTCGTCTTTTTTTCAAATCCTCGTTTTTCATCATTTATGACCATGGCGATGGGCTATAGCCCATGGTCTCGAACGGCATACTATAGCATACCGTTTTCCATCATTTTTGAGGATTTGAAAAAAAGACGAAAATCACTCCGAGACCATGGGCTATAGCCCATCGTCTCTGAGTCATTTTCGTCTTTTTTGCAAATGCTCGTTTTTCATCATTTATGACCATGGCGATGGGCTATAGCCCATGGTCTCGAACGGCATACTATAGCATGCCGTTTTCCATCATTTTTGAGGATTTGAAAAAAAGACGAAAATCACTCCGAGACCATGGCCTATATAGCCCATCGTCTCGGAGTCATTTTCGTCTTTTTTTCAAATCCTCGTTTTTCATCATTTATGACCATGGCGATGGGCTATAGCCCATGGTCTCGAACGGCATACTATAGCATGCCGTTTTCCATCATTTTTGAGGACTTGAAAAAAAGACGAAAATCACTCCGAGACCATGGGCTATAGCCCATGGTCTCGGAGTCATTTTCGTCTTTTTTTCAAAATCCTCGTTTTTCATCATTTATGACCATGGCGATGGGCTATAGCCCATGGTCTCGAACGGCGTACTATAGCATGCCGTTTTCCATCAGTTTTTGAGGATTTGAAAAAAAGACGAAAATGACTCAGAGACGATGGGCTATAGCCCATGGTCTCGGAGTGATTTTCGTTTTTCATCATTTATGACCATGGCGATGGGCTATAGCCCATGGTCTCGAACGGCATACTATAGCATGCCGTTTTCCATCATTTTTGAGGATTTGAAAAAAAGACGAAAATCACTCCGAGACCATGGGCTATAGCCCATCGTCTCGGAGTCATTTTCGTCTTTTTTTCAAATCCTCGTTTTTCATCATTTATGACCATGGCGATGGGCTATAGCCCATGGTCTCGAACGGCATACTATAGCATGCCGTTTTCCATCATTTTTGAGGATTTGAAAAAAAGACGAAAATCACTCCGAGACCATGGGCTATAGCCCATCGTCTCTGAGTCATTTTCGTCTTTTTTTTCAAATCCTCGTTTTTCATCATTTATGACCATGGCGATGGGCTATAGCCCATGGTCTCGAACGGCATACTATAGCATGCCGTTTTCCATCATTTTTGAGGATTTGAAAAAAAGACGAAAATCACTCCGAGACCATGGGCTATAGCCCATCGTCTCGGAGTCATTTTCGTCTTTTTTTCAAATCCTCGTTTTTCATCATTTATGACCATGGCGATGGGCTATAGCCCATGGTCTCGAACGGCATACTATAGCATGCCGTTTTCCATCATTTTTGAGGATTTGAAAAAAAGACGAAAATCACTCCGAGACCATGGGCTATAGCCCATCGTCTCTGAGTCATTTTCGTCTTTTTTTTCAAATCCTCGTTTTTCATCATTTATGACCATGGCGATGGGCTATAGCCCATGGTCTCGAACGGCATACTATAGCATGCCGTTTTCCATCATTTTTGAGGATTTGAAAAAAGACGAAAATCACTCCGAGACCATGGGCTATAGCCCATCGTCTCTGAGTCATTTTCGTCTTTTTTTCAAATCCTCGTTTTTCATCATTTATGACCATGGCGATGGGCTATAGCCCATGGTCTCGAACGGCATACTATAGCATGCCGTTTTCCATCATTTTTGAGGATTTGAAAAAAAGACGAAAATCACTCCGAGACCATGGGCTATAGCCCATCGTCTCTGAGTTTATTTCGTCTTTTTTTCAAATCCTCGTTTTTCATCATTTATGACCATGGCGATGGGCTATAGCCCATGGTCTCGAACGGCATACTATAGCATGCCGTTTTCCATCATTTTTGAGGATTTGAAAAAAATACGAAAATCACTCTGAGACCATGGGCTATAGCCCATCGTCTCTGAGTTTTTTTCGTCTTTTTTTCAAATCCTCGTTTTTCATCATTTATGACCATGGCGATGGGCTATAGCCCATGGTCTCGAACGGCATACTATAGCATGCCGTTTCCATCATTTTTGAGGATTTGAAAAAAGACGAAAATCACTCCGAGACCATGGGCTATAGTCCATTGTCTCTGAGTCATTTTCGTCTTTTTTTCAAATCCTCGTTTTTCATCATTTATGACCATGGCGATGGGCTATAGCCCATGGTCTCGAACGGCATACTATAGCATGCCGTTTTCCATCATTTTTGAGGACTTGAAAAAAAGACGAAAATCACTCCGAGACCATGGGCTATAGCCCATCGTCTCGGAGTCATTTTCGTCTTTTTTTCAAATCCTCGTTTTTCATCATTTATGACCATGGCGATGGGCTATAGCCCATGGTCTCGAACGGCATACTATAGCATGCCGTTTTCCATCAGTTTTTGAGGATTTGAAAAAAAGACGAAAATGACTCAGAGACGATGGGCTATAGCCCATGGTCTCGGAGTGATTTTCGTTTTTCATCATTTATGACCATGGCGATGGGCTATAGCCCATAGTCTCGAACGGCATACTATAGCATGCCGTTTTCCATCATTTTTGAGGATTTGAAAAAAAGACGAAAATCACTCCGAGACCATGGGCTATAGCCCATCGTCTCTGAGTCATTTTCGTCTTTTTTTCAAATGCTCGTTTTTCATCATTTATGACCATGGCGATGGGCTATAGCCCATGGTCTCGAACGGCATACTATAGCATGCCGTTTCCATCATTTTTGAGGATTTGAAAAAAGACGAAAATCACTCCGAGACCATGGGCTATAGCCCATTGTCTCTGAGTCATTTTCGTCTTTTTTTCAAATCCTCGTTTTTCATCATTTATGACCATGGCGATGGGCTATAGCCCATGGTCTCGAACGGCATACTAAAGCATGCCGTTTTCCATCATTTTTGAGGACTTGAAAAAAAGACGAAAATCACTCCGAGACCATGGGCTATAGCCCATCGTCTCGGAGTCATTTTCGTCTTTTTTTCAAATCCTCGTTTTTCATCATTTATGACCATGGCGATGGGCTATAGCCCATGGTCTCGAACGGCATACTATAGCATGCCGTTTTCCATCAGTTTTTGAGGATTTGAAAAAAAGACGAAAATGACTCAGAGACGATGGGCTATAGCCCATGGTCTCGGAGTGATTTTCGTTTTTCATCATTTATGACCATGGCGATGGGCTATAGCCCATGGTCTCGAACGGCATACTATAGCATGCCGTTTTCCATCATTTTTGAGGATTTGAAAAAAAGACGAAAATCACTCCGAGACCATGGGCTATAGCCCATCGTCTCGGAGTCATTTTCGTCTTTTTTTCAAATCCTCGTTTTTCATCATTTATGACCATGGCGATGGGCTATAGCCCATGGTCTCGAACGGCATACTATAGCATGCCGTTTTCCATCACTTTTGAGGATTTGAAAAAAGACGAAAATCACTCCGAGACCATGGGCTATAGCCCATCGTCTCTGAGTCATTTTCGTCTTTTTTTCAAATGCTCGTTTTTCATCATTTATGACCATGGCGATGGGCTATAGCCCATGGTCTCGAACGGCATACTATAGCATGCCGTTTCCATCATTTTTGAGGATTTGAAAAAAGACGAAAATCACTCCGAGACCATGGGCTATAGTCCATTGTCTCTGAGTCATTTTCGTCTTTTTTTCAAATCCTCGTTTTTCATCATTTATGACCATGGTCTCGAACGGCATACTATAGCATGCCGTTTCCATCATTTTTGAGGATTTGAAAAAAGACGAAAATCACTCCGAGACCATGGGCTATAGTCCATTGTCTCTGAGTCATTTTCGTCTTTTTTTCAAATCCTCGTTTTTCATCATTTATGACCATGGCGATGGGCTATAGCCCATGGTCTCGAACGGCATACTATAGCATGCCGTTTTCCATCATTTTTGAGGACTTGAAAAAAAGACGAAAATCACTCCGAGACCATGGGCTATAGCCCATCGTCTCGGAGTCATTTTCGTCTTTTTTTCAAATCCTCGTTTTTCATCATTTATGACCATGGCGATGGGCTATAGCCCATGGTCTCGAACGGCATACTATAGCATGCCGTTTTCCATCAGTTTTTGAGGATTTGAAAAAAAGACGAAAATGACTCAGAGACGATGGGCTATAGCCCATGGTCTCGGAGTGATTTTCGTTTTTCATCATTTATGACCATGGCGATGGGCTATAGCCCATGGTCTCGAACGGCATACTATAGCATGCCGTTTTCCATCATTTTTGAGGATTTGAAAAAAAGACGAAAATCACTCCGAGACCATGGGCTATAGCCCATCGTCTCGGAGTCATTTTCTTCTTTTTTTCAAATCCTCGTTTTTCATCATTTATGACCATGGCGATGGGCTATAGCCCATGGTCTCGAACGGCATACTATAGCATGCCGTTTTCCATCATTTTTGAGGATTTGAAAAAAAGACGAAAATCACTCCGAGACCATGGGCTATAGCCCATTGTCTCTGAGTCATTTTCGTCTTTTTTTCAAATCCTCGTTTTTCATCATTTATGACCATGGCGATGGGCTATAGCCCATGGTCTCGAACGGCATACTATAGCATACCGTTTTCCATCATTTTTGAGGATTTGAAAAAAAGACGAAAATCACTCCGAGACCATGGGCTATAGCCCATTGTCTCTGAGTCATTTTCGTCTTTTTTTCAAATCCTCGTTTTTCATCATTTATGACCATGGCGATGGGCTATAGCCCATGGTCTCGAACGGCATACTAAAGCATGCCGTTTTCCATCATTTTTGAGGACTTGAAAAAAAGACGAAAATCACTCCGAGACCATGGGCTATAGCCCATCGTCTCGGAGTCATTTTCGTCTTTTTTTCAAATCCTCGTTTTTCATCATTTATGACCATGGCGATGGGCTATAGCCCATGGTCTCGAACGGCATACTATAGCATGCCGTTTTCCATCAGTTTTTGAGGATTTGAAAAAAAGACGAAAATGACTCAGAGACGATGGGCTATAGCCCATGGTCTCGGAGTGATTTTCGTTTTTCATCATTTATGACCATGGCGATGGGCTATAGCCCATGGTCTCGAACGGCATACTATAGCATGCCGTTTCCATCATTTTTGAGGATTTGAAAAAAGACGAAAATCACTCCGAGACCATGGGCTATAGTCCATTGTCTCTGAGTCATTTTCGTCTTTTTTTCAAATCCTCGTTTTTCATCATTTATGACCATGGTCTCGAACGGCATACTATAGCATGCCGTTTCCATCATTTTTGAGGATTTGAAAAAAGACGAAAATCACTCCGAGACCATGGGCTATAGTCCATTGTCTCTGAGTCATTTTCGTCTTTTTTTCAAATCCTCGTTTTTCATCATTTATGACCATGGCGATGGGCTATAGCCCATGGTCTCGAACGGCATACTATAGCATGCCGTTTTCCATCATTTTTGAGGACTTGAAAAAAAGACGAAAATCACTCCGAGACCATGGGCTATAGCCCATCGTCTCGGAGTCATTTTCGTCTTTTTTTCAAATCCTCGTTTTTCATCATTTATGACCATGGCGATGGGCTATAGCCCATGGTCTCGAACGGCATACTATAGCATGCCGTTTTCCATCAGTTTTTGAGGATTTGAAAAAAAGACGAAAATGACTCAGAGACGATGGGCTATAGCCCATGGTCTCGGAGTGATTTTCGTTTTTCATCATTTATGACCATGGCGATGGGCTATAGCCCATGGTCTCGAACGGCATACTATAGCATGCCGTTTTCCATCACTTTTGAGGATTTGAAAAAAGACGAAAATCACTCCGAGACCATGGGCTATAGCCCATCGTCTCTGAGTCATTTTCGTCTTTTTTTCAAATCCTCGTTTTTCATCATTTATGACCATGGTCTCGAACGGCATACTATAGCATGCCGTTTCCATCATTTTTGAGGATTTGAAAAAAGACGAAAATCACTCCGAGACCATGGGCTATAGTCCATTGTCTCTGAGTCATTTTCGTCTTTTTTTCAAATCCTCGTTTTTCATCATTTATGACCATGGCGATGGGCTATAGCCCATGGTCTCGAACGGCATACTATAGCATGCCGTTTTCCATCATTTTTGAGGACTTGAAAAAAAGACGAAAATCACTCCGAGACCATGGGCTATAGCCCATCGTCTCGGAGTCATTTTCGTCTTTTTTTCAAATCCTCGTTTTTCATCATTTATGACCATGGCGATGGGCTATAGCCCATGGTCTCGAACGGCATACTATAGCATGCCGTTTTCCATCAGTTTTTGAGGATTTGAAAAAAAGACGAAAATGACTCAGAGACGATGGGCTATAGCCCATGGTCTCGGAGTGATTTTCGTTTTTCATCATTTATGACCATGGCGATGGGCTATAGCCCATGGTCTCGAACGGCATACTATAGCATGCCGTTTTCCATCACTTTTGAGGATTTGAAAAAAGACGAAAATCACTCCGAGACCATGGGCTATAGCCCATCGTCTCTGAGTCATTTTCGTCTTTTTTTCAAATGCTCGTTTTTCATCATTTATGACCATGGCGATGGGCTATAGCCCATGGTCTCGAACGGCATACTATAGCATGCCGTTTTCCATCAGTTTTGAGGATTTGAAAAAAAGACGAAAATCACTCCGAGACCATGGGCTATAGCCCATCGTCTCGGAGTCATTTTCGTCTTTTTTTCAAATCCTCGTTTTTCATCATTTATGACCATGGCGATGGGCTATAGCCCATGGTCTCGAACGGCATACTATAGCATGCCGTTTTCCATCATTTTTGAGGATTTGAAAAAAAGACGAAAATCACTCCGAGACCATGGGCTATAGCCCATCGTCTCTGAGTCATTTTCGTCTTTTTTTCAAATCCTCGTTTTTCATCATTTATGACCATGGCGATGGGCTATAGCCCATGGTCTCGAACGGCATACTATAGCATGCCGTTTTCCATCACTTTTGAGGATTTGAAAAAAGACGAAAATCACTCCGAGACCATGGGCTATAGCCCATCGTCTCTGAGTCATTTTCGTCTTTTTTTCAAATGCTCGTTTTTCATCATTTATGACCATGGCGATGGGCTATAGCCCATGGTCTCGAACGGCATACTATAGCATGCCGTTTTCCATCAGTTTTGAGGATTTGAAAAAAAGACGAAAATCACTCCGAGACCATGGGCTATAGCCCATCGTCTCGGAGTCATTTTCGTCTTTTTTTCAAATCCTCGTTTTTCATCATTTATGACCATGGCGATGGGCTATAGCCCATGGTCTCGAACGGCATACTATAGCATGCCGTTTTCCATCATTTTTGAGGATTTGAAAAAAAGACGAAAATCACTCCGAGACCATGGGCTATAGCCCATCGTCTCTGAGTCATTTTCGTCTTTTTTTCAAATCCTCGTTTTTCATCATTTATGACCATGGCGATGGGCTATAGCCCATGGTCTCGAACGGCATACTATAGCATACCGTTTTCCATCATTTTTGAGGATTTGAAAAAAAGACGAAAATCACTCCGAGACCATGGGCTATAGCCCATCGTCTCTGAGTCATTTTCGTCTTTTTTGCAAATGCTCGTTTTTCATCATTTATGACCATGGCGATGGGCTATAGCCCATGGTCTCGAACGGCATACTATAGCATGCCGTTTTCCATCATTTTTGAGGATTTGAAAAAAAGACGAAAATCACTCCGAGACCATGGGCTATAGCCCATGGTCTCGGAGTGATTTTCGTCTTTTTTTCAAATCCTCGTTTTTCATCATTTATGACCATGGCGATGGGCTATAGCCCATGGTCTCGAACGGCATACTATAGCATGCCGTTTTCCATCATTTTTGAGGACTTGAAAAAAAGACGAAAATCACTCCGAGACCATGGGCTATAGCCCATGGTCTCGGAGTCATTTTCGTCTTTTTTTCAAATCCTCGTTTTTCATCATTTATGACCATGGCGATGGGCTATAGCCCATGGTCTCGAACGGCATACTATAGCATGCCGTTTTCCATCAGTTTTTGAGGATTTGAAAAAAAGACGAAAATGACTCAGAGACGATGGGCTATAGCCCATGGTCTCGGAGTGATTTTCGTTTTTCATCATTTATGACCATGGCGATGGGCTATAGCCCATGGTCTCGAACGGCATACTATAGCATGCCGTTTTCCATCATTTTTGAGGATTTGAAAAAAAGACGAAAATCACTCCGAGACCATGGGCTATAGCCCATCGTCTCGGAGTCATTTTCTTCTTTTTTTCAAATCCTCGTTTTTCATCATTTATGACCATGGCGATGGGCTATAGCCCATGGTCTCGAACGGCATACTATAGCATGCCGTTTTCCATCACTTTTGAGGATTTGAAAAAAGACGAAAATCACTCCGAGACCATGGGCTATAGCCCATCGTCTCTGAGTCATTTTCGTCTTTTTTTCAAATGCTCGTTTTTCATCATTTATGACCATGGCGATGGGCTATAGCCCATGGTCTCGAACGGCATACTATAGCATGCCGTTTTCCATCATTTTTGAGGATTTGAAAAAAAGACGAAAATCACTCCGAGACCATGGGCTATAGCCCATCGTCTCGGAGTCATTTTCGTCTTTTTTTCAAATCCTCGTTTTTCATCATTTATGACCATGGCGATGGGCTATAGCCCATGGTCTCGAACGGCATACTATAGCATGCCGTTTTCCATCATTTTTGAGGATTTGAAAAAAAGACGAAAATCACTCCGAGACCATGGGCTATAGCCCATCGTCTCTGAGTCATTTTCGTCTTTTTTTAAAATCCTCGTTTTTCATCATTTATGACCATGGCGATGGGCTATAGCCCATGGTCTCGAACGGCATACTATAGCATACCGTTTTCCATCATTTTTGAGGATTTGAAAAAAAGACGAAAATCACTCCGAGACCATGGGCTATAGCCCATCGTCTGAGTCATTTTCGTCTTTTTTTCAAATGCTCGTTTTTCATCATTTATGACCATGGCGATGGGCTATAGCCCATGGTCTCGAACGGCATACTATAGCATGCCGTTTCCATCATTTTTGAGGATTTGAAAAAAGACGAAAATCACTCCGAGACCATGGGCTATAGTCCATTGTCTCTGAGTCATTTTCGTCTTTTTTTCAAATCCTCGTTTTTCATCATTTATGACCATGGCGATGGGCTATAGCCCATGGTCTCGAACGGCATACTATAGCATGCCGTTTTCCATCATTTTTGAGGACTTGAAAAAAAGACGAAAATCACTCCGAGACCATGGGCTATAGCCCATCGTCTCGGAGTCATTTTCGTCTTTTTTTCAAATCCTCGTTTTTCATCATTTATGACCATGGCGATGGGCTATAGCCCATGGTCTCGAACGGCATACTATAGCATGCCGTTTTCCATCATTTTTGAGGATTTGAAAAAAAGACGAAAATCACTCCGAGACCATGGGCTATAGCCCATCGTCTCTGAGTCATTTTCGTCTTTTTTTAAAATCCTCGTTTTTCATCATTTATGACCATGGCGATGGGCTATAGCCCATGGTCTCGAACGGCATACTATAGCATACCGTTTTCCATCATTTTTGAGGATTTGAAAAAAAGACGAAAATCACTCCGAGACCATGGGCTATAGCCCATCGTCTGAGTCATTTTCGTCTTTTTTTCAAATGCTCGTTTTTCATCATTTATGACCATGGCGATGGGCTATAGCCCATGGTCTCGAACGGCATACTATAGCATGCCGTTTCCATCATTTTTGAGGATTTGAAAAAAGACGAAAATCACTCCGAGACCATGGGCTATAGTCCATTGTCTCTGAGTCATTTTCGTCTTTTTTTCAAATCCTCGTTTTTCATCATTTATGACCATGGCGATGGGCTATAGCCCATGGTCTCGAACGGCATACTATAGCATGCCGTTTTCCATCATTTTTGAGGACTTGAAAAAAAGACGAAAATCACTCCGAGACCATGGGCTATAGCCCATCGTCTCGGAGTCATTTTCGTCTTTTTTTCAAATCCTCGTTTTTCATCATTTATGACCATGGCGATGGGCTATAGCCCATGGTCTCGAACGGCATACTATAGCATGCCGTTTTCCATCAGTTTTTGAGGATTTGAAAAAAAGACGAAAATGACTCAGAGACGATGGGCTATAGCCCATGGTCTCGGAGTGATTTTCGTTTTTCATCATTTATGACCATGGCGATGGGCTATAGCCCATGGTCTCGAACGGCATACTATAGCATGCCGTTTTCCATCATTTTTGAGGATTTGAAAAAAAGACGAAAATCACTCCGAGACCATGGGCTATAGCCCATCGTCTCGGAGTCATTTTCTTCTTTTTTTCAAATCCTCGTTTTTCATCATTTATGACCATGGCGATGGGCTATAGCCCATGGTCTCGAACGGCATACTATAGCATGCCGTTTTCCATCACTTTTGAGGATTTGAAAAAAGACGAAAATCACTCCGAGACCATGGGCTATAGCCCATCGTCTCTGAGTCATTTTCGTCTTTTTTTCAAATGCTCGTTTTTCATCATTTATGACCATGGCGATGGGCTATAGCCCATGGTCTCGAACGGCATACTATAGCATGCCGTTTCCATCATTTTTGAGGATTTGAAAAAAGACGAAAATCACTCCGAGACCATGGGCTATAGTCCATTGTCTCTGAGTCATTTTCGTCTTTTTTTCAAATCCTCGTTTTTCATCATTTATGACCATGGCGATGGGCTATAGCCCATGGTCTCGAACGGCATACTATAGCTTGCCGTTTTCCATCATTTTTGAGGACTTGAAAAAAAGACGAAAATCACTCCGAGACCATGGGCTATAGCCCATCGTCTCGGAGTCATTTTCGTCTTTTTTTCAAATCCTCGTTTTTCATCATTTATGACCATGGCGATGGGCTATAGCCCATGGTCTCGAACGGCATACTATAGCATGCCGTTTTCCATCAGTTTTTGAGGATTTGAAAAAAAGACGAAAATGACTCAGAGACGATGGGCTATAGCCCATGGTCTCGGAGTGATTTTCGTTTTTCATCATTTATGACCATGGCGATGGGCTATAGCCCATGGTCTCGAACGGCATACTATAGCATGCCGTTTTCCATCATTTTTGAGGATTTGAAAAAAAGACGAAAATCACTCCGAGACCATGGGCTATAGCCCATCGTCTCGGAGTCATTTTCTTCTTTTTTTCAAATCCTCGTTTTTCATCATTTATGACCATGGCGATGGGCTATAGCCCATGGTCTCGAACGGCATACTATAGCATGCCGTTTTCCATCACTTTTGAGGATTTGAAAAAAGACGAAAATCACTCCGAGACCATGGGCTATAGCCCATCGTCTCTGAGTCATTTTCGTCTTTTTTTCAAATGCTCGTTTTTCATCATTTATGACCATGGCGATGGGCTATAGCCCATGGTCTCGAACGGCATACTATAGCATGCCGTTTCCATCATTTTTGACGATTTGAAAAAAGACGAAAATCACTCCGAGACCATGGGCTATAGTCCATTGTCTCTGAGTCATTTTCGTCTTTTTTTCAAATCCTCGTTTTTCATCATTTATGACCATGGTCTCGAACGGCATACTATAGCATGCCGTTTCCATCATTTTTGAGGATTTGAAAAAAGACGAAAATCACTCCGAGACCATGGGCTATAGTCCATTGTCTCTGAGTCATTTTCGTCTTTTTTTCAAATCCTCGTTTTTCATCATTTATGACCATGGCGATGGGCTATAGCCCATGGTCTCGAACGGCATACTATAGCATGCCGTTTTCCATCATTTTTGAGGACTTGAAAAAAAGACGAAAATCACTCCGAGACCATGGGCTATAGCCCATCGTCTCGGAGTCATTTTCGTCTTTTTTTCAAATCCTCGTTTTTCATCATTTATGACCATGGCGATGGGCTATAGCCCATGGTCTCGAACGGCATACTATAGCATGCCGTTTTCCATCAGTTTTTGAGGATTTGAAAAAAAGACGAAAATGACTCAGAGACGATGGGCTATAGCCCATGGTCTCGGAGTGATTTTCGTTTTTCATCATTTATGACCATGGCGATGGGCTATAGCCCATGGTCTCGAACGGCATACTATAGCATGCCGTTTTCCATCATTTTTGAGGATTTGAAAAAAAGACGAAAATCACTCCGAGACCATGAGCTATAGCCCATCGTCTCGGAGTCATTTTCTTCTTTTTTTCAAATCCTCGTTTTTCATCATTTATGACCATGGCGATGGGCTATAGCCCATGGTCTCGAACGGCATACTATAGCATGCCGTTTTCCATCACTTTTGAGGATTTGAAAAAAGACGAAAATCACTCCGAGACCATGGGCTATAGCCCATCGTCTCTGAGTCATTTTCGTCTTTTTTTCAAATGCTCGTTTTTCATCATTTATGACCATGGCGATGGGCTATAGCCCATGGTCTCGAACGGCATACTATAGCATGCCGTTTTCCATCATTTTTGAGGATTTGAAAAAAAGACGAAAATCACTCCGAGACCATGGGCTATAGCCCATCGTCTCGGAGTCATTTTCGTCTTTTTTTCAAATCCTCGTTTTTCATCATTTATGACCATGGCGATGGGCTATAGCCCATGGTCTCGAACGGCATACTATAGCATACCGTTTTCCATCATTTTTGAGGATTTGAAAAAAAGACGAAAATCACTCCGAGACCATGGGCTATAGCCCATCGTCTCTGAGTCATTTTCGTCTTTTTTGCAAATGCTCGTTTTTCATCATTTATGACCATGGCGATGGGCTATAGCCCATGGTCTCGAACGGCATACTATAGCATGCCGTTTTCCATCATTTTTGAGGACTTGAAAAAAAGACGAAAATCACTCCGAGACCATGGGCTATAGCCCATCGTCTCGGAGTCATTTTCGTCTTTTTTTCAAATCCTCGTTTTTCATCATTTATGACCATGGCGATGGGCTATAGCCCATGGTCTCGAACGGCATACTATAGCATGCCGTTTTCCATCAGTTTTTGAGGATTTGAAAAAAAGACGAAAATGACTCAGAGACGATGGGCTATAGCCCATGGTCTCGGAGTGATTTTCGTTTTTCATCATTTATGACCATGGCGATGGGCTATAGCCCATGGTCTCGAACGGCATACTATAGCATGCCGTTTTCCATCATTTTTGAGGATTTGAAAAAAAGACGAAAATCACTCCGAGACCATGGGCTATAGCCCATCGTCTCGGAGTCATTTTCTTCTTTTTTTCAAATCCTCGTTTTTCATCATTTATGACCATGGCGATGGGCTATAGCCCATGGTCTCGAACGGCATACTATAGCATGCCGTTTTCCATCACTTTTGAGGATTTGAAAAAAGACGAAAATCACTCCGAGACCATGGGCTATAGCCCATCGTCTCTGAGTCATTTTCGTCTTTTTTTCAAATGCTCGTTTTTCATCATTTATGACCATGGCGATGGGCTATAGCCCATGGTCTCGAACGGCATACTATAGCATGCCGTTTTCCATCACTTTTGAGGATTTGAAAAAAGACGAAAATCACTCCGAGACCATGGGCTATAGCCCATCGTCTCTGAGTCATTTTCGTCTTTTTTTCAAATGCTCGTTTTTCATCATTTATGACCATGGCGATGGGCTATAGCCCATGGTCTCGAACGGCATACTATAGCATGCCGTTTTCCATCATTTTTGAGGATTTGAAAAAAAATACGAAAATCACTCCGAGACCATGGGCTATAGCCCATCGTCTCGGAGTCATTTTCGTCTTTTTTTCAAATCCTTGTTTTTCATCATTTATGACCATGGCGATGGGCTATAGCCCATGGTCTCGAACGGCATACTATAGCATGCCGTTTTCCATCATTTTTGAGGATTTGAAAAAAAGACGAAAATCACTCCGAGACCATGGGCTATAGCCCATCGTCTCTGAGTCATTTTCGTCTTTTTTTCAAATCCTCGTTTTTCATCATTTATGACCATGGCGATGGGCTATAGCCCATGGTCTCGAACGGCATAATATAGCATACCGTTTTCCATCATTTTTGAGGATTTGAAAAAAAGAAGAAAATCACTCCGAGACCATGGGCTATAGCCCATTGTCTCTGAGTCATTTTCGTCTTTTTTTCAAATCCTCGTTTTTCATCATTTATGACCATGGCGATGGGCTATAGCCCATGGTCTCGAACGGCATACTAAAGCATGCCGTTTTCCATCATTTTTGAGGACTTGAAAAAAAGACGAAAATCACTCCGAGACCATGGGCTATAGCCCATCGTCTCGGAGTCATTTTCGTCTTTTTTTCAAATCCTCGTTTTTCATCATTTATGACCATGGCGATGGGCTATAGCCCATGGTCTCGAACGGCATACTATAGCATGCCGTTTTCCATCAGTTTTTGAGGATTTGAAAAAAAGACGAAAATGACTCAGAGACGATGGGCTATAGCCCATGGTCTCGGAGTGATTTTCGTTTTTCATCATTTATGACCATGGCGATGGGCTATAGCCCATGGTCTCGAACGGCATACTATAGCATGCCGTTTTCCATCATTTTTGAGGATTTGAAAAAAAGACGAAAATCACTCCGAGACCATGGGCTATAGCCCATCGTCTCGGAGTCATTTTCTTCTTTTTTTCAAATCCTCGTTTTTCATCATTTATGACCATGGCGATGGGCTATAGCCCATGGTCTCGAACGGCATACTATAGCATGCCGTTTTCCATCACTTTTGAGGATTTGAAAAAAGACGAAAATCACTCCGAGACCATGGGCTATAGCCCATCGTCTCTGAGTCATTTTCGTCTTTTTTTCAAATGCTCGTTTTTCATCATTTATGACCATGGCGATGGGCTATAGCCCATGGTCTCGAACGGCATACTATAGCATGCCGTTTCCATCATTTTTGAGGATTTGAAAAAAGACGAAAATCACTCCGAGACCATGGGCTATAGTCCATTGTCTCTGAGTCATTTTTGTCTTTTTTTCAAATCCTCGTTTTTCATCATTTATGACCATGGTCTCGAACGGCATACTATAGCATGCCGTTTCCATCATTTTTGAGGATTTGAAAAAAGACGAAAATCACTCCGAGACCATGGGCTATAGTCCATTGTCTCTGAGTCATTTTCGTCTTTTTTTCAAATCCTCGTTTTTCATCATTTATGACCATGGCGATGGGCTATAGCCCATGGTCTCGAACGGCATACTATAGCATGCCGTTTTCCATCATTTTTGAGGATTTGAAAAAAAGACGAAAATCACTCCGAGACCATGGGCTATAGCCCATCGTCTCGGAGTCATTTTCGTCTTTTTTTCAAATCCTCGTTTTTCATCATTTATGACCATGGCGATGGGCTATAGCCCATGGTCTCGAACGGCATACTATAGCATGCCGTTTTCCATCAGTTTTTGAGGATTTGAAAAAAAGACGAAAATGACTCAGAGACGATGGGCTATAGCCCATGGTCTCGGAGTGATTTTCGTTTTTCATCATTTATGACCATGGCGATGGGCTATAGCCCATGGTCTCGAACGGCATACTATAGCATGCCGTTTTCCATCATTTTTGAGGATTTGAAAAAAAGACGAAAATCACTCCGAGACCATGGGCTATAGCCCATCGTCTCGGAGTCATTTTCTTCTTTTTTTCAAATCCTCGTTTTTCATCATTTATGACCATGGCGATGGGCTATAGCCCATGGTCTCGAACGGCATACTATAGCATGCCGTTTTCCATCACTTTTGAGGATTTGAAAAAAGACGAAAATCACTCCGAGACCATGGGCTATAGCCCATCGTCTCTGAGTCATTTTCGTCTTTTTTTCAAATGCTCGTTTTTCATCATTTATGACCATGGCGATGGGCTATAGCCCATGGTCTCGAACGGCATACTATAGCATGCCGTTTTACATCAGTTTTGAGGATTTGAAAAAAAGACGAAAATCACTCCGAGACCATGGGCTATAGCCCATCGTCTCGGAGTCATTTTCGTCTTTTTTTCAAATCCTCGTTTTTCATCATTTATGACCATGGCGATGGGCTATAGCCCATGGTCTCGAACGGCATACTATAGCATGCCGTTTTCCATCATTTTTGAGGATTTGAAAAAAAGACGAAAATCACTCCGAGACCATGGGCTATAGCCCATCGTCTCTGAGTCATTTTCGTCTTTTTTTCAAATCCTCGTTTTTCATCATTTATGACCATGGCGATGGGCTTTAGCCCATGGTCTCGAACGGCATACTATAGCATACCGTTTTCCATCATTTTTGAGGATTTGAAAAAAAGACGAAAATCACTCCGAGACCATGGGCTATAGCCCATCGTCTCTGAGTCATTTTCGTCTTTTTTGCAAATGCTCGTTTTTCATCATTTATGACCATGGCGATGGGCTATAGCCCATGGTCTCGAACGGCATACTATAGCATGCCGTTTTCCATCATTTTTGAGGATTTGAAAAAAAGACGAAAATCACTCCGAGACCATGGGCTATAGCCCATCGTCTCGGAGTCATTTTCGTCTTTTTTTCAAATCCTCGTTTTTCATCATTTATGACCATGGCGATGGGCTATAGCCCATGGTCTCGAACGGCATACTATAGCATACCGTTTTCCATCATTTTTGAGGATTTGAAAAAAAGACGAAAATCACTCCCGAGACCATGGGCTATAGCCCATCGTCTGAGTCATTTTCGTCTTTTTTTCAAATGCTCGTTTTTCATCATTTATGACCATGGCGATGGGCTATAGCCCATGGTCTCGAACGGCATACTATAGCATGCCGTTTCCATCATTTTTGAGGATTTGAAAAAAGACGAAAATCACTCCGAGACCATGGGCTATAGTCCATTGTCTCTGAGTCATTTTCGTCTTTTTTTCAAATCCTCGTTTTTCATCATTTATGATCATGGCGATGGGCTATAGCCCATGGTCTCGAACGGCATACTATAGCATGCCGTTTTCCATCATTTTTGAGGACTTGAAAAAAAGACGAAAATCACTCCGAGACCATGGGCTATAGCCCATCGTCTCGGAGTCATTTTCGTCTTTTTTTCAAATCCTCGTTTTTCATCATTTATGACCATGGCGATGGGCTATAGCCCATGGTCTCGAACGGCATACTATAGCATGCCGTTTTCCATCAGTTTTTGAGGATTTGAAAAAAAGACGAAAATGACTCAGAGACGATGGGCTATAGCCCATGGTCTCGGAGTGATTTTCGTTTTTCATCATTTATGACCATGGCGATGGGCTATAGCCCATGGTCTCGAACGGCATACTATAGCATGCCGTTTTCCATCATTTTTGAGGATTTGAAAAAAAGACGAAAATCACTCCGAGACCATGGGCTATAGCCCATGGTCTCGGAGTCATTTTCTTCTTTTTTTCAAATCCTCGTTTTTCATCATTTATGACCATGGCGATGGGCTATAGCCCATGGTCTCGAACGGCATACTATAGCATGCCGTTTTCCATCACTTTTGAGGATTTGAAAAAAGACGAAAATCACTCCGAGACCATGGGCTATAGCCCATCGTCTCTGAGTCATTTTCGTCTTTTTTTCAAATGCTCGTTTTTCATCATTTATGACCATGGCGATGGGCTATAGCCCATGGTCTCGAACGGCATACTATAGCATGCCGTTTCCATCATTTTTGAGGATTTGAAAAAAGACGAAAATCACTCCGAGACCATGGGCTATAGTCCATTGTCTCTGAGTCATTTTCGTCTTTTTTTCAAATCCTCGTTTTTCATCATTTATGACCATGGCGATGGGCTATAGCCCATGGTCTCGAACGGCATACTATAGCATGCCGTTTTCCATCATTTTTGAGGACTTGAAAAAAAGACGAAAATCACTCCGAGACCATGGGCTATAGCCCATCGTCTCGGAGTCATTTTCGTCTTTTTTTCAAATGCTCGTTTTTCATCATTTATGACCATGGCGATGGGCTATAGCCCATGGTCTCGAACGGCATACTATAGCATGCCGTTTTCCATCATTTTTGAGGATTTGAAAAAAAGACGAAAATCACTCCGAGACCATGGGCTATAGCCCATCGTCTCGGAGTCATTTTCGTCTTTTTTTCAAATCCTCGTTTTTCATCATTTATGACCATGGCGATGGGCTATAGCCCATGGTCTCGAACGGCATACTATAGCATGCCGTTTTCCATCATTTTTGAGGATTTGAAAAAAAGACGAAAATCACTCCGAGACCATGGGCTATAGCCCATCGTCTCTGAGTCATTTTCGTCTTTTTTTCAAATCCTCTTTTTTTCAAATGCTCGTTTTTCATCATTTATGACCATGGCGATGGGCTATAGCCCATGGTCTCGAACGGCATACTATAGCATGCCGTTTCCATCATTTTTGAGGATTTGAAAAAAGACGAAAATCACTCCGAGACCATGGGCTATAGTCCATTGTCTCTGAGTCATTTTCGTCTTTTTTTCAAATCCTCGTTTTTCATCATTTATGATCATGGCGATGGGCTATAGCCCATGGTCTCGAACGGCATACTATAGCATGCCGTTTTCCATCATTTTTGAGGACTTGAAAAAAAGACGAAAATCACTCCGAGACCATGGGCTATAGCCCATCGTCTCGGAGTCATTTTCGTCTTTTTTTCAAATCCTCGTTTTTCATCATTTATGACCATGGCGATGGGCTATAGCCCATGGTCTCGAACGGCATACTATAGCATGCCGTTTTCCATCATTTTTGAGGATTTGAAAAAAAGACGAAAATCACTCCGAGACCATGGGCTATAGCCCATCGTCTCGGAGTCATTTTCTTCTTTTTTTCAAATCCTCGTTTTTCATCATTTATGACCATGGCGATGGGCTATAGCCCATGGTCTCGAACGGCATACTATAGCATGCCGTTTTCCATCACTTTTGAGGATTTGAAAAAAGACGAAAATCACTCCGAGACCATGGGCTATAGCCCATCGTCTCTGAGTCATTTTCGTCTTTTTTTCAAATGCTCGTTTTTCATCATTTATGACCATGGCGATGGGCTATAGCCCATGGTCTCGAACGGCATACTATAGCATGCCGTTTTCCATAATTTTTGAGGATTTGAAAAAAAGACGAAAATCACTCCGAGACCATGGGCTATAGCCCATCGTCTCGGAGTCATTTTCGTCTTTTTTTCAAATCCTCGTTTTTCATCATTTATGACCATGGCGATGGGCTATAGCCCATGGTCTCGAACGGCATACTATAGCATACCGTTTTCCATCATTTTTGAGGATTTGAAAAAAAGACGAAAATCACTCCGAGACCATGGGCTATAGCCCATCGTCTCTGAGTCATTTTCGTCTTTTTTGCAAATGCTCGTTTTTCATCATTTATGACCATGGCGATGGGCTATAGCCCATGGTCTCGAACGGCATACTATAGCATGCCGTTTTCCATCATTTTTGAGGATTTGAAAAAAAGACGAAAATCACTCCGAGACCATGGGCTATATAGCCCATCGTCTCGGAGTCATTTTCGTCTTTTTTTCAAATCCTCGTTTTTCATCATTTATGACCATGGCGATGGGCTATAGCCCATGGTCTCGAACGGCATACTATAGCATGCCGTTTTCCATCATTTTTGAGGACTTGAAAAAAAGACGAAAATCACTCCGAGACCATGGGCTATAGCCCATGGTCTCGGAGTCATTTTCGTCTTTTTTTCAAAATCCTCGTTTTTCATCATTTATGACCATGGCGATGGGCTATAGCCCATGGTCTCGAACGGCGTACTATAGCATGCCGTTTTCCATCAGTTTTTGAGGATTTGAAAAAAAGACGAAAATGACTCAGAGACGATGGGCTATAGCCCATGGTCTCGGAGTGATTTTCGTTTTTCATCATTTATGACCATGGCGATGGGCTATAGCCCATGGTCTCGAACGGCATACTATAGCATGCCGTTTTCCATCATTTTTGAGGATTTGAAAAAAAGACGAAAATCACTCCGAGACCATGGGCTATAGCCCATCGTCTCGGAGTCATTTTCGTCTTTTTTTCAAATCCTCGTTTTTCATCATTTATGACCATGGCGATGGGCTATAGCCCATGGTCTCGAACGGCATACTATAGCATGCCGTTTTCCATCATTTTTGAGGATTTGAAAAAAAGACGAAAATCACTCCGAGACCATGGGCTATAGCCCATCGTCTCTGAGTCATTTTCGTCTTTTTTTTCAAATCCTCGTTTTTCATCATTTATGACCATGGCGATGGGCTATAGCCCATGGTCTCGAACGGCATACTATAGCATGCCGTTTTCCATCATTTTTGAGGATTTGAAAAAAAGACGAAAATCACTCCGAGACCATGGGCTATAGCCCATCGTCTCGGAGTCATTTTCGTCTTTTTTTCAAATCCTCGTTTTTCATCATTTATGACCATGGCGATGGGCTATAGCCCATGGTCTCGAACGGCATACTATAGCATGCCGTTTTCCATCATTTTTGAGGATTTGAAAAAAAGACGAAAATCACTCCGAGACCATGGGCTATAGCCCATCGTCTCTGAGTCATTTTCGTCTTTTTTTTCAAATCCTCGTTTTTCATCATTTATGACCATGGCGATGGGCTATAGCCCATGGTCTCGAACGGCATACTATAGCATGCCGTTTTCCATCATTTTTGAGGATTTGAAAAAAGACGAAAATCACTCCGAGACCATGGGCTATAGCCCATCGTCTCTGAGTCATTTTCGTCTTTTTTTCAAATCCTCGTTTTTCATCATTTATGACCATGGCGATGGGCTATAGCCCATGGTCTCGAACGGCATACTATAGCATGCCGTTTTCCATCATTTTTGAGGATTTGAAAAAAAGACGAAAATCACTCCGAGACCATGGGCTATAGCCCATCGTCTCTGAGTTTATTTCGTCTTTTTTTCAAATCCTCGTTTTTCATCATTTATGACCATGGCGATGGGCTATAGCCCATGGTCTCGAACGGCATACTATAGCATGCCGTTTTCCATCATTTTTGAGGATTTGAAAAAAATACGAAAATCACTCTGAGACCATGGGCTATAGCCCATCGTCTCTGAGTTTTTTTCGTCTTTTTTTCAAATCCTCGTTTTTCATCATTTATGACCATGGCGATGGGCTATAGCCCATGGTCTCGAACGGCATACTATAGCATGCCGTTTCCATCATTTTTGAGGATTTGAAAAAAGACGAAAATCACTCCGAGACCATGGGCTATAGTCCATTGTCTCTGAGTCATTTTCGTCTTTTTTTCAAATCCTCGTTTTTCATCATTTATGACCATGGCGATGGGCTATAGCCCATGGTCTCGAACGGCATACTATAGCATGCCGTTTTCCATCATTTTTGAGGACTTGAAAAAAAGACGAAAATCACTCCGAGACCATGGGCTATAGCCCATCGTCTCGGAGTCATTTTCGTCTTTTTTTCAAATCCTCGTTTTTCATCATTTATGACCATGGCGATGGGCTATAGCCCATGGTCTCGAACGGCATACTATAGCATGCCGTTTTCCATCAGTTTTTGAGGATTTGAAAAAAAGACGAAAATGACTCAGAGACGATGGGCTATAGCCCATGGTCTCGGAGTGATTTTCGTTTTTCATCATTTATGACCATGGCGATGGGCTATAGCCCATAGTCTCGAACGGCATACTATAGCATGCCGTTTTCCATCATTTTTGAGGATTTGAAAAAAAGACGAAAATCACTCCGAGACCATGGGCTATAGCCCATCGTCTCTGAGTCATTTTCGTCTTTTTTTCAAATGCTCGTTTTTCATCATTTATGACCATGGCGATGGGCTATAGCCCATGGTCTCGAACGGCATACTATAGCATGCCGTTTCCATCATTTTTGAGGATTTGAAAAAAGACGAAAATCACTCCGAGACCATGGGCTATAGCCCATTGTCTCTGAGTCATTTTCGTCTTTTTTTCAAATCCTCGTTTTTCATCATTTATGACCATGGCGATGGGCTATAGCCCATGGTCTCGAACGGCATACTAAAGCATGCCGTTTTCCATCATTTTTGAGGACTTGAAAAAAAGACGAAAATCACTCCGAGACCATGGGCTATAGCCCATCGTCTCGGAGTCATTTTCGTCTTTTTTTCAAATCCTCGTTTTTCATCATTTATGACCATGGCGATGGGCTATAGCCCATGGTCTCGAACGGCATACTATAGCATGCCGTTTTCCATCAGTTTTTGAGGATTTGAAAAAAAGACGAAAATGACTCAGAGACGATGGGCTATAGCCCATGGTCTCGGAGTGATTTTCGTTTTTCATCATTTATGACCATGGCGATGGGCTATAGCCCATGGTCTCGAACGGCATACTATAGCATGCCGTTTTCCATCATTTTTGAGGATTTGAAAAAAAGACGAAAATCACTCCGAGACCATGGGCTATAGCCCATCGTCTCGGAGTCATTTTCGTCTTTTTTTCAAATCCTCGTTTTTCATCATTTATGACCATGGCGATGGGCTATAGCCCATGGTCTCGAACGGCATACTATAGCATGCCGTTTTCCATCACTTTTGAGGATTTGAAAAAAGACGAAAATCACTCCGAGACCATGGGCTATAGCCCATCGTCTCTGAGTCATTTTCGTCTTTTTTTCAAATGCTCGTTTTTCATCATTTATGACCATGGCGATGGGCTATAGCCCATGGTCTCGAACGGCATACTATAGCATGCCGTTTCCATCATTTTTGAGGATTTGAAAAAAGACGAAAATCACTCCGAGACCATGGGCTATAGTCCATTGTCTCTGAGTCATTTTCGTCTTTTTTTCAAATCCTCGTTTTTCATCATTTATGACCATGGTCTCGAACGGCATACTATAGCATGCCGTTTCCATCATTTTTGAGGATTTGAAAAAAGACGAAAATCACTCCGAGACCATGGGCTATAGTCCATTGTCTCTGAGTCATTTTCGTCTTTTTTTCAAATCCTCGTTTTTCATCATTTATGACCATGGCGATGGGCTATAGCCCATGGTCTCGAACGGCATACTATAGCATGCCGTTTTCCATCATTTTTGAGGACTTGAAAAAAAGACGAAAATCACTCCGAGACCATGGGCTATAGCCCATCGTCTCGGAGTCATTTTCGTCTTTTTTTCAAATCCTCGTTTTTCATCATTTATGACCATGGCGATGGGCTATAGCCCATGGTCTCGAACGGCATACTATAGCATGCCGTTTTCCATCAGTTTTTGAGGATTTGAAAAAAAGACGAAAATGACTCAGAGACGATGGGCTATAGCCCATGGTCTCGGAGTGATTTTCGTTTTTCATCATTTATGACCATGGCGATGGGCTATAGCCCATGGTCTCGAACGGCATACTATAGCATGCCGTTTTCCATCATTTTTGAGGATTTGAAAAAAAGACGAAAATCACTCCGAGACCATGGGCTATAGCCCATCGTCTCGGAGTCATTTTCTTCTTTTTTTCAAATCCTCGTTTTTCATCATTTATGACCATGGCGATGGGCTATAGCCCATGGTCTCGAACGGCATACTATAGCATGCCGTTTTCCATCATTTTTGAGGATTTGAAAAAAAGACGAAAATCACTCCGAGACCATGGGCTATAGCCCATTGTCTCTGAGTCATTTTCGTCTTTTTTTCAAATCCTCGTTTTTCATCATTTATGACCATGGCGATGGGCTATAGCCCATGGTCTCGAACGGCATACTATAGCATACCGTTTTCCATCATTTTTGAGGATTTGAAAAAAAGACGAAAATCACTCCGAGACCATGGGCTATAGCCCATTGTCTCTGAGTCATTTTCGTCTTTTTTTCAAATCCTCGTTTTTCATCATTTATGACCATGGCGATGGGCTATAGCCCATGGTCTCGAACGGCATACTAAAGCATGCCGTTTTCCATCATTTTTGAGGACTTGAAAAAAAGACGAAAATCACTCCGAGACCATGGGCTATAGCCCATCGTCTCGGAGTCATTTTCGTCTTTTTTTCAAATCCTCGTTTTTCATCATTTATGACCATGGCGATGGGCTATAGCCCATGGTCTCGAACGGCATACTATAGCATGCCGTTTTCCATCAGTTTTTGAGGATTTGAAAAAAAGACGAAAATGACTCAGAGACGATGGGCTATAGCCCATGGTCTCGGAGTGATTTTCGTTTTTCATCATTTATGACCATGGCGATGGGCTATAGCCCATGGTCTCGAACGGCATACTATAGCATGCCGTTTCCATCATTTTTGAGGATTTGAAAAAAGACGAAAATCACTCCGAGACCATGGGCTATAGTCCATTGTCTCTGAGTCATTTTCGTCTTTTTTTCAAATCCTCGTTTTTCATCATTTATGACCATGGTCTCGAACGGCATACTATAGCATGCCGTTTCCATCATTTTTGAGGATTTGAAAAAAGACGAAAATCACTCCGAGACCATGGGCTATAGTCCATTGTCTCTGAGTCATTTTCGTCTTTTTTTCAAATCCTCGTTTTTCATCATTTATGACCATGGCGATGGGCTATAGCCCATGGTCTCGAACGGCATACTATAGCATGCCGTTTTCCATCATTTTTGAGGACTTGAAAAAAAGACGAAAATCACTCCGAGACCATGGGCTATAGCCCATCGTCTCGGAGTCATTTTCGTCTTTTTTTCAAATCCTCGTTTTTCATCATTTATGACCATGGCGATGGGCTATAGCCCATGGTCTCGAACGGCATACTATAGCATGCCGTTTTCCATCAGTTTTTGAGGATTTGAAAAAAAGACGAAAATGACTCAGAGACGATGGGCTATAGCCCATGGTCTCGGAGTGATTTTCGTTTTTCATCATTTATGACCATGGCGATGGGCTATAGCCCATGGTCTCGAACGGCATACTATAGCATGCCGTTTTCCATCACTTTTGAGGATTTGAAAAAAGACGAAAATCACTCCGAGACCATGGGCTATAGCCCATCGTCTCTGAGTCATTTTCGTCTTTTTTTCAAATGCTCGTTTTTCATCATTTATGACCATGGCGATGGGCTATAGCCCATGGTCTCGAACGGCATACTATAGCATGCCGTTTTCCATCAGTTTTGAGGATTTGAAAAAAAGACGAAAATCACTCCGAGACCATGGGCTATAGCCCATCGTCTCGGAGTCATTTTCGTCTTTTTTTCAAATCCTCGTTTTTCATCATTTATGACCATGGCGATGGGCTATAGCCCATGGTCTCGAACGGCATACTATAGCATGCCGTTTTCCATCATTTTTGAGGATTTGAAAAAAAGACGAAAATCACTCCGAGACCATGGGCTATAGCCCATCGTCTCTGAGTCATTTTCGTCTTTTTTTCAAATCCTCGTTTTTCATCATTTATGACCATGGCGATGGGCTATAGCCCATGGTCTCGAACGGCATACTATAGCATGCCGTTTTCCATCACTTTTGAGGATTTGAAAAAAGACGAAAATCACTCCGAGACCATGGGCTATAGCCCATCGTCTCTGAGTCATTTTCGTCTTTTTTTCAAATGCTCGTTTTTCATCATTTATGACCATGGCGATGGGCTATAGCCCATGGTCTCGAACGGCATACTATAGCATGCCGTTTTCCATCAGTTTTGAGGATTTGAAAAAAAGACGAAAATCACTCCGAGACCATGGGCTATAGCCCATCGTCTCGGAGTCATTTTCGTCTTTTTTTCAAATCCTCGTTTTTCATCATTTATGACCATGGCGATGGGCTATAGCCCATGGTCTCGAACGGCATACTATAGCATGCCGTTTTCCATCATTTTTGAGGATTTGAAAAAAAGACGAAAATCACTCCGAGACCATGGGCTATAGCCCATCGTCTCTGAGTCATTTTCGTCTTTTTTTCAAATCCTCGTTTTTCATCATTTATGACCATGGCGATGGGCTATAGCCCATGGTCTCGAACGGCATACTATAGCATACCGTTTTCCATCATTTTTGAGGATTTGAAAAAAAGACGAAAATCACTCCGAGACCATGGGCTATAGCCCATCGTCTCTGAGTCATTTTCGTCTTTTTTGCAAATGCTCGTTTTTCATCATTTATGACCATGGCGATGGGCTATAGCCCATGGTCTCGAACGGCATACTATAGCATGCCGTTTTCCATCATTTTTGAGGATTTGAAAAAAAGACGAAAATCACTCCGAGACCATGGGCTATAGCCCATGGTCTCGGAGTGATTTTCGTCTTTTTTTCAAATCCTCGTTTTTCATCATTTATGACCATGGCGATGGGCTATAGCCCATGGTCTCGAACGGCATACTATAGCATGCCGTTTTCCATCATTTTTGAGGACTTGAAAAAAAGACGAAAATCACTCCGAGACCATGGGCTATAGCCCATGGTCTCGGAGTCATTTTCGTCTTTTTTTCAAATCCTCGTTTTTCATCATTTATGACCATGGCGATGGGCTATAGCCCATGGTCTCGAACGGCATACTATAGCATGCCGTTTTCCATCAGTTTTTGAGGATTTGAAAAAAAGACGAAAATGACTCAGAGACGATGGGCTATAGCCCATGGTCTCGGAGTGATTTTCGTTTTTCATCATTTATGACCATGGCGATGGGCTATAGCCCATGGTCTCGAACGGCATACTATAGCATGCCGTTTTCCATCATTTTTGAGGATTTGAAAAAAAGACGAAAATCACTCCGAGACCATGGGCTATAGCCCATCGTCTCGGAGTCATTTTCTTCTTTTTTTCAAATCCTCGTTTTTCATCATTTATGACCATGGCGATGGGCTATAGCCCATGGTCTCGAACGGCATACTATAGCATGCCGTTTTCCATCACTTTTGAGGATTTGAAAAAAGACGAAAATCACTCCGAGACCATGGGCTATAGCCCATCGTCTCTGAGTCATTTTCGTCTTTTTTTCAAATGCTCGTTTTTCATCATTTATGACCATGGCGATGGGCTATAGCCCATGGTCTCGAACGGCATACTATAGCATGCCGTTTTCCATCATTTTTGAGGATTTGAAAAAAAGACGAAAATCACTCCGAGACCATGGGCTATAGCCCATCGTCTCGGAGTCATTTTCGTCTTTTTTTCAAATCCTCGTTTTTCATCATTTATGACCATGGCGATGGGCTATAGCCCATGGTCTCGAACGGCATACTATAGCATGCCGTTTTCCATCATTTTTGAGGATTTGAAAAAAAGACGAAAATCACTCCGAGACCATGGGCTATAGCCCATCGTCTCTGAGTCATTTTCGTCTTTTTTTAAAATCCTCGTTTTTCATCATTTATGACCATGGCGATGGGCTATAGCCCATGGTCTCGAACGGCATACTATAGCATACCGTTTTCCATCATTTTTGAGGATTTGAAAAAAAGACGAAAATCACTCCGAGACCATGGGCTATAGCCCATCGTCTGAGTCATTTTCGTCTTTTTTTCAAATGCTCGTTTTTCATCATTTATGACCATGGCGATGGGCTATAGCCCATGGTCTCGAACGGCATACTATAGCATGCCGTTTCCATCATTTTTGAGGATTTGAAAAAAGACGAAAATCACTCCGAGACCATGGGCTATAGCCCATCGTCTCGGAGTCATTTTCGTCTTTTTTTCAAATCCTCGTTTTTCATCATTTATGACCATGGCGATGGGCTATAGCCCATGGTCTCGAACGGCATACTATAGCATGCCGTTTTCCATCAGTTTTTGAGGATTTGAAAAAAAGACGAAAATGACTCAGAGACGATGGGCTATAGCCCATGGTCTCGGAGTGATTTTCGTTTTTCATCATTTATGACCATGGCGATGGGCTATAGCCCATGGTCTCGAACGGCATACTATAGCATGCCGTTTTCCATCACTTTTGAGGATTTGAAAAAAGACGAAAATCACTCCGAGACCATGGGCTATAGCCCATCGTCTCTGAGTCATTTTCGTCTTTTTTTCAAATGCTCGTTTTTCATCATTTATGACCATGGCGATGGGCTATAGCCCATGGTCTCGAACGGCATACTATAGCATGCCGTTTTCCATCAGTTTTGAGGATTTGAAAAAAAGACGAAAATCACTCCGAGACCATGGGCTATAGCCCATCGTCTCGGAGTCATTTTCGTCTTTTTTTCAAATCCTCGTTTTTCATCATTTATGACCATGGCGATGGGCTATAGCCCATGGTCTCGAACGGCATACTATAGCATGCCGTTTTCCATCATTTTTGAGGATTTGAAAAAAAGACGAAAATCACTCCGAGACCATGGGCTATAGCCCATCGTCTCTGAGTCATTTTCGTCTTTTTTTCAAATCCTCGTTTTTCATCATTTATGACCATGGCGATGGGCTATAGCCCATGGTCTCGAACGGCATACTATAGCATGCCGTTTTCCATCACTTTTGAGGATTTGAAAAAAGACGAAAATCACTCCGAGACCATGGGCTATAGCCCATCGTCTCTGAGTCATTTTCGTCTTTTTTTCAAATGCTCGTTTTTCATCATTTATGACCATGGCGATGGGCTATAGCCCATGGTCTCGAACGGCATACTATAGCATGCCGTTTTCCATCAGTTTTGAGGATTTGAAAAAAAGACGAAAATCACTCCGAGACCATGGGCTATAGCCCATCGTCTCGGAGTCATTTTCGTCTTTTTTTCAAATCCTCGTTTTTCATCATTTATGACCATGGCGATGGGCTATAGCCCATGGTCTCGAACGGCATACTATAGCATGCCGTTTTCCATCATTTTTGAGGATTTGAAAAAAAGACGAAAATCACTCCGAGACCATGGGCTATAGCCCATCGTCTCTGAGTCATTTTCGTCTTTTTTTCAAATCCTCGTTTTTCATCATTTATGACCATGGCGATGGGCTATAGCCCATGGTCTCGAACGGCATACTATAGCATACCGTTTTCCATCATTTTTGAGGATTTGAAAAAAAGACGAAAATCACTCCGAGACCATGGGCTATAGCCCATCGTCTCTGAGTCATTTTCGTCTTTTTTGCAAATGCTCGTTTTTCATCATTTATGACCATGGCGATGGGCTATAGCCCATGGTCTCGAACGGCATACTATAGCATGCCGTTTTCCATCATTTTTGAGGATTTGAAAAAAAGACGAAAATCACTCCGAGACCATGGGCTATAGCCCATGGTCTCGGAGTGATTTTCGTCTTTTTTTCAAATCCTCGTTTTTCATCATTTATGACCATGGCGATGGGCTATAGCCCATGGTCTCGAACGGCATACTATAGCATGCCGTTTTCCATCATTTTTGAGGACTTGAAAAAAAGACGAAAATCACTCCGAGACCATGGGCTATAGCCCATGGTCTCGGAGTCATTTTCGTCTTTTTTTCAAATCCTCGTTTTTCATCATTTATGACCATGGCGATGGGCTATAGCCCATGGTCTCGAACGGCATACTATAGCATGCCGTTTTCCATCAGTTTTTGAGGATTTGAAAAAAAGACGAAAATGACTCAGAGACGATGGGCTATAGCCCATGGTCTCGGAGTGATTTTCGTTTTTCATCATTTATGACCATGGCGATGGGCTATAGCCCATGGTCTCGAACGGCATACTATAGCATGCCGTTTTCCATCATTTTTGAGGATTTGAAAAAAAGACGAAAATCACTCCGAGACCATGGGCTATAGCCCATCGTCTCGGAGTCATTTTCTTCTTTTTTTCAAATCCTCGTTTTTCATCATTTATGACCATGGCGATGGGCTATAGCCCATGGTCTCGAACGGCATACTATAGCATGCCGTTTTCCATCACTTTTGAGGATTTGAAAAAAGACGAAAATCACTCCGAGACCATGGGCTATAGCCCATCGTCTCTGAGTCATTTTCGTCTTTTTTTCAAATGCTCGTTTTTCATCATTTATGACCATGGCGATGGGCTATAGCCCATGGTCTCGAACGGCATACTATAGCATGCCGTTTTCCATCATTTTTGAGGATTTGAAAAAAAGACGAAAATCACTCCGAGACCATGGGCTATAGCCCATCGTCTCGGAGTCATTTTCGTCTTTTTTTCAAATCCTCGTTTTTCATCATTTATGACCATGGCGATGGGCTATAGCCCATGGTCTCGAACGGCATACTATAGCATGCCGTTTTCCATCATTTTTGAGGATTTGAAAAAAAGACGAAAATCACTCCGAGACCATGGGCTATAGCCCATCGTCTCTGAGTCATTTTCGTCTTTTTTTAAAATCCTCGTTTTTCATCATTTATGACCATGGCGATGGGCTATAGCCCATGGTCTCGAACGGCATACTATAGCATACCGTTTTCCATCATTTTTGAGGATTTGAAAAAAAGACGAAAATCACTCCGAGACCATGGGCTATAGCCCATCGTCTGAGTCATTTTCGTCTTTTTTTCAAATGCTCGTTTTTCATCATTTATGACCATGGCGATGGGCTATAGCCCATGGTCTCGAACGGCATACTATAGCATGCCGTTTCCATCATTTTTGAGGATTTGAAAAAAGACGAAAATCACTCCGAGACCATGGGCTATAGTCCATTGTCTCTGAGTCATTTTCGTCTTTTTTTCAAATCCTCGTTTTTCATCATTTATGACCATGGCGATGGGCTATAGCCCATGGTCTCGAACGGCATACTATAGCATGCCGTTTTCCATCATTTTTGAGGACTTGAAAAAAAGACGAAAATCACTCCGAGACCATGGGCTATAGCCCATCGTCTCGGAGTCATTTTCGTCTTTTTTTCAAATCCTCGTTTTTCATCATTTATGACCATGGCGATGGGCTATAGCCCATGGTCTCGAACGGCATACTATAGCATGCCGTTTTCCATCATTTTTGAGGATTTGAAAAAAAGACGAAAATCACTCCGAGACCATGGGCTATAGCCCATCGTCTCTGAGTCATTTTCGTCTTTTTTTAAAATCCTCGTTTTTCATCATTTATGACCATGGCGATGGGCTATAGCCCATGGTCTCGAACGGCATACTATAGCATACCGTTTTCCATCATTTTTGAGGATTTGAAAAAAAGACGAAAATCACTCCGAGACCATGGGCTATAGCCCATCGTCTGAGTCATTTTCGTCTTTTTTTCAAATGCTCGTTTTTCATCATTTATGACCATGGCGATGGGCTATAGCCCATGGTCTCGAACGGCATACTATAGCATGCCGTTTCCATCATTTTTGAGGATTTGAAAAAAGACGAAAATCACTCCGAGACCATGGGCTATAGTCCATTGTCTCTGAGTCATTTTCGTCTTTTTTTCAAATCCTCGTTTTTCATCATTTATGACCATGGCGATGGGCTATAGCCCATGGTCTCGAACGGCATACTATAGCATGCCGTTTTCCATCATTTTTGAGGACTTGAAAAAAAGACGAAAATCACTCCGAGACCATGGGCTATAGCCCATCGTCTCGGAGTCATTTTCGTCTTTTTTTCAAATCCTCGTTTTTCATCATTTATGACCATGGCGATGGGCTATAGCCCATGGTCTCGAACGGCATACTATAGCATGCCGTTTTCCATCAGTTTTTGAGGATTTGAAAAAAAGACGAAAATGACTCAGAGACGATGGGCTATAGCCCATGGTCTCGGAGTGATTTTCGTTTTTCATCATTTATGACCATGGCGATGGGCTATAGCCCATGGTCTCGAACGGCATACTATAGCATGCCGTTTTCCATCATTTTTGAGGATTTGAAAAAAAGACGAAAATCACTCCGAGACCATGGGCTATAGCCCATCGTCTCGGAGTCATTTTCTTCTTTTTTTCAAATCCTCGTTTTTCATCATTTATGACCATGGCGATGGGCTATAGCCCATGGTCTCGAACGGCATACTATAGCATGCCGTTTTCCATCACTTTTGAGGATTTGAAAAAAGACGAAAATCACTCCGAGACCATGGGCTATAGCCCATCGTCTCTGAGTCATTTTCGTCTTTTTTTCAAATGCTCGTTTTTCATCATTTATGACCATGGCGATGGGCTATAGCCCATGGTCTCGAACGGCATACTATAGCATGCCGTTTCCATCATTTTTGAGGATTTGAAAAAAGACGAAAATCACTCCGAGACCATGGGCTATAGTCCATTGTCTCTGAGTCATTTTCGTCTTTTTTTCAAATCCTCGTTTTTCATCATTTATGACCATGGCGATGGGCTATAGCCCATGGTCTCGAACGGCATACTATAGCTTGCCGTTTTCCATCATTTTTGAGGACTTGAAAAAAAGACGAAAATCACTCCGAGACCATGGGCTATAGCCCATCGTCTCGGAGTCATTTTCGTCTTTTTTTCAAATCCTCGTTTTTCATCATTTATGACCATGGCGATGGGCTATAGCCCATGGTCTCGAACGGCATACTATAGCATGCCGTTTTCCATCAGTTTTTGAGGATTTGAAAAAAAGACGAAAATGACTCAGAGACGATGGGCTATAGCCCATGGTCTCGGAGTGATTTTCGTTTTTCATCATTTATGACCATGGCGATGGGCTATAGCCCATGGTCTCGAACGGCATACTATAGCATGCCGTTTTCCATCATTTTTGAGGATTTGAAAAAAAGACGAAAATCACTCCGAGACCATGGGCTATAGCCCATCGTCTCGGAGTCATTTTCTTCTTTTTTTCAAATCCTCGTTTTTCATCATTTATGACCATGGCGATGGGCTATAGCCCATGGTCTCGAACGGCATACTATAGCATGCCGTTTTCCATCACTTTTGAGGATTTGAAAAAAGACGAAAATCACTCCGAGACCATGGGCTATAGCCCATCGTCTCTGAGTCATTTTCGTCTTTTTTTCAAATGCTCGTTTTTCATCATTTATGACCATGGCGATGGGCTATAGCCCATGGTCTCGAACGGCATACTATAGCATGCCGTTTCCATCATTTTTGACGATTTGAAAAAAGACGAAAATCACTCCGAGACCATGGGCTATAGTCCATTGTCTCTGAGTCATTTTCGTCTTTTTTTCAAATCCTCGTTTTTCATCATTTATGACCATGGTCTCGAACGGCATACTATAGCATGCCGTTTCCATCATTTTTGAGGATTTGAAAAAAGACGAAAATCACTCCGAGACCATGGGCTATAGTCCATTGTCTCTGAGTCATTTTCGTCTTTTTTTCAAATCCTCGTTTTTCATCATTTATGACCATGGCGATGGGCTATAGCCCATGGTCTCGAACGGCATACTATAGCATGCCGTTTTCCATCATTTTTGAGGACTTGAAAAAAAGACGAAAATCACTCCGAGACCATGGGCTATAGCCCATCGTCTCGGAGTCATTTTCGTCTTTTTTTCAAATCCTCGTTTTTCATCATTTATGACCATGGCGATGGGCTATAGCCCATGGTCTCGAACGGCATACTATAGCATGCCGTTTTCCATCAGTTTTTGAGGATTTGAAAAAAAGACGAAAATGACTCAGAGACGATGGGCTATAGCCCATGGTCTCGGAGTGATTTTCGTTTTTCATCATTTATGACCATGGCGATGGGCTATAGCCCATGGTCTCGAACGGCATACTATAGCATGCCGTTTTCCATCATTTTTGAGGATTTGAAAAAAAGACGAAAATCACTCCGAGACCATGAGCTATAGCCCATCGTCTCGGAGTCATTTTCTTCTTTTTTTCAAATCCTCGTTTTTCATCATTTATGACCATGGCGATGGGCTATAGCCCATGGTCTCGAACGGCATACTATAGCATGCCGTTTTCCATCACTTTTGAGGATTTGAAAAAAGACGAAAATCACTCCGAGACCATGGGCTATAGCCCATCGTCTCTGAGTCATTTTCGTCTTTTTTTCAAATGCTCGTTTTTCATCATTTATGACCATGGCGATGGGCTATAGCCCATGGTCTCGAACGGCATACTATAGCATGCCGTTTTCCATCATTTTTGAGGATTTGAAAAAAAGACGAAAATCACTCCGAGACCATGGGCTATAGCCCATCGTCTCGGAGTCATTTTCGTCTTTTTTTCAAATCCTCGTTTTTCATCATTTATGACCATGGCGATGGGCTATAGCCCATGGTCTCGAACGGCATACTATAGCATACCGTTTTCCATCATTTTTGAGGATTTGAAAAAAAGACGAAAATCACTCCGAGACCATGGGCTATAGCCCATCGTCTCTGAGTCATTTTCGTCTTTTTTGCAAATGCTCGTTTTTCATCATTTATGACCATGGCGATGGGCTATAGCCCATGGTCTCGAACGGCATACTATAGCATGCCGTTTTCCATCATTTTTGAGGACTTGAAAAAAAGACGAAAATCACTCCGAGACCATGGGCTATAGCCCATCGTCTCGGAGTCATTTTCGTCTTTTTTTCAAATCCTCGTTTTTCATCATTTATGACCATGGCGATGGGCTATAGCCCATGGTCTCGAACGGCATACTATAGCATGCCGTTTTCCATCAGTTTTTGAGGATTTGAAAAAAAGACGAAAATGACTCAGAGACGATGGGCTATAGCCCATGGTCTCGGAGTGATTTTCGTTTTTCATCATTTATGACCATGGCGATGGGCTATAGCCCATGGTCTCGAACGGCATACTATAGCATGCCGTTTCCATCATTTTTGACGATTTGAAAAAAGACGAAAATCACTCCGAGACCATGGGCTATAGTCCATTGTCTCTGAGTCATTTTCGTCTTTTTTTCAAATCCTCGTTTTTCATCATTTATGACCATGGTCTCGAACGGCATACTATAGCATGCCGTTTCCATCATTTTTGAGGATTTGAAAAAAGACGAAAATCACTCCGAGACCATGGGCTATAGTCCATTGTCTCTGAGTCATTTTCGTCTTTTTTTCAAATGCTCGTTTTTCATCATTTATGACCATGGCGATGGGCTATAGCCCATGGTCTCGAACGGCATACTATAGCATGCCGTTTCCATCATTTTTGAGGATTTGAAAAAAGACGAAAATCACTCCGAGACCATGGGCTATAGTCCATTGTCTCTGAGTCATTTTCGTCTTTTTTTCAAATCCTCGTTTTTCATCATTTATGACCATGGCGATGGGCTATAGCCCATGGTCTCGAACGGCATACTATAGCTTGCCGTTTTCCATCATTTTTGAGGACTTGAAAAAAAGACGAAAATCACTCCGAGACCATGGGCTATAGCCCATCGTCTCGGAGTCATTTTCGTCTTTTTTTCAAATCCTCGTTTTTCATCATTTATGACCATGGCGATGGGCTATAGCCCATGGTCTCGAACGGCATACTATAGCATGCCGTTTTCCATCAGTTTTTGAGGATTTGAAAAAAAGACGAAAATGACTCAGAGACGATGGGCTATAGCCCATGGTCTCGGAGTGATTTTCGTTTTTCATCATTTATGACCATGGCGATGGGCTATAGCCCATGGTCTCGAACGGCATACTATAGCATGCCGTTTTCCATCATTTTTGAGGATTTGAAAAAAAGACGAAAATCACTCCGAGACCATGGGCTATAGCCCATCGTCTCGGAGTCATTTTCTTCTTTTTTTCAAATCCTCGTTTTTCATCATTTATGACCATGGCGATGGGCTATAGCCCATGGTCTCGAACGGCATACTATAGCATGCCGTTTTCCATCACTTTTGAGGATTTGAAAAAAGACGAAAATCACTCCGAGACCATGGGCTATAGCCCATCGTCTCTGAGTCATTTTCGTCTTTTTTTCAAATGCTCGTTTTTCATCATTTATGACCATGGCGATGGGCTATAGCCCATGGTCTCGAACGGCATACTATAGCATGCCGTTTCCATCATTTTTGACGATTTGAAAAAAGACGAAAATCACTCCGAGACCATGGGCTATAGTCCATTGTCTCTGAGTCATTTTCGTCTTTTTTTCAAATCCTCGTTTTTCATCATTTATGACCATGGTCTCGAACGGCATACTATAGCATGCCGTTTCCATCATTTTTGAGGATTTGAAAAAAGACGAAAATCACTCCGAGACCATGGGCTATAGTCCATTGTCTCTGAGTCATTTTCGTCTTTTTTTCAAATCCTCGTTTTTCATCATTTATGACCATGGCGATGGGCTATAGCCCATGGTCTCGAACGGCATACTATAGCATGCCGTTTTCCATCATTTTTGAGGACTTGAAAAAAAGACGAAAATCACTCCGAGACCATGGGCTATAGCCCATCGTCTCGGAGTCATTTTCGTCTTTTTTTCAAATCCTCGTTTTTCATCATTTATGACCATGGCGATGGGCTATAGCCCATGGTCTCGAACGGCATACTATAGCATGCCGTTTTCCATCAGTTTTTGAGGATTTGAAAAAAAGACGAAAATGACTCAGAGACGATGGGCTATAGCCCATGGTCTCGGAGTGATTTTCGTTTTTCATCATTTATGACCATGGCGATGGGCTATAGCCCATGGTCTCGAACGGCATACTATAGCATGCCGTTTTCCATCATTTTTGAGGATTTGAAAAAAAGACGAAAATCACTCCGAGACCATGAGCTATAGCCCATCGTCTCGGAGTCATTTTCTTCTTTTTTTCAAATCCTCGTTTTTCATCATTTATGACCATGGCGATGGGCTATAGCCCATGGTCTCGAACGGCATACTATAGCATGCCGTTTTCCATCACTTTTGAGGATTTGAAAAAAGACGAAAATCACTCCGAGACCATGGGCTATAGCCCATCGTCTCTGAGTCATTTTCGTCTTTTTTTCAAATGCTCGTTTTTCATCATTTATGACCATGGCGATGGGCTATAGCCCATGGTCTCGAACGGCATACTATAGCATGCCGTTTTCCATCATTTTTGAGGATTTGAAAAAAAGACGAAAATCACTCCGAGACCATGGGCTATAGCCCATCGTCTCGGAGTCATTTTCGTCTTTTTTTCAAATCCTCGTTTTTCATCATTTATGACCATGGCGATGGGCTATAGCCCATGGTCTCGAACGGCATACTATAGCATACCGTTTTCCATCATTTTTGAGGATTTGAAAAAAAGACGAAAATCACTCCGAGACCATGGGCTATAGCCCATCGTCTCTGAGTCATTTTCGTCTTTTTTGCAAATGCTCGTTTTTCATCATTTATGACCATGGCGATGGGCTATAGCCCATGGTCTCGAACGGCATACTATAGCATGCCGTTTTCCATCATTTTTGAGGACTTGAAAAAAAGACGAAAATCACTCCGAGACCATGGGCTATAGCCCATCGTCTCGGAGTCATTTTCGTCTTTTTTTCAAATCCTCGTTTTTCATCATTTATGACCATGGCGATGGGCTATAGCCCATGGTCTCGAACGGCATACTATAGCATGCCGTTTTCCATCAGTTTTTGAGGATTTGAAAAAAAGACGAAAATGACTCAGAGACGATGGGCTATAGCCCATGGTCTCGGAGTGATTTTCGTTTTTCATCATTTATGACCATGGCGATGGGCTATAGCCCATGGTCTCGAACGGCATACTATAGCATGCCGTTTTCCATCATTTTTGAGGATTTGAAAAAAAGACGAAAATCACTCCGAGACCATGGGCTATAGCCCATCGTCTCGGAGTCATTTTCTTCTTTTTTTCAAATCCTCGTTTTTCATCATTTATGACCATGGCGATGGGCTATAGCCCATGGTCTCGAACGGCATACTATAGCATGCCGTTTTCCATCACTTTTGAGGATTTGAAAAAAGACGAAAATCACTCCGAGACCATGGGCTATAGCCCATCGTCTCTGAGTCATTTTCGTCTTTTTTTCAAATGCTCGTTTTTCATCATTTATGACCATGGCGATGGGCTATAGCCCATGGTCTCGAACGGCATACTATAGCATGCCGTTTTCCATCACTTTTGAGGATTTGAAAAAAGACGAAAATCACTCCGAGACCATGGGCTATAGCCCATCGTCTCTGAGTCATTTTCGTCTTTTTTTCAAATGCTCGTTTTTCATCATTTATGACCATGGCGATGGGCTATAGCCCATGGTCTCGAACGGCATACTATAGCATGCCGTTTTCCATCATTTTTGAGGATTTGAAAAAAAATACGAAAATCACTCCGAGACCATGGGCTATAGCCCATCGTCTCGGAGTCATTTTCGTCTTTTTTTCAAATCCTTGTTTTTCATCATTTATGACCATGGCGATGGGCTATAGCCCATGGTCTCGAACGGCATACTATAGCATGCCGTTTTCCATCATTTTTGAGGATTTGAAAAAAAGACGAAAATCACTCCGAGACCATGGGCTATAGCCCATCGTCTCTGAGTCATTTTCGTCTTTTTTTCAAATCCTCGTTTTTCATCATTTATGACCATGGCGATGGGCTATAGCCCATGGTCTCGAACGGCATAATATAGCATACCGTTTTCCATCATTTTTGAGGATTTGAAAAAAAGAAGAAAATCACTCCGAGACCATGGGCTATAGCCCATTGTCTCTGAGTCATTTTCGTCTTTTTTTCAAATCCTCGTTTTTCATCATTTATGACCATGGCGATGGGCTATAGCCCATGGTCTCGAACGGCATACTAAAGCATGCCGTTTTCCATCATTTTTGAGGACTTGAAAAAAAGACGAAAATCACTCCGAGACCATGGGCTATAGCCCATCGTCTCGGAGTCATTTTCGTCTTTTTTTCAAATCCTCGTTTTTCATCATTTATGACCATGGCGATGGGCTATAGCCCATGGTCTCGAACGGCATACTATAGCATGCCGTTTTCCATCAGTTTTTGAGGATTTGAAAAAAAGACGAAAATGACTCAGAGACGATGGGCTATAGCCCATGGTCTCGGAGTGATTTTCGTTTTTCATCATTTATGACCATGGCGATGGGCTATAGCCCATGGTCTCGAACGGCATACTATAGCATGCCGTTTTCCATCATTTTTGAGGATTTGAAAAAAAGACGAAAATCACTCCGAGACCATGGGCTATAGCCCATCGTCTCGGAGTCATTTTCTTCTTTTTTTCAAATCCTCGTTTTTCATCATTTATGACCATGGCGATGGGCTATAGCCCATGGTCTCGAACGGCATACTATAGCATGCCGTTTTCCATCACTTTTGAGGATTTGAAAAAAGACGAAAATCACTCCGAGACCATGGGCTATAGCCCATCGTCTCTGAGTCATTTTCGTCTTTTTTTCAAATGCTCGTTTTTCATCATTTATGACCATGGCGATGGGCTATAGCCCATGGTCTCGAACGGCATACTATAGCATGCCGTTTCCATCATTTTTGAGGATTTGAAAAAAGACGAAAATCACTCCGAGACCATGGGCTATAGTCCATTGTCTCTGAGTCATTTTTGTCTTTTTTTCAAATCCTCGTTTTTCATCATTTATGACCATGGTCTCGAACGGCATACTATAGCATGCCGTTTCCATCATTTTTGAGGATTTGAAAAAAGACGAAAATCACTCCGAGACCATGGGCTATAGTCCATTGTCTCTGAGTCATTTTCGTCTTTTTTTCAAATCCTCGTTTTTCATCATTTATGACCATGGCGATGGGCTATAGCCCATGGTCTCGAACGGCATACTATAGCATGCCGTTTTCCATCATTTTTGAGGACTTGAAAAAAAGACGAAAATCACTCCGAGACCATGGGCTATAGCCCATCGTCTCGGAGTCATTTTCGTCTTTTTTTCAAATCCTCGTTTTTCATCATTTATGACCATGGCGATGGGCTATAGCCCATGGTCTCGAACGGCATACTATAGCATGCCGTTTTCCATCAGTTTTTGAGGATTTGAAAAAAAGACGAAAATGACTCAGAGACGATGGGCTATAGCCCATGGTCTCGGAGTGATTTTCGTTTTTCATCATTTATGACCATGGCGATGGGCTATAGCCCATGGTCTCGAACGGCATACTATAGCATGCCGTTTTCCATCATTTTTGAGGATTTGAAAAAAAGACGAAAATCACTCCGAGACCATGGGCTATAGCCCATCGTCTCGGAGTCATTTTCTTCTTTTTTTCAAATCCTCGTTTTTCATCATTTATGACCATGGCGATGGGCTATAGCCCATGGTCTCGAACGGCATACTATAGCATGCCGTTTTCCATCACTTTTGAGGATTTGAAAAAAGACGAAAATCACTCCGAGACCATGGGCTATAGCCCATCGTCTCTGAGTCATTTTCGTCTTTTTTTCAAATGCTCGTTTTTCATCATTTATGACCATGGCGATGGGCTATAGCCCATGGTCTCGAACGGCATACTATAGCATGCCGTTTTCCATCAGTTTTGAGGATTTGAAAAAAAGACGAAAATCACTCCGAGACCATGGGCTATAGCCCATCGTCTCGGAGTCATTTTCGTCTTTTTTTCAAATCCTCGTTTTTCATCATTTATGACCATGGCGATGGGCTATAGCCCATGGTCTCGAACGGCATACTATAGCATGCCGTTTTCCATCATTTTTGAGGATTTGAAAAAAAGACGAAAATCACTCCGAGACCATGGGCTATAGCCCATCGTCTCTGAGTCATTTTCGTCTTTTTTTCAAATCCTCGTTTTTCATCATTTATGACCATGGCGATGGGCTTTAGCCCATGGTCTCGAACGGCATACTATAGCATACCGTTTTCCATCATTTTTGAGGATTTGAAAAAAAGACGAAAATCACTCCGAGACCATGGGCTATAGCCCATCGTCTCTGAGTCATTTTCGTCTTTTTTGCAAATGCTCGTTTTTCATCATTTATGACCATGGCGATGGGCTATAGCCCATGGTCTCGAACGGCATACTATAGCATGCCGTTTTCCATCATTTTTGAGGATTTGAAAAAAAGACGAAAATCACTCCGAGACCATGGGCTATAGCCCATCGTCTCGGAGTCATTTTCGTCTTTTTTTCAAATCCTCGTTTTTCATCATTTATGACCATGGCGATGGGCTATAGCCCATGGTCTCGAACGGCATACTATAGCATACCGTTTTCCATCATTTTTGAGGATTTGAAAAAAAGACGAAAATCACTCCCGAGACCATGGGCTATAGCCCATCGTCTGAGTCATTTTCGTCTTTTTTTCAAATGCTCGTTTTTCATCATTTATGACCATGGCGATGGGCTATAGCCCATGGTCTCGAACGGCATACTATAGCATGCCGTTTCCATCATTTTTGAGGATTTGAAAAAAGACGAAAATCACTCCGAGACCATGGGCTATAGTCCATTGTCTCTGAGTCATTTTCGTCTTTTTTTCAAATCCTCGTTTTTCATCATTTATGATCATGGCGATGGGCTATAGCCCATGGTCTCGAACGGCATACTATAGCATGCCGTTTTCCATCATTTTTGAGGACTTGAAAAAAAGACGAAAATCACTCCGAGACCATGGGCTATAGCCCATCGTCTCGGAGTCATTTTCGTCTTTTTTTCAAATCCTCGTTTTTCATCATTTATGACCATGGCGATGGGCTATAGCCCATGGTCTCGAACGGCATACTATAGCATGCCGTTTTCCATCAGTTTTTGAGGATTTGAAAAAAAGACGAAAATGACTCAGAGACGATGGGCTATAGCCCATGGTCTCGGAGTGATTTTCGTTTTTCATCATTTATGACCATGGCGATGGGCTATAGCCCATGGTCTCGAACGGCATACTATAGCATGCCGTTTTCCATCATTTTTGAGGATTTGAAAAAAAGACGAAAATCACTCCGAGACCATGGGCTATAGCCCATGGTCTCGGAGTCATTTTCTTCTTTTTTTCAAATCCTCGTTTTTCATCATTTATGACCATGGCGATGGGCTATAGCCCATGGTCTCGAACGGCATACTATAGCATGCCGTTTTCCATCACTTTTGAGGATTTGAAAAAAGACGAAAATCACTCCGAGACCATGGGCTATAGCCCATCGTCTCTGAGTCATTTTCGTCTTTTTTTCAAATGCTCGTTTTTCATCATTTATGACCATGGCGATGGGCTATAGCCCATGGTCTCGAACGGCATACTATAGCATGCCGTTTCCATCATTTTTGAGGATTTGAAAAAAGACGAAAATCACTCCGAGACCATGGGCTATAGCCCATCGTCTCGGAGTCATTTTCGTCTTTTTTTCAAATCCTCGTTTTTCATCATTTATGACCATGGCGATGGGCTATAGCCCATGGTCTCGAACGGCATACTATAGCATGCCGTTTTCCATCATTTTTGAGGATTTGAAAAAAAGACGAAAATCACTCCGAGACCATGGGCTATAGCCCATCGTCTCTGAGTCATTTTCGTCTTTTTTTCAAATCCTCGTTTTTCATCATTTATGACCATGGCGATGGGCTATAGCCCATGGTCTCGAACGGCATACTATAGCATACCGTTTTCCATCATTTTTGAGGATTTGAAAAAAAGACGAAAATCACTCCGAGACCATGGGCTATAGCCCATCGTCTGAGTCATTTTCGTCTTTTTTTCAAATGCTCGTTTTTCATCATTTATGACCATGGCGATGGGCTATAGCCCATGGTCTCGAACGGCATACTATAGCATGCCGTTTCCATCATTTTTGAGGATTTGAAAAAAGACGAAAATCACTCCGAGACCATGGGCTATAGTCCATTGTCTCTGAGTCATTTTCGTCTTTTTTTCAAATCCTCGTTTTTCATCATTTATGATCATGGCGATGGGCTATAGCCCATGGTCTCGAACGGCATACTATAGCATGCCGTTTTCCATCATTTTTGAGGACTTGAAAAAAAGACGAAAATCACTCCGAGACCATGGGCTATAGCCCATCGTCTCGGAGTCATTTTCGTCTTTTTTTCAAATCCTCGTTTTTCATCATTTATGACCATGGCGATGGGCTATAGCCCATGGTCTCGAACGGCATACTATAGCATGCCGTTTTCCATCAGTTTTTGAGGATTTGAAAAAAAGACGAAAATGACTCAGAGACGATGGGCTATAGCCCATGGTCTCGGAGTGATTTTCGTTTTTCATCATTTATGACCATGGCGATGGGCTATAGCCCATGGTCTCGAACGGCATACTATAGCATGCCGTTTTCCATCATTTTTGAGGATTTGAAAAAAAGACGAAAATCACTCCGAGACCATGGGCTATAGCCCATGGTCTCGGAGTCATTTTCTTCTTTTTTTCAAATCCTCGTTTTTCATCATTTATGACCATGGCGATGGGCTATAGCCCATGGTCTCGAACGGCATACTATAGCATGCCGTTTTCCATCACTTTTGAGGATTTGAAAAAAGACGAAAATCACTCCGAGACCATGGGCTATAGCCCATCGTCTCTGAGTCATTTTCGTCTTTTTTTCAAATGCTCGTTTTTCATCATTTATGACCATGGCGATGGGCTATAGCCCATGGTCTCGAACGGCATACTATAGCATGCCGTTTCCATCATTTTTGAGGATTTGAAAAAAGACGAAAATCACTCCGAGACCATGGGCTATAGTCCATTGTCTCTGAGTCATTTTCGTCTTTTTTTCAAATCCTCGTTTTTCATCATTTATGACCATGGCGATGGGCTATAGCCCATGGTCTCGAACGGCATACTATAGCATGCCGTTTTCCATCATTTTTGAGGACTTGAAAAAAAGACGAAAATCACTCCGAGACCATGGGCTATAGCCCATCGTCTCGGAGTCATTTTCGTCTTTTTTTCAAATCCTCGTTTTTCATCATTTATGACCATGGCGATGGGCTATAGCCCATGGTCTCGAACGGCATACTATAGCATGCCGTTTTCCATCAGTTTTTGAGGATTTGAAAAAAAGACGAAAATGACTCAGAGACGATGGGCTATAGCCCATGGTCTCGGAGTGATTTTCGTTTTTCATCATTTATGACCATGGCGATGGGCTATAGCCCATGGTCTCGAACGGCATACTATAGCATGCCGTTTTCTATCATTTTTGAGGATTTGAAAAAAAGACGAAAATCACTCCGAGACCATGGGCTATAGCCCATCGTCTCGGAGTCATTTTCTTCTTTTTTTCAAATCCTCGTTTTTCATCATTTATGACCATGGCGATGGGCTATAGCCCATGGTCTCGAACGGCATACTATAGCATGCCGTTTTCCATCACTTTTGAGGATTTGAAAAAAGACGAAAATCACTCCGAGACCATGGGCTATAGCCCATCGTCTCTGAGTCATTTTCGTCTTTTTTTCAAATGCTCGTTTTTCATCATTTATGACCATGGCGATGGGCTATAGCCCATGGTCTCGAACGGCATACTATAGCATGCCGTTTCCATCATTTTTGAGGATTTGAAAAAAGACGAAAATCACTCCGAGACCATGGGCTATAGTCCATTGTCTCTGAGTCATTTTCGTCTTTTTTTCAAATCCTCGTTTTTCATAATTTATGACCATGGTCTCGAACGGCATACTATAGCATGCCGTTTCCATCATTTTTGAGGATTTGAAAAAAGACGAAAATCACTCCGAGACCATGGGCTATAGTCCATTGTCTCTGAGTCATTTTCGTCTTTTTTTCAAATCCTCGTTTTTCATAATTTATGACCATGGCGATGGGCTATAGCCCATGGTCTCGAACGGCATACTATAGCATGCCGTTTTCCATCATTTTTGAGGACTTGAAAAAAAGACGAAAATCACTCCGAGACCATGGGCTATAGCCCATCGTCTCGGAGTCATTTTCGTCTTTTTTTCAAATCCTCGTTTTTCATCATTTATGACCATGGCGATGGGCTATAGCCCATGGTCTCTAACGGCATACTATAGCATGCCGTTTTCCATCAGTTTTTGAGGATTTGAAAAAAAGACGAAAATGACTCAGAGACGATGGGCTATAGCCCATGGTCTCGGAGTGATTTTCGTTTTTCATCATTTATGACCATGGCGATGGGCTATAGCCCATGGTCTCGAACGGCATACTATAGCATGCCGTTTTCCATCATTTTTGAGGATTTGAAAAAAAGACGAAAATCACTCCGAGACCATGGGCTATAGCCCATCGTCTCGGAGTCATTTTCTTCTTTTTTTCAAATCCTCGTTTTTCATCATTTATGACCATGGCGATGGGCTATAGCCCATGGTCTCGAACGGCATACTATAGCATGCCGTTTTCCATCACTTTTGAGGATTTGAAAAAAGACGAAAATCACTCCGAGACCATGGGCTATAGCCCATCGTCTCTGAGTCATTTTCGTCTTTTTTTCAAATGCTCGTTTTTCATCATTTATGACCATGGCGATGGGCTATAGCCCATGGTCTCGAACGGCATACTATAGCATGCCGTTTTCCATCATTTTTGAGGATTTGAAAAAAAGACGAAAATCACTCCGAGACCATGGGCTATAGCCCATCGTCTCGGAGTCATTTTCGTCTTTTTTTCAAATCCTCGTTTTTCATCATTTATGACCATGGCGATGGGCTATAGCCCATGGTCTCGAACGGCATACTATAGCATACCGTTTTCCATCATTTTTGAGGATTTGAAAAAAAGACGAAAATCACTCCGAGACCATGGGCTATAGCCCATCGTCTCTGAGTCATTTTCGTCTTTTTTGCAAATGCTCGTTTTTCATCATTTATGACCATGGCGATGGGCTATAGCCCATGGTCTCGAACGGCATACTATAGCATGCCGTTTTCCATCATTTTTGAGGATTTGAAAAAAAGACGAAAATCACTCCGAGACCATGGGCTATAGCCCATCGTCTCTGAGTCATTTTCGTCTTTTTTTCAAATCCTCGTTTTTCATAATTTATGACCATGGCGATGGGCTATAGCCCATGGTCTCGAACGGCATACTATAGCATGCCGTTTTCCATCATTTTTGAGGACTTGAAAAAAAGACGAAAATCACTCCGAGACCATGGGCTATAGCCCATCGTCTCGGAGTCATTTTCGTCTTTTTTTCAAATCCTCGTTTTTCATCATTTATGACCATGGCGATGGGCTATAGCCCATGGTCTCTAACGGCATACTATAGCATGCCGTTTTCCATCAGTTTTTGAGGATTTGAAAAAAAGACGAAAATGACTCAGAGACGATGGGCTATAGCCCATGGTCTCGGAGTGATTTTCGTTTTTCATCATTTATGACCATGGCGATGGGCTATAGCCCATGGTCTCGAACGGCATACTATAGCATGCCGTTTTCCATCATTTTTGAGGATTTGAAAAAAAGACGAAAATCACTCCGAGACCATGGGCTATAGCCCATCGTCTCGGAGTAATTTTCTTCTTTTTTTCAAATCCTCGTTTTTCATCATTTATGACCATGGCGATGGGCTATAGCCCATGGTCTCGAACGGCATACTATAGCATGCCGTTTTCCATCACTTTTGAGGATTTGAAAAAAGACGAAAATCACTCCGAGACCATGGGCTATAGCCCATCGTCTCTGAGTCATTTTCGTCTTTTTTTCAAATGCTCGTTTTTCATCATTTATGACCATGGCGATGGGCTATAGCCCATGGTCTCGAACGGCATACTATAGCATGCCGTTTTCCATCATTTTTGAGGATTTGAAAAAAAGACGAAAATCACTCCGAGACCATGGGCTATAGCCCATCGTCTCGGAGTCATTTTCGTCTTTTTTTCAAATCCTCGTTTTTCATCATTTATGACCATGGCGATGGGCTATAGCCCATGGTCTCGAACGGCATACTATAGCATACCGTTTTCCATCATTTTTGAGGATTTGAAAAAAAGACGAAAATCACTCCGAGACCATGGGCTATAGCCCATCGTCTCTGAGTCATTTTCGTCTTTTTTGCAAATGCTCGTTTTTCATCATTTATGACCATGGCGATGGGCTATAGCCCATGGTCTCGAACGGCATACTATAGCATGCCGTTTTCCATCATTTTTGAGGATTTGAAAAAAAGACGAAAATCACTCCGAGACCATGGGCTATAGCCCATCGTCTCGGAGTCATTTTCGTCTTTTTTTCAAATCCTCGTTTTTCATCATTTATGACCATGGCGATGGGCTATAGCCCATGGTCTCGAACGGCATACTATAGCATACCGTTTTCCATCATTTTTGAGGATTTGAAAAAAAGACGAAAATCACTCCGAGACCATGGGCTATAGCCCATCGTCTCTGAGTCATTTTCGTCTTTTTTGCAAATGCTCGTTTTTCATCATTTATGACCATGGCGATGGGCTATAGCCCATGGTCTCGAACGGCATACTATAGCATGCCGTTTTCCATCATTTTTGAGGATTTGAAAAAAAGACGAAAATCACTCCGAGACCATGGGCTATAGCCCATCGTCTCGGAGTCATTTTCGTCTTTTTTTCAAATCCTCGTTTTTCATCATTTATGACCATGGCGATGGGCTATAGCCCATGGTCTCGAACGGCATACTATAGCATGCCGTTTTCCATCATTTTTGAGGACTTGAAAAAAAGACGAAAATCACTCCGAGACCATGGGCTATAGCCCATGGTCTCGGAGTCATTTTCGTCTTTTTTTCAAAATCCTCGTTTTTCATCATTTATGACCATGGCGATGGGCTATAGCCCATGGTCTCGAACGGCATACTATAGCATGCCGTTTTCCATCAGTTTTTGAGGATTTGAAAAAAAGACGAAAATGACTCAGAGACGATGGGCTATAGCCCATGGTCTCGGAGTGATTTTCGTTTTTCATCATTTATGACCATGGCGATGGGCTATAGCCCATGGTCTCGAACGGCATACTATAGCATGCCGTTTTCCATCATTTTTGAGGATTTGAAAAAAAGACGAAAATCACTCCGAGACCATGGGCTATAGCCCATCGTCTCGGAGTCATTTTCTTCTTTTTTTCAAATCCTCGTTTTTCATCATTTATGACCATGGCGATGGGCTATAGCCCATGGTCTCGAACGGCATACTATAGCATGCCGTTTTCCATCACTTTTGAGGATTTGAAAAAAGACGAAAATCACTCCGAGACCATGGGCTATAGCCCATGGTCTCGGAGTCATTTTCGTCTTTTTTTCAAATCCTCGTTTTTCATCATTTATGACCATGGCGATGGGCTATAGCCCATGGTCTCGAACGGCATACTATAGCATGCCGTTTTCCATCAGTTTTTGAGGATTTGAAAAAAGAGACGAAAATGACTCAGAGACGATGGGCTATAGCCCATGGTCTCGGAGTGATTTTCGTTTTTCATCATTTATGACCATGGCGATGGGCTATAGCCCATGGTCTCGAACGGCATACTATAGCATGCCGTTTTCCATCATTTTTGAGGATTTGAAAAAAAGACGAAAATCACTCCGAGACCATGGGCTATAGCCCATCGTCTCGGAGTCATTTTCTTCTTTTTTTCAAATCCTCGTTTTTCATCATTTATGACCATGGCGATGGGCTATAGCCCGCATGGTCTCGAACGGCATACTATAGCATGCCGTTTTCCATCACTTTTGAGGATTTGAAAAAAGACGAAAATCACTCCGAGACCATGGGCTATAGCCCATCGTCTCTGAGTCATTTTCGTCTTTTTTTCAAATGCTCGTTTTTCATCATTTATGACCATGGCGATGGGCTATAGCCCATGGTCTCGAACGGCATACTATAGCATGCCGTTTTCCATCATTTTTGAGGATTTGAAAAAAAGACGAAAATCACTCCGAGACCATGGGCTATAGCCCATCGTCTCGGAGTCATTTTCTACTTTTTTTCCAATCCTCGTTTTTCATCATTTATGACCATGGCGATGGGCTATAGCCCATGGTCTCGAACGGCATACTATAGCATGCCGTTTTCCATCACTTTTGAGGATTTGAAAAAAGACGAAAATCACTCCGAGACCATGGGCTATAGCCCATCGTCTCTGAGTCATTTTCGTCTTTTTTTCAAATGCTCGTTTTTCATCATTTATGACCATGGCGATGGGCTATAGCCCATGGTCTCGAACGGCATACTATAGCATGCCGTTTTCCATCATTTTTGAGGACTTGAAAAAAAGACGAAAATCACTCCGAGACCATGGGCTATAGCCCATGGTCTCGGAGTCATTTTCGTCTTTTTTTCAAATCCTCGTTTTTCATCATTTATGACCATGGCGATGGGCTATAGCCCATGGTCTCGAACGGCATACTATAGCATGCCGTTTTCCATCAGTTTTTGAGGATTTGAAAAAAGAGACGAAAATGACTCAGAGACGATGGGCTATAGCCCATGGTCTCGGAGTGATTTTCGTTTTTCATCATTTATGACCATGGCGATGGGCTATAGCCCATGGTCTCGAACGGCATACTATAGCATGCCGTTTTCCATCATTTTTGAGGATTTGAAAAAAAGACGAAAATCACTCCGAGACCATGGGCTATAGCCCATCGTCTCGGAGTCATTTTCTTCTTTTTTTCAAATCCTCGTTTTTCATCATTTATGACCATGGCGATGGGCTATAGCCCGCATGGTCTCGAACGGCATACTATAGCATGCCGTTTTCCATCACTTTTGAGGATTTGAAAAAAGACGAAAATCACTCCGAGACCATGGGCTATAGCCCATCGTCTCTGAGTCATTTTCGTCTTTTTTTCAAATGCTCGTTTTTCATCATTTATGACCATGGCGATGGGCTATAGCCCATGGTCTCGAACGGCATACTATAGCATGCCGTTTTCCATCATTTTTGAGGATTTGAAAAAAAGACGAAAATCACTCCGAGACCATGGGCTATAGCCCATCGTCTCTGAGTCATTTTCGTCTTTTTTTCAAATCCTCGTTTTTCATCATTTATGACCATGGCGATGGGCTATAGCCCATGGTCTCGAACGGCATACTATAGCATGCCGTTTTGCATCATTTTTGAGGATTTGAAAAAAAGACGAAAATCACTCCGAGACCATGGGCTATAGCCCATCGTCTCGGAGTCATTTTTGTCTTTTTTTCAAATCCTTGTTTTTCATCATTTATGACCATGGCATTACATTACATTACATTACAGTCATTTAGCAGACGCTTTTATCCAAAGCGACAATAAGTGTATTCAACATAGGTAGGGAACAAAAACTACTAATCACCAGAAGTCTTTAGTGCATTTTCTGCAAAAACAAGCAACCAAGAGTATACCTAGCGCTAAGGTAAAAGTGCAATATATCAGCTACCTATTTCCTTAAACAGATGAGACAAAATAGCTAAATCAAATGAGCATGAGCTAAAACAATTAAGTGTATCGACTAAACAAGATCCAATAAACAATACAACAATAGAAAACAAGCGTTCGTACAACTAGTTAACAACAAGTAGGTCAGGCAGAGAGGAAGGGTAGTGTTTCCTGAAGAGGTGGGTTTTCAACCTGCGGCGAAATATGGGCAGTGACTCTGCTGTCCTAACATCAGTGGGAAGTTCATTCCACCACTGTGGGGCCAGAACAGAAAAGAGTCGTGACCGTGTGGATCGGCCAGAAGGACCCTTGAGTGACGAGGCAATCAGTCGCCCCGAGGTGGCAGACCGAAGTGGTCGGGCAGGGGTGTAGGCATCGACCATAGCCCGGAGGTAGGAAGGAGCTGTTCCTTTCACTGCCCTATAGGCTAACACCAGGGTTTTGAACTGGATGCGAGCCGCTACGGGGAGCCAGTGTAGAGAACGGAGAAGGATGGTTGTGTGGGAGAACTTGGGGCGGTTGAACACCAGACGAGCCGCAGCTTTCTGAACAAGCTCCAGAGGTCTGATGGCAGATGCCGGAGCACCAGCAAGGAGGGAGTTGCAGTAGTCCAGGCGGGAGATGACGAGAGCCTGGATGAGCACCTGGGCTGCGATGGCGATGGGCTATAGCCCATGGTCTCGAAATATGGGCAGTGACTCTGCTGTCCTAACATCAGTGGGAAGTTCATTCCACCACTGTGGGGCCAGAACAGAAAAGAGTCGTGACCGTGTGGATCGGCCAGAAGGACCCTTGAGTGACGAGGCAATCAGTCGCCCCGAGGTGGCAGACCGAAGTGGTCGGGCAGGGGTGTAGGCATCGACCATAGCCCGGAGGTAGGAAGGAGCTGTTCCTTTCACTGCCCTATAGGCTAACACCAGGGTTTTGAACTGGATGCGAGCCGCTACGGGGAGCCAGTGTAGAGAACGGAGAAGGATGGTTGTGTGGGAGAACTTGGGGCGGTTGAACACCAGACGAGCCGCAGCTTTCTGAACAAGCTCCAGAGGTCTGATGGCAGATGCCGGAGCACCAGCAAGGAGGGAGTTGCAGTAGTCCAGGCGGGAGATGACGAGAGCCTGGATGAGCACCTGGGCTGTGATGGCGATGGGCTATAGCCCATGGTCTCGAACGGCATACTATAGCATGCCGTTTTGCATCATTTTTGAGGATTTGAAAAAAAGACGAAACGAGGATTTGAAAAAAAGACGAAAATGACTCCGAGACCATGGGCTATATAGCCCATGGTCTCGAACGGCATACTATAGCATGCCGTTTTCCATCATTTTTGAGGATTTGAAAAAAAGACGAAAATCACTCCGAGACCATGGGCTATAGCCCATCGTCTGAGTCATTTTCGTCTTTTTTTCAAATCCTCGTTTTTCATCATTTATGACCATGGCGATGGGCTATAGCCCATGGTCTCGAACGGCATACTATAGCATGCCGTTTTCCATCATTTTTGAGGATTTGAAAAAAAGACGAAAATCACTCCGAGACCATGGGCTATAGCCCATCGTCTCGGAGTCATTTTTGTCTTTTTTTCAAATCCTTGTTTTTCATCATTAATGACCATGGCGATGGGCTATAGCCCATGGTCTCGAACGGCATACTATAGCATGCCGTTTTGCATCATTTTTGAGGATTTGAAAAAAAGACGAAAATCACTCCGAGACCATGGGCTATAGCCCATCGTCTCGGAGTCATTTTTGTCTTTTTTTCAAATCCTTGTTTTTCATCATTTATGACCATGGCGATGGGCTATAGCCCATGGTCTCGAACGGCATACTATAGCATGCCGTTTTGCATCATTTTTGAGGATTTGAAAAAAAGACGAAACGAGGATAAGAAAAAAAGACGAAAATGACTCCGAGACGATGGGCTATAGCCCATGGTCTCGAACGGCATACTATAGCATGCCGTTTTCCATCATTTTTGAGGATTTGAAAAAAAGACGAAAATCACTCCGAGACCATGGGCTATAGCCCATCGTCTGAGTCATTTTCGTCTTTTTTTCAAATCCTCGTTTTTCATCATTTATGACCATGGCGATGGGCTATAGCCCATGGTCTCGAACGGCATACTATAGCATGCCGTTTTGCATCATTTTTGAGGATTTGAAAAAAAGACGAAACGAGGATAAGAAAAAAAGACGAAAATGACTCCGAGACGATGGGCTATAGCCCATGGTCTCGAACGGCATACTATAGCATGCCGTTTTCCATCATTTTTGAGGATTTGAAAAAAAGACGAAAATCACTCCGAGACCATGGGCTATAGCCCATCGTCTGAGTCATTTTCGTCTTTTTTTCAAATCCTCGTTTTTCATCATTTATGACCATGGCGATGGGCTATAGCCCATGGTCTCGAACGGCATACTATAGCATGCCGTTTTCCATCATTTTTGAGGATTTGAAAAAAAGACGAAAATCACTCCGAGACCATGGGCTATAGCCCATCGTCTTGGAGTCATTTTTGTCTTTTTTTCAAATCCTTGTTTTTCATCATTTATGACCATGGCGATGGGCTATAGCCCATGGTCTCGAACGGCATACTATAGCATGCCGTTTTCCATCATTTTTGAGGATTTGAAAAAAAGACGAAAATCACTCCGAGACCATGGGCTATAGCCCATCGTCTGAGTCATTTTCGTCTTTTTTTCAAATCCTCGTTTTTCATCATTTATGACCATGGCGATGGGCTATAGCCCATGGTCTCGAACGGCATACTATAGCATGCCGTTTTCCATAATTTTTGAGGATTTGAAAAAAATACGAAAATCACTCCGAGACCATGGGCTATAGCCCATGGTCTCGGAGTGATTTTCGTCTTTTTTTCAAATCCTCGTTTCGTCTTTTAGCACGGCATGCTATAGTATGCCGTTCGAGACCATGGGCTATAGCCCATCGTCTCGGAGTCATTTTCTATCTTTTTTTCAAATCCTCGTTTCGTCTTTTTTTCAAATCCTCAAAAATGATGCAAAACGGCATGCTATAGTATGCCGTTCGAGACCATGGGCTATAGCCCATCGCCATGGTCATAAATGATGAAAAACAAGGATTTGAAAAAAAGACAAAAATGACTCCGAGACGATGGACTATAGCCCATGGTCTCGGAGTGATTTTCGTCTTTTTTTCAAATCCTCAAAAATGATGAAAAACGGCATGCTATAGTATGCCGTTCGAGACCATGGGCTATAGCCCATCGCCATGGTCATAAATGATGAAAAACAAGGATTTGAAAAAAAGACAAAAATGACTCCGAGACGATGGGCTATAGCCCATGGTCTCGGAGTGATTTTCGTCTTTTTTTCAAATCCTCAAAAATGATGCAAAACGGCATGCTATAGTATGCCGTTCGAGACCATGGGCTATATCCCATCGCCATTGTCATAAATGTTGGAAATGTGGAAAACATCATTTATGACCATGGCGATGGGCTATAGCCCATGGTCCCCAACGGCATACTATAGCATGCCGTTTTGCATCATTTTTGAGGATTTGAAAAAAAGACGAAACGAGGATTTGGAAAAAAAAGACGAAAATGACTCCGAGACGATGGGCTATAGCCCATGGTCTCGAACGGCATACTATAGCATGCCGTTTTCCATCATTTTTGAGGACTATAAAAAAAGACGAAAATCACTCCGAGACGATGGGCTATAGCCCATCGTCTCGGAGTAATTTCGTCTTTTATTCAAATCCTCGTTTTTTATCATTTATGACCATGGGCCATAGCCCATATCGGACGGCATACTATAGCATGCCGTTTTTCATCATTTTTGAGGATTTGAAAAAAAGACGAAAATGACTCCGAGACAATGGGCTATAGCCCATGGTCTCGAACGGCATACTATAGCATGCCGTTTTCCATCATTTTTGAGGATTTAAAAAAAAGTCAAAAATCACTCTGAGACCATGGGCTATAGCCCATCGTCTCGGAGTCATTTCCGTCCTTTTTTCAAATCCTCGTTTTTCATCATTTATGACCATGGGCTATAGCCCATATCGGACGGCATACTATAGCATGCCGTTTTTCATCATTTTTGAGGATTTGAAAAAAAGACGAAAATGACTACGAGACGATGGGCTATAGCCCATGGTCTCGAACGGCATACTATAGCATGCCGTTTTCCATCATTTTTGAGGATTAAAAAAAAAGACGAAAATCACTCCGAGACCATGGGCTATAGCCCATCGTCTCGGAGTCATTTTCGTCTTTTTTTCAAATCCTCGTTTTTCATCATTTATGACCATGGGCTATAGCCCATATCGGACGGCATACTATAGCATGCCGTTTTCCATCATTTTTGAGGATTTGAAAAAAAGACGAAAATCACTCCGAGACCATGGGCTATAGCCCATCGTCTCGGAGTCATTTTCGTCTTTTTTTCAAATCCTCGTTTTTCATCATTTTTGAGGATTTGAAAAAAAGACGAAAATGACTCCGAGACGATGGGCTATAGCCCATGGTCTCGAACGGCATACTATAGCATGCCGTTTTCCATCATTTTTGAGGATTAAAAAAAAAGACGAAAATCACTCTGAGACCATGGGCTATAGCCCATCGTCTCGGAGTCATTTTCGTCTTTTTTTCAAATCCTCGTTTTTCATCATTTATGACCATGGGCTATAGCCCATATCGGACGGCATACTATAGCATGCCGTTTTCCATCATTTTTGAGGATTTGAAAAAAAGACGAAAATCACTCCGAGACCATGGGCTATAGCCCATCGTCTCGGAGTCATTTTTGTCTTTTTTTCAAATCCTTGTTTTTCATCATTTATGACCATGGCGATGGGCTATAGCCCATGGTCTCGAACGGCATACTATAGCATGCCGTTTTCCATCATTTTTGAGGATTTGAAAAAAAGACGAAAATCACTCCGAGACCATGGGCTATAGCCCATCGTCTGAGTCATTTTCGTCTTTTTTTCAAATCCTCGTTTTTCATCATTTATGACCATGGCGATGGGCTATAGCCCATGGTCTCGAACGGCATACTATAGCATGCCGTTTTCCATCATTTTTGAGGATTTGAAAAAAAGACGAAAATCACTCCGAGACCATGGGCTATAGCCCATCGTCTCGGAGTCATTTTCGTCTTTTTTTCAAATCCTCGTTTTTCATCATTTATGACCATGGCGATGGGCTATAGCCCATGGTCTCGAACGGCATACTATAGCATGCCGTTTTCCATCATTTTTGAGGATTAAAAAAAAAGACGAAAATCACTCTGAGACCATGGGCTATAGCCCATCGTCTCGGAGTCATTTTCGTCTTTTTTTCAAATCCTCGTTTTTCATCATTTATGACAATGGCGATGGGCTATAGCCCATGGTCTCGAACGGCATACTATAGCATGCCGTTTTCCATAATTTTTGAGGATTTGAAAAAAATACGAATATCACTCCGAGACCATGGGCTATAGCCCATGGTCTCGGAGTGATTTTCGTCTTTTTTTCAAATCCTCGTTTCGTCTTTTAGCACGGCATGCTATAGTATGCCGTTCGAGACCATGGGCTATAGCCCATCGTCTCGGAGTCATTTTCTATCTTTTTTTCAAATCCTCGTTTCGTCTTTTTTTCAAATCCTCAAAAATGATGCAAAACGGCATGCTATAGTATGCCGTTCGAGACCATGGGCTATAGCCCATCGCCATGGTCATAAATGATGAAAAACAAGGATTTGAAAAAAAGACAAAAATGACTCCGAGACGATGGACTATAGCCCATGGTCTCGGAGTGATTTTCGTCTTTTTTTCAAATCCTCAAAAATGATGAAAAACGGCATGCTATAGTATGCCGTTCGAGACCATGGGCTATAGCCCATCGCCATGGTCATAAATGATGAAAAACAAGGATTTGAAAAAAAGACAAAAATGACTCCGAGACGATGGGCTATAGCCCATGGTCTCGGAGTGATTTTCGTCTTTTTTTCAAATCCTCAAAAATGATGCAAAACGGCATGCTATAGTATGCCGTTCGAGACCATGGGCTATATCCCATCGCCATTGTCATAAATGTTGGAAATGTGGAAAACATCATTTATGACCATGGCGATGGGCTATAGCCCATGGTCCCCAACGGCATACTATAGCATGCCGTTTTGCATCATTTTTGAGGATTTGAAAAAAAGACGAAACGAGGATTTGGAAAAAAAAGACGAAAATGACTCCGAGACGATGGGCTATAGCCCATCGTCTCGGAGTAATTTCGTCTTTTATTCAAATCCTCGTTTTTTATCATTTATGACCATGGGCCATAGCCCATATCGGACGGCATACTATAGCATGCCGTTTTTCATCATTTTTGAGGATTTGAAAAAAAGACGAAAATGACTCCGAGACAATGGGCTATAGCCCATGGTCTCGAACGGCATACTATAGCATGCCGTTTTCCATAATTTTTGAGGATTTAAAAAAAAGTCAAAAATCACTCTGAGACCATGGGCTATAGCCCATCGTCTCGGAGTCATTTCCGTCCTTTTTTCAAATCCTCGTTTTTCATCATTTATGACCATGGGCTATAGCCCATATCGGACGGCATACTATAGCATGCCGTTTTTCATCATTTTTGAGGATTTGAAAAAAAGACGAAAATGACTACGAGACGATGGGCTATAGCCCATGGTCTCGAACGGCATACTATAGCATGCCGTTTTCCATCATTTTTGAGGATTAAAAAAAAAGACGAAAATCACTCCGAGACCATGGGCTATAGCCCATCGTCTCGGAGTCATTTTCGTCTTTTTTTCAAATCCTCGTTTTTCATCATTTATGACCATGGGCTATAGCCCATATCGGACGGCATACTATAGCATGCCGTTTTCCATCATTTTTGAGGATTTGAAAAAAAGACGAAAATCACTCCGAGACCATGGGCTATAGCCCATCGTCTCGGAGTCATTTTCGTCTTTTTTTCAAATCCTCGTTTTTCATCATTTTTGAGGATTTGAAAAAAAGACGAAAATGACTCCGAGACGATGGGCTATAGCCCATGGTCTCGAACGGCATACTATAGCATGCCGTTTTCCATCATTTTTGAGGATTAAAAAAAAAGACGAAAATCACTCTGAGACCATGGGCTATAGCCCATCGTCTCGGAGTCATTTTCGTCTTTTTTTCAAATCCTCGTTTTTCATCATTTATGACCATGGGCTATAGCCCATATCGGACGGCATACTATAGCATGCCGTTTTCCATCATTTTTGAGGATTTGAAAAAAAGACGAAAATCACTCCGAGACCATGGGCTATAGCCCATCGTCTCGGAGTCATTTTTGACTTTTTTTCAAATCCTTGTTTTTCATCATTTATGACCATGGCGATGGGCTATAGCCCATGGTCTCGAACGGCATACTATAGCATGCCGTTTTCCATCATTTTTGAGGATTTGAAAAAAAGACGAAAATCACTCCGAGACCATGGGCTATAGCCCATCGTCTGAGTCATTTTCGTCTTTTTTTCAAATCCTCGTTTTTCATCATTTATGACCATGGCGATGGGCTATAGCCCATGGTCTCGAACGGCATACTATAGCATGCCGTTTTCCATCATTTTTGAGGATTTGAAAAAAAGACGAAAATCACTCCGAGACCATGGGCTATAGCCCATCGTCTCGGAGTCATTTTTGTCTTTTTTTTCAAATCCTTGTTTTTCATCATTTATGACCATGGCGATGGGCTATAGCCCATGGTCTCGAACGGCATACTATAGCATGCCGTTTTCCATCATTTTTGAGGATTAAAAAAAAAGACGAAAATCACTCTGAGACCATGGGCTATAGCCCATCGTCTCGGAGTCATTTTCGTCTTTTTTTCAAATCCTCGTTTTTCATCATTTATGACCATGGGCTATAGCCCATATCGGACGGCATACTATAGCATGCCGTTTTCCATCATTTTTGAGGATTTGAAAAAAAGACGAAAATCACTCCGAGACCATGGGCTATAGCCCATCGTCTCGGAGTCATTTTTGTCTTTTTTTCAAATCCTTGTTTTTCATCATTTATGACCATGGCGATGGGCTATAGCCCATGGTCTCGAACGGCATACTATAGCATGCCGTTTTCCATCATTTTTGAGGATTTGAAAAAAAGACGAAAATCACTCCGAGACCATGGGCTATAGCCCATCGTCTGAGTCATTTTCGTCTTTTTTTCAAATCCTCGTTTTTCATCATTTATGACCATGGCGATGGGCTATAGCCCATGGTCTCGAACGGCATACTATAGCATGCCGTTTTCCATCATTTTTGAGGATTTGAAAAAAAGACGAAAATCACTCCGAGACCATGGGCTATAGCCCATCGTCTCGGAGTCATTTTTGTCTTTTTTTTTCAAATCCTTGTTTTTCATCATTTATGACCATGGCGATGGGCTATAGCCCATGGTCTCGAACGGCATACTATAGCATGCCGTTTTCCATCATTTTTGAGGATTTGAAAAAAAGACGAAAATCACTCCGAGACCATGGGCTATAGCCCATCGTCTGAGTCATTTTCGTCTTTTTTTCAAATCCTCGTTTTTCATCATTTATGACAATGGCGATGGGATATAGCCCATGGTCTCGAACGGCATACTATAGCATGCCGTTTTGCATCATTTTTGAGGATTTGAAAAAAAGACGAAAATCACTCCGAGACCATGGGCTATAGCCCATCGTCTCGGAGTCATTTTTGTCTTTTTTTCAAATCCTTGTTTTTCATCATTTATGACCATGGCGATGGGCTATAGCCCATGGTCTCGAACGGCATACTATAGCATGCCGTTTTTCATCATTTTTGAGGATTTGAAAAAAAGACGAAAATCACTCCGAGACCATGGGCTATAGTCCATCGTCTCGGAGTCATTTTTGTCTTTTTTTCAAATCCTTGTTTTTCATCATTTATGACCATGGCGATGGGCTATAGCCCATGGTCTCGAACGGCATACTATAGCATGCCGTTTTGCATCATTTTTGAGGATTTGAAAAAAAGACGAAACGAGGATTTGAAAAAAAGATAGAAAATGACTCCGAGACGATGGGCTATAGCCCATGGTCTCGAACGGCATACTATAGCATGCCGTTTTCCATCATTTTTGAGGATTTGAAAAAAAGACGAAAATCACTCCGAGACCATGGGCTATAGCCCATCGTCTGAGTCATTTTCGTCTTTTTTTCAAATCCTCGTTTTTCATCATTTATGACCATGGCGATGGGCTATAGCCCATGGTCTCGAACGGCATACTATAGCATGCCGTTTTCCATCATTTTTGAGGATTTGAAAAAAAGACGAAAATCACTCCGAGACCATGGGCTATAGCCCATCGTCTTGGAGTCATTTTTGTCTTTTTTTCAAATCCTTGTTTTTCATCATTTATGACCATGGCGATGGGCTATAGCCCATGGTCTCGAACGGCATACTATAGCATGCCGTTTTCCATCATTTTTGAGGATTTGAAAAAAAGACGAAAATCACTCCGAGACCATGGGCTATAGCCCATCGTCTGAGTCATTTTCGTCTTTTTTTCAAATCCTCGTTTTTCATCATTTATGACCATGGCGATGGGCTATAGCCCATGGTCTCGAACGGCATACTATAGCATGCCGTTTTCCATCATTTTTGAGGATTTGAAAAAAATACGAAAATCACTCCGAGACCATGGGCTATATATAGCCCATCGTCTCGGAGTCATTTTCGTCTTTTTTTCAAATCCTTGTTTTTCATCATTTATGACCATGGCGATGGGCTATAGCCCATGGTCTCGAACGGCATACTATAGCATGCCGTTTTGCATCATTTTTGAGGATTTGAAAAAAAGACGAAAATCACTCCGAGACCATGGGCTATAGCCCATCGTCTCGGAGTCATTTTCGTCTTTTTTTCAAATCCTCGTTTTTCATCATTTATGACCATGGGCTATAGCCCATATCGGACGGCATACTATAGCATGCCGTTTTCCATCATTTTTGAGGATTTGAAAAAAAGACGAAAATGACTCCGAGACGATGGGCTATAGCCCATGGTCTCGAACGGCATACTATAGCATGCCGTTTTCCATCATTTTTGAGGATTATAAAAAAAGACGAAAATCACTCCGAGACCATGGGCTATAGCCCATCGTCTCGGAGTAATTTCGTCTTTTATTCAAATCCTCGTTTTTTATCATTTATGACCATGGGCTATAGCCCATATCGGACGGCATACTATAGCATGCCGTTTTTCATCATTTTTGAGGATTTGAAAAAAAGACGAAAATGACTCCGAGACAATGGGCTATAGCCCATGGTCTCGAACGGCATACTATAGCATGCCGTTTTCCATCATTTTTGAGGATTTAAAAAAAAGTCAAAAATCACTCTGAGACCATGGGCTATAGCCCATCGTCTCGGAGTCATTTCCGTCCTTTTTTCAAATCCTCGTTTTTCATCATTTATGACCATGGGCTATAGCCCATATCGGACGGCATACTATAGCATGCCGTTTTCCATCATTTTTGAGGATTTGAAAAAAAGACGAAAATCACTCCGAGACCATGGGCTATGCCCATCGTCTCGGAGTCATTTTCGTCTTTTTTTCAAATCCTCGTTTTTCATCATTTATGACCATGGGCTATAGCCCATATCGGACGGCATACTATAGCATGCCGTTTTCCATCATTTTTGAGGATTTGAAAAAAAGACGAAAATGACTCCGAGACGATGGGCTATAGCCCATGGTCTCGAACGGCATACTATAGCATGCCGTTTTCCATCATTTTTGAGGATTTGAAAAAAAGACGAAAATCACTCCGAGACCATGGGCTATAGCCCATCGTCTCGGAGTAATTTCGTCTTTTATTCAAATCCTCGTTTTTCATCATTTATGACCATGGGCTATAGCCCATATCGGACGGCATACTATAGCATGCCGTTTTTCATCATTTTTGAGGATTTGAAAAAAAGACGAAAATGACTCCGAGACGATGGGCTATAGCCCATGGTCTCGAACGGCATACTATAGCATGCCGTTTTCCATCATTTTTGAGGATTAAAAAAAAAGACGAAAATCACTCCGAGACCATGGGCTATAGCCCATCGTCTCGGAGTCATTTTCGTCTTTTTTTCAAATCCTCGTTTTTCATCATTTATGACCATGGGCTATAGCC